>NC_069113.1:28182500-28487500 GCF_025612915.1 Magallana angulata | reverse complement strand
GGAGGTAGGGTAGGGCCACAGTAGGGGGATCAAGTTTTACATAGGAATATATAGAGGAAATCTTTAAAGTTTCTTCTAAAAAACTATGACGCCAGGAAAGCTCAAATTAAAATGGAAGCATCCTCAGGAAGCAAATATTCTTGTTTGTTCAAATCATGGTCCCTGGGGGTAGGGTACGGCTACAGTAGGGGGATCAAATTTTACATAGGAATATATAGAAGAAATTTTAAAACTTTCTTCTCAAAACCCATGACGCCAGGAAAGCTCAAATTAAAATGGAAGCATTCTCGAGAAGTGAATATTCTTGTTTGTTCAAATCATAGTCCCCTGGGGTAGGGTTAGGCCACAGTAGGGGGATCAAATTTTACATAGGAACACATAGAGAAAATCTTTAAACTTTCTTCTCAAAACCTATGACGCCAGGAAAGCTCAAATTAAAATGGAAGCATCCTCAGGTAGTGTAGATTTTAGTTTGTTCAAATCATGGTCCCCGGGGGTAGGGTTGGGCCACAGTAGGGGGATCAAGTTTTACATAGGAATATATAGAGAAAATCTTTAAACTTTCTTCTCAAAAACTATGACGCCAGGAAAGCTCAAATTAAAATGGAAGCATCCTCGGGAAGTGAATATTCTTTTTTGTTCAAATCATGGTCCCCGGGGGAAGGGTAGGGCCACAGTAGGGGGATCAAGTTTTACATAGGAACATATAGAGAAAATCTTTAAACTTTCTTCTCAAAAACTATGACGCCAGGAAAGCTCAAATTAAAATGGAAGCATCCTCGGGAAGTGAATATTCTTTTTTGTTCAAATCATGGTCCCCTGGGGTAGGGTACGGCCACAGTAGGGGGATCAAGTTTTACATAGGAATATATAGAGAAAATCTTTAAACTTTCTTCTCAAAAACTATGACGCCAGGAAAGCTCAAATTAAAATGGAAGCATCCTCAGGTAGTGTAGATTTAAGTTTGTTCAAATCATGGTCCCCGGGGGAAGGGTTGGGCCACAGTAGGGGGATCAAGTTTTACATAGGAATATATTGAGAAAATCTTTAAACTTTCTTCTAAAAAAGTATGACGCCAGGAAAGGTCAAATTAAAATGGAAGCATCCTCAGGAAGTGAATATTCTTTTTTGTTCAAATCATGGTCCCCGGGGGAAGGGTAAGGCCACAGTAGGGGGATCAAGTTTTACATAGGAATATATAGAGGAAATCTTTAAACTTTCTTCTCAAAAACTATGACGCCAGGAAAGCTCAAATTAAAATGGAAGCATCCTCTGGATGTGAATATTCTTGTTTGTTCAAGTCATGGTCCCCGTGGGTAGGGTAGGGCCACAGTAAGGGAATCAAGTTTTACATAGGGATATATAGAGAAAATCTTTTAACTTTCTTCTCAAAAATTATGACGCCAGGAAAGCTCAAATTAAAATGGAAGCATCCTCAGGAAGTGAATATTCTTGTTTATTCAAATCATGGTCCCCTGGGGTAGGGTAGGGCCACAGTAGGGGGATCAAATTTTACATAGGAATATATAGAGGAAATCTTTAAACTTTCTTCTCAAAAACTATGACGCCAGGAAAGCTCAAATTAAAATGGAAGCATCCTCAGGTAGTGTAGATTTTAGTTTGTTCAAATCATGGTTCCCGGAGGTAGGGTTGGGCCACAGTAAGGGGATCAAGTTTTACATAGGAATATATAGAGGAAATCTTTAAACTTTCTTCTCAAAAACTATGACGCCAGGAAAGCTCAAATTAAAATGGAAGCATCCTCAGGAAGCGAATATTCTTGTTTGTTCAAATCATGGTCCCCGGGGGTAGGGTAGGGCCACAGTAAGGGGATCAAGTTTTACATAGGAATATATAGAGAAAATCTTTAAACTTTCTTCCCAAAAACTATGACGCCAGGAAAGCTCAAATTAAAATGGAAGCATCCTCAAGAACTGAGTATTTTTGTTTGTTCAAATCATGGTCCCCGGGGGTAGGGTAGGGCCACAGTAGGGGGATCAAGTTTTACATAGGAATATATTGAGAAAATCTTTAAACTTTCTTCCCAAAAACTATGACGCCTGGAAAGCTGAAATTAAAATGGAAGCATCCTCAGGTAGTGTAGATTTTAGTTTGTTTAAATCATGGTCCCCGGGGGTAGGGTTGGGCCACAGTAGGGGGATCAAGTTTTACATAGGAATATATAGAGAAAATCTTTAAACTTTCTTCTCAGAAACTATGACGCCAGGAAAGCTCAAATTAAAATGGAAGCATCCTCAAGAAGTGAGTATTTTTGTTTGTTCAAATCATGGTCCCCGGGGGTAGGGTAGGGCCACAGTAGGGGGATCAAATTTTACATAGGAATATATAGAAGATATCTTTAAACTTTTTTCTAAAAAACTATGACGCCAGGAAAGCTCAAATTAAAATGGAAGCATACTCAGGTAGTGTAGATTTTAGTTTGTTCAAATCATGGTCCCCGGGGGTAGGGTTGGGCCACAGTAGGGGGATCAAGTTTTACATAGGAATATATAGAGGAAATCTTTAAACTTTCTTCTCAAAAACTATGACGCCAGGAAAGCTCAAATTAAAATGGAAGCATCCTCAGGAAGTGAATATTCTTGTTTGTTCAAATCATGGTCCCCGGGGGAAGGGTTGGGCCACAGTAGGGGGATCAAGTTTTACATAGGGATATATAGAGAAAATCTTTAAACTTTCTTCTCAAAAATTATGACGCCAGGAAAGCTCCAATTAAAATGGAAGCATCCTCAGGAAGTGAATATTCTTGTTTATTCAAATCATGGTCCCCTGGGGTAGGGTAGGGCCACAGTAGGGGGATCAAATTTTACATAGGAATATATAAAGGAAATCTTTAAACTTTCTTCTCAAAAACTATGACGCCAGGAAAGCTCAAATTAAAATGGAAGCATCCTCAGGTAGTGTAGATTTTAGTTTGTTCAAATCATGGTTCCCGGAGGTAGGGTTGGGCCACAGTAAGGGGATCAAGTTTTACATTGGAATATATAGAGGAAATCTTTAAACTTTCTTCTCAAAAACTATGACGCCAGGAAAGCTCAAATTAAAATGGAAGCATCCTCAGGAAGCGAATATTCTTGTTTGTTCAAATCATGGTCCCCGGGGGTAGGGTAGGGCCACAGTAAGGGGATCAAGTTTTACATAGGAATATATAGAGAAAATCTTTAAACTTTCTTCCCAAAAACTATGACGCCAGGAAAGCTCAAATTAAAATGGAAGCATCCTCAAGAAGTGAGTATTTTTGTTTGTTCAAATCATGGTCCCCGGGGGTAGGGTAGGGCCACAGTAGGGGGATCAAGTTTTACATAGGAATATATAGAGAAAATCTTTAAACTTTCTTCCCAAAAACTATGACGCCTGGAAAGCTGAAATTAAAATGGAAGCATCCTCAGGTAGTGTAGATTTTAGTTTGTTTAAATCATGGTCCCCGGGGGTAGGGTTGGGCCACAGTAGGGGGATCAAGTTTTACATAGGAATATATAGAGAAAATCTTTAAACTTTCTTCTCAGAAACTATGACGCCAGGAAAGCTCAAATTAAAATGGAAGCATCCTCAAGAAGTGAGTATTTTTGTTTGTTCAAATCATGGTCCCCGGGGGTAGGGTAGGGCCACAGTAGGGGGATCAAATTTTACATAGGAATATATAGAAGATATCTTTAAACTTTTTTCTCAAAAACAATGACGCCAGGAAAGCTCAAATTAAAATGGAAGCATACTCAGGTAGTGTAGATTTTAGTTTGTTCAAATCATGGTCCCCGGGGGTAGGGTTGGGCCACAGTAGGGGGATCAAGTTTTACATAGGAATATATAGAGGAAATCTTTAAACTTTCTTCTCAAAAACTATGACGCCAGGAAAGCTCAAATTAAAATGGAAGCATCCTCAGGAAGTGAATATTCTTGTTTGTTCAAATCATGGTCCCCGGGGGAAGGGTTGGGCCACAGTAGGGGGATCAAGTTTTACATAGGGATATATAGAGAAAATCTTTAAACTTTCTTCTCAAAAATTATGACGCCAGGAAAGCTCCAATTAAAATGGAAGCATCCTCAGGAAGTGAATATTCTTGTTTATTCAAATCATGGTCCCCTGAGGTAGGGTAGGGCCACAGTAGGGGGATCAAATTTTACATAGGAATATATAGAGGAAATCTTTAAACTTTTTTCTCAAAAACTATGACGCCAGGAAAGCTCAAATTAAAATGGAAGCATCCTCAGGTAGTGTAGATTTTAGTTTGTTCAAATCATGGTTCCCGGAGGTAGGGTTGGGCCACAGTAGGGGGATCAAGTTTTACGTAGGAATATATAGAGGAAATCTTTAAACTTTCTTCTCAAAAACTATGACGCCAGGAAAGCTCAAATTAAAATGGAAGCATCCTCAGGAAGCGAATATTCTTGTTTGTTCAAATCATGGTCCCCGGGGGTAGGGTAGGGCCACAGTAGGGGGATCAAGTTTTACATAGAAATATATAGAGAAAATCTTTAAACTTTCTTCCCAAAAACTATGACGCCTGGAAAGGTGAAATTAAATTGGAAGCATCCTCAGGTAGTGTAGATTTTAGTTTGTTTAAATCATGGTCCCCGGGGGTAGGGTTGGGCCACAGTAGGGGGATCAAGTTTTACATAGGAATATATAGAGAAAATCTTTAAACTTTCTTCTCAAAAACTATGACGCCAGGAAAGCTCAAATTAAAATGGAAGCATCCTCAGGAAGTGAATATTCTTGTTTATTCAAATCATGGTCCCCTGGGGTAGGGTAGGGCCACAGTAGGGGGATCAAATTTTACATAGGAATATATAGAGGAAATCTTTAAACTTTCTTCTCAAAAACTATGACGCCAGGAAAGCTCAAATTAAAATGGAAGCATCCTCAGGAAGTGAATATTCTTGTTTGTTCAAATCATGGTCCCAAGGGGTAGGGTAGGGCCACAGTAGGGGGATCAAGTTTTACATAGGAATATATTGAGAAAATCTTTAAACTTTCTTCTAAAAACTATGACGCCAGGAAAGCTCAAATTAAAATGGAAGCATCCTCAGGAAGTGAATATTCTTGTTTGTTCAAATCATGGTCCCCGGGGGAAGGGTAAGGCCATAGTAGGGGGATCAAGTTTTACATAGGAATATATAGAGGAAATCTTTAAACTTTCTTCTCAAAAACTATGACGCCAGGAAAGCTCAAATTAAAATGGAAGCATCCTCAGGTAGTGTAGATTTTAGTTTGTTCAAATCATGGTCCCCGGGGGTAGGGTTAGGCCACAGTAGGGGGATCAAGTTTTACATAGGAATATATAGAGAAAATCTTTAAACTTTCTTCTAAAAACTATGACGCCAGGAAAGCTCAAATTAAAATGGAAGCATCCTCAGGTAGTGTAGATTTTAGTTTGTTTAAATCATGGTCCCTGGGGGTAGGGTTGGGCCACAGTAGGGGGATCAAGTTTTACATAGGAATATATAGAGAAAATCTTTAAACTTTCTTCTCAAAAACTATGACGCCAGGAAAGCTCAAATTAAAATGGAAGCATCCTCAGGAAGTGAATATTCTTGTTTGTTCAAATCATAGTCCCCGGGGGTAGGGTTGGGCCACAGTAGGGGGATCAAATTTTACATAGGAATATATAGAAGAAATTTTAAAACTTTCTTCTCAAAACCCATGACGCCAGGAAAGCTGAAATTAAAATGGAAGCATCCTCGAGAAGTGAATATTCTTGTTTGTTCAAATCATAGTCCCCTGGGGTAGGGTTAAGCCACAGTAGGGGGATCAAATTTTACATAGGAACACATAGACAAAATCTTTAAACTTTCTTCTCAAAACCTATGACGCCAGGAAAGCTCAAATTAAAATGGAAGCATCCTCAGGAAGTGAATATTCCTGTTTGTTCAAATCATGGTCCCCGAGGGTAGGGTAGGGCCACAGTAGGGGGATCAAGTTTTACATAGGAATATATGGAGAAAATCTTTAAACTTTCTTCTCAAAAACTATGACGCCAGGAAAGCTCAAATTAAAATGGAAGCATCCTCAGGTAGTGTAGATTTTAGTTTGTTCAAATCATGGTCCCCGGGGGAAGGGTAGGGCCACAGTAGGGGGATCAAGTTTTACATAGGAATATATAGAGAAAATCTTTAAACTTTCTTCTCAAAAACTATGACGCCAGGAAAGCTCAAATTAAAATGGAAGCATCCTCAAGAAGTAAGTATTTTTGTTTGTTCAAATCATGGTCCCCGGGGGTAGGGTAGGGCCACAGTAGGGGGATCAAATTTTACATAGGAATATATAGAAGATATCTTTAAACTTTTTTCTAAAAAACTATGACGCCAGGAAAGCTCAAATTAAAATGGAAGCATCCTCAGGAAGTGAATATTCTTGTTTGTTCAAATCATGGTCCCAAGGGGTAGGGTAGGGCCACAGTAGGGGGATCAAGTTTTACATAGGAATATATAGAGAAAATCTTTAAACTTTCTTCTCAAAAACTATGACGCCAGGAAAGCTCAAATTAAAATGGAAGCATCCTCAGGTAGTGTATATTTTGGTTTGTTCAAATCATGGTCCCCTGGGGTAGGGTAGGGCCACAGTAGGGGGATCAAGTTTTACATAGGAATATATAGAGGAAATCTTTAAACTTTCTTCTCAAAAACTATGACGCCAGGAAAGCTCAAATTAAAATGGAAGCATCCTCAGGTAGTGTAGATTTTAGTTTGTTCAAATCATGGTCCCCGGAGGTAGGGTAGGGCCACAGTAGGGGGATCAAGTTTTACATAGGAATATATAGAGGAAATCTTTAAAGTTTCTTCTAAAAAACTATGACGCCAGGAAAGCTCAAATTAAAATGGAAGCATCCTCAGGAAGCAAATATTCTTGTTTGTTCAAATCATGGTCCCTGGGGGTAGGGTACGGCTACAGTAGGGGGATCAAATTTTACATAGGAATATATAGAAGAAATTTTAAAACTTTCTTCTCAAAACCCATGACGCCAGGAAAGCTCAAATTAAAATGGAAGCATTCTTGAGAAGTGAATATTCTTGTTTGTTCAAATCATAGTCCCCTGGGGTAGGGTTAGGCCACAGTAGGGGGATCAAATTTTACATAGGAACACATAGAGAAAATCTTTAAACTTTCTTCTCAAAACCTATGACGCCAGGAAAGCTCAAATTAAAATGGAAGCATCCTCAGGTAGTGTAGATTTTAGTTTGTTCAAATCATGGTCCCCGGGGGTAGGGTTGGGCCACAGTAGGGGGATCAAGTTTTACATAGGAATATATAGAGAAAATCTTTAAACTTTCTTCTCAAAAACTATGACGCCAGGAAAGCTCAAATTAAAATGGAAGCATCCTCGGGAAGTGAATATTCTTTTTTGTTCAAATCATGGTCCCCGGGGGAAGGGTAGGGCCACAGTAGGGGGATCAAGTTTTACATAGGAACATATAGAGGAAATCTTTAAACTTTCTTCTCAAAAACTATGACGCCAGGAAAGCTCAAATTAAAATGGAAGCATCCTCGGGAAGTGAATATTCTTTTTTGTTCAAATCATGGTCCCCTGGGGTAGGGTACGGCCACAGTAGGGGGATCAAGTTTTACATAGGAATATATAGAGAAAATCTTTAAACTTTCTTCTCAAAAACTATGACGCCAGGAAAGCTCAAATTAAAATGGAAGCATCCTCAGGTAGTGTAGATTTAAGTTTGTTCAAATCATGGTCCCCGGGGGAAGGGTTGGGCCACAGTAGGGGGATCAAGTTTTACATAGGAATATATTGAGAAAATCTTTAAACTTTCTTCTAAAAAAGTATGACGCCAGGAAAGGTCAAATTAAAATGGAAGCATCCTCAGGAAGTGAATATTCTTTTTTGTTCAAATCATGGTCCACGGGGGAAGGGTAAGGCCACAGTAGGGGGATCAAGTTTTACATAGGAATATATAGAGGAAATCTTTAAACTTTCTTCTCAAAAACTATGACGCCAGGAAAGCTCAAATTAAAATGGAAGCATCCTCTGGATGTGAATATTCTTGTTTGTTCAAGTCATGGTCCCCGTGGGTAGGGTAGGGCCACAGTAAGGGAATCAAGTTTTACATAGGGATATATAGAGAAAATCTTTTAACTTTCTTCTCAAAAATTATGACGCCAGGAAAGCTCAAATTAAAATGGAAGCATCCTCAGGAAGTGAATATTCTTGTTTATTCAAATCATGGTCCCCTGGGGTAGGGTAGGGCCACAGTAGGGGGATCAAATTTTACATAGGAATATATAGAGGAAATCTTTAAACTTTCTTCTCAAAAACTATGACGCCAGGAAAGCTCAAATTAAAATGGAAGCATCCTCAGGTAGTGTAGATTTTAGTTTGTTCAAATCATGGTTCCCGGAGGTAGGGTTGGGCCACAGTAAGGGGATCAAGTTTTACATAGGAATATATAGAGGAAATCTTTAAACTTTCTTCTCAAAAACTATGACGCCAGGAAAGCTCAAATTAAAATGGAAGCATCCTCAGGAAGCGAATATTCTTGTTTGTTCAAATCATGGTCCCCGGGGGTAGGGTAGGGCCACAGTAAGGGGATCAAGTTTTACATAGGAATATATAGAGAAAATCTTTAAACTTTCTTCCCAAAAACTATGACGCCAGGAAAGCTCAAATTAAAATGGAAGCATCCTCAAGAACTGAGTATTTTTGTTTGTTCAAATCATGGTCCCCGGGGGTAGGGTAGGGCCACAGTAGGGGGATCAAGTTTTACATAGGAATATATTGAGAAAATCTTTAAACTTTCTTCCCAAAAACTATGACGCCTGGAAAGCTGAAATTAAAATGGAAGCATCCTCAGGTAGTGTAGATTTTAGTTTGTTTAAATCATGGTCCCCGGGGGTAGGGTTGGGCCACAGTAGGGGGATCAAGTTTTACATAGGAATATATAGAGAAAATCTTTAAACTTTCTTCTCAGAAACTATGACGCCAGGAAAGCTCAAATTAAAATGGAAGCATCCTCAAGAAGTGAGTATTTTTGTTTGTTCAAATCATGGTCCCCGGGGGTAGGGTAGGGCCACAGTAGGGGGATCAAATTTTACATAGGAATATATAGAAGATATCTTTAAACTTTTTTCTAAAAAACTATGACGCCAGGAAAGCTCAAATTAAAATGGAAGCATACTCAGGTAGTGTAGATTTTAGTTTGTTCAAATCATGGTCCCCGGGGGTAGGGTTGGGCCACAGTAGGGGGATCAAGTTTTACATAGGAATATATAGAGGAAATCTTTAAACTTTCTTCTCAAAAACTATGACGCCAGGAAAGCTCAAATTAAAATGGAAGCATCCTCAGGAAGTGAATATTCTTGTTTGTTCAAATCATGGTCCCCGGGGGAAGGGTTGGGCCACAGTAGGGGGATCAAGTTTTACATAGGGATATATAGAGAAAATCTTTAAACTTTCTTCTCAAAAATTATGACGCCAGGAAAGCTCCAATTAAAATGGAAGCATCCTCAGGAAGTGAATATTCTTGTTTATTCAAATCATGGTCCCCTGGGGTAGGGTAGGGCCACAGTAGGGGGATCAAATTTTACATAGGAATATATAAAGGAAATCTTTAAACTTTCTTCTCAAAAACTATGACGCCAGGAAAGCTCAAATTAAAATGGAAGCATCCTCAGGTAGTGTAGATTTTAGTTTGTTCAAATCATGGTTCCCGGAGGTAGGGTTGGGCCACAGTAAGGGGATCAAGTTTTACATTGGAATATATAGAGGAAATCTTTAAACTTTCTTCTCAAAAACTATGACGCCAGGAAAGCTCAAATTAAAATGGAAGCATCCTCAGGAAGCGAATATTCTTGTTTGTTCAAATCATGGTCCCCGGGGGTAGGGTAGGGCCACAGTAAGGGGATCAAGTTTTACATAGGAATATATAGAGAAAATCTTTAAACTTTCTTCCCAAAAACTATGACGCCAGGAAAGCTCAAATTAAAATGGAAGCATCCTCAAGAAGTGAGTATTTTTGTTTGTTCAAATCATGGTCCCCGGGGGTAGGGTAGGGCCACAGTAGGGGGATCAAGTTTTACATAGGAATATATAGAGAAAATCTTTAAACTTTCTTCCCAAAAACTTTGACGCCTGGAAAGCTGAAATTAAAATGGAAGCATCCTCAGGTAGTGTAGATTTTAGTTTGTTTAAATCATGGTCCCCGGGGGTAGGGTTGGGCCACAGTAGGGGGATCAAGTTTTACATAGGAATATATAGAGAAAATCTTTAAACTTTCTTCTCAGAAACTATGACGCCAGGAAAGCTCAAATTAAAATGGAAGCATCCTCAAGAAGTGAGTATTTTTGTTTGTTCAAATCATGGTCCCCGGGGGTAGGGTAGGGCCACAGTAGGGGGATCAAATTTTACATAGGAATATATAGAAGATATCTTTAAACTTTTTTCTAAAAAACAATGACGCCAGGAAAGCTCAAATTAAAATGGAAGCATACTCAGGTAGTGTAGATTTTAGTTTGTTCAAATCATGGTCCCCGGGGGTAGGGTTGGGCCACAGTAGGGGGATCAAGTTTTACATAGGAATATATAGAGGAAATCTTTAAACTTTCTTCTCAAAAACTATGACGCCAGGAAAGCTCAAATTAAAATGGAAGCATCCTCAGGAAGTGAATATTCTTGTTTGTTCAAATCATGGTCCCCGGGGGAAGGGTTGGGCCACAGTAGGGGGATCAAGTTTTACAAAGGGATATATAGAGAAAATCTTTAAACTTTCTTCTCAAAAATTATGACGCCAGGAAAGCTCCAATTAAAATGGAAGCATCCTCAGGAAGTGAATATTCTTGTTTATTCAAATCATGGTCCCCTGAGGTAGGGTAGGGCCACAGTAGGGGGATCAAATTTTACATAGGAATATATAGAGGAAATCTTTAAACTTTTTTCTCAAAAACTATGACGCCAGGAAAGCTCAAATTAAAATGGAAGCATCCTCAGGTAGTGTAGATTTTAGTTTGTTCAAATCATGGTTCCCGGAGGTAGGGTTGGGCCACAGTAGGGGGATCAAGTTTTACGTAGGAATATATAGAGGAAATCTTTAAACTTTCTTCTCAAAAACTATGACGCCAGGAAAGCTCAAATTAAAATGGAAGCATCCTCAGGAAGCGAATATTCTTGTTTGTTCAAATCATGGTCCCCGGGGGTAGGGTAGGGCCACAGTAGGGGGATCAAGTTTTACATAGAAATATATAGAGAAAATCTTTAAACTTTCTTCCCAAAAACTATGACGCCTGGAAAGGTGAAATTAAATTGGAAGCATCCTCAGGTAGTGTAGATTTTAGTTTGTTTAAATCATGGTCCCCGGGGGTAGGGTTGGGCCACAGTAGGGGGATCAAGTTTTACATAGGAATATATAGAGAAAATCTTTAAACTTTCTTCTCAAAAACTATGACGCCAGGAAAGCTCAAATTAAAATGGAAGCATCCTCAGGAAGTGAATATTCTTGTTTATTCAAATCATGGTCCCCTGGGGTAGGGTAGGGCCACAGTAGGGGGATCAAATTTTACATAGGAATATATAGAGGAAATCTTTAAACTTTCTTCTCAAAAACTATGACGCCAGGAAAGCTCAAATTAAAATGGAAGCATCCTCAGGAAGTGAATATTCTTGTTTGTTCAAATCATGGTCCCAAGGGGTAGGGTAGGGCCACAGTAGGGGGATCAAGTTTTACATAGGAATATATTGAGAAAATCTTTAAACTTTCTTCTAAAAACTATGACGCCAGGAAAGCTCAAATTAAAATGGAAGCATCCTCAGGAAGTGAATATTTTTGTTTGTTCAAATCATGGTCCCCGGGGGAAGGGTAAGGCCATAGTAGGGGGATCAAGTTTTACATAGGAATATATAGAGGAAATCTTTAAACTTTCTTCTCAAAAACTATGACGCCAGGAAAGCTCAAATTAAAATGGAAGCATCCTCAGGTAGTGTAGATTTTAGTTTGTTCAAATCATGGTCCCCGGGGGTAGGGTTAGGCCACAGTAGGGGGATCAAGTTTTACATAGGAATATATAGAGAAAATCTTTAAACTTTCTTCTAAAAACTATGACGCCAGGAAAGCTCAAATTAAAATGGAAGCATCCTCAGGTAGTGTAGATTTTAGTTTGTTTAAATCATGGTCCCTGGGGGTAGGGTTGGGCCACAGTAGGGGGATCAAGTTTTACATAGGAATATATAGAGAAAATCTTTAAACTTTCTTCTCAAAAACTATGACGCCAGGAAAGCTCAAATTAAAATGGAAGCATCCTCAGGAAGTGAATATTCTTGTTTGTTCAAATCATAGTCCCTGGGGGTAGGGTTGGGCCACAGTAGGGGGATCAAATTTTACATAGGAATATATAGAAGAAATTTTAAAACTTTCTTCTCAAAACCCATGACGCCAGGAAAGCTGAAATTAAAATGGAAGCATCCTCGAGAAGTGAATATTCTTGTTTGTTCAAATCATAGTCCCCTGGGGTAGGGTTAAGCCACAGTAGGGGGATCAGATTTTACATAGGAACACATAGACAAAATCTTTAAACTTTCTTCTCAAAACCTATGACGCCAGGAAAGCTCAAATTAAAATGGAAGCATCCTCAGGAAGTGAATATTCTTGTTTGTTCAAATCATGGTCCCCGAGGGTAGGGTAGGGCCACAGTAGGGGGATCAAGTTTTACATAGGAATATATGGAGAAAATCTTTAAACTTTCTTCTCAAAAACTATGACGCCAGGAAAGCTCAAATTAAAATGGAAGCATCCTCAGGTAGTGTAGATTTTAGTTTGTTCAAATCATGGTCCCCGGGGGAAGGGTAGGGCCACAGTAGGGGGATCAAGTTTTACATAGGAATATATAGAGAAAATCTTTAAACTTTCTTCTCAAAAACTATGACGCCAGGAAAGCTCAAATTAAAATGGAAGCATCCTCAAAAAGTAAGTATTTTTGTTTGTTCAAATCATGGTCCCCGGGGGTAGGGTAGGGCCACAGTAGGGGGATCAAATTTTACATAGGAATATATAGAAGATATCTTTAAACTTTTTTCTAAAAAACTATGACGCCAGGAAAGCTCAAATTAAAATGGAAGCATCCTCAGGAAGTGAATATTCTTGTTTGTTCAAATCATGGTCCCAAGGGGTAGGGTAGGGCCACAGTAGGGGGATCAAGTTTTACATAGGAATATATAGAGAAAATCTTTAAACTTTCTTCTCAAAAACTATGACGCCAGGAAAGCTCAAATTAAAATGGAAGCATCCTCAGGTAGTGTATATTTTGGTTTGTTCAAATCATGGTCCCCTGGGGTAGGGTAGGGCCACAGTAGGGGGATCAAGTTTTACATAGGAATATATAGAGGAAATCTTTAAACTTTCTTCTCAAAAACTATGACGCCAGGAAAGCTCAAATTAAAATGGAAGCATCCTCAGGTAGTGTAGATTTTAGTTTGTTCAAATCATGGTCCCCGGAGGTAGGGTAGGGCCACAGTAGGGGGATCAAGTTTTACATAGGAATATATAGAGGAAATCTTCAAAGTTTCTTCTAAAAAACTATGACGCCAGGAAAGCTCAAATTAAAATGGAAGCATCCTCAGGAAGCAAATATTCTTGTTTGTTCAAATCATGGTCCCTGGGGGTAGGGTACGGCTACAGTAGGGGGATCAAGTTTTACATAGGAATATATTGTGAAAATCTTTAAACTTTCTTCTCAAAAACTATGACGCCAGGAAAGCTCAAATTAAAATGGAAGCATCCTCAGGTAGTGTAGATTTTAATTTGTTCAAATCATAGTCCCCGGGGGTAGGGTTGGGCCACAGTAAAGGGATCAAATTTTACATAGGAATATATAGAAGAAATTTTAAAACTTTCTTCTCAAAACCCATGACGCCAGGAAAGCTCAAATTAAAATGGAAGCATCCTCGAGAAGTGAATATTCTTGTTTGTTCAAATCATAGTCCCCTGGGGTAGGGTTAGGCCACAGTAGGGGGATCAAATTTTACATAGGAACACATAGAGAAAATCTTTAAACTTTCTTCTCAAAACCTATGACGCCAGGAAAGCTCAAATTAAAATGGAAGCATCCTCAGGAAGCGAATATTCTTGTTTGTTCAAATCATGGTCCCCGAGGGTAGGGTAGGGCCACAGTAAGGGGATCAAGTTTTACATAGGAATATATGGAGGAAATCTTTAAACTTTCTTCTCAAAAACTATGACGCCAGGAAAGCTCAAATTAAAATGGAAGCATCCTCAGGTAGTGTAGATTTTAGTTTGTTCAAATCATGGTCCCCGGGGGAAGGGTAGGGCCACAGTAGGGGGATCAAGTTTTACATAGGAATATATAGAGAAAATCTTTAAACTTTCTTCTCAAAAACTATGACGCCAGGAAAGCTCAAATTAAAATGGAAGCATCCTCAAGAAGTGAGTATTTTTGTTTGTTCAAATCATGGTCCCCGGGGGTAGGGTAGGGCCACAGTAGGGGGATCAAATTTTACATAGGAATATATAGAAGATATCTTTAAACTTTTTTCTAAAAAACTATGACGCCAGGAAAGCTCAAATTAAAATGGAAGCATCCTCAGGAAGTGAATATTCTTGTTTGTTCAAATCATGGTCCCAAGGGGTAGGGTAGGGCCACAGTAGGGGGATCAAGTTTTACATAGGAATATATAGAGAAAATCTTTAAACTTTCTTCTCAAAAACTATGACGCCAGGAAAGCTCAAATTAAAATGGAAGCATCCTGAGGTAGTGTATATTTTGGTTTGTTCAAATCATGGTCCCCTGGGGTAGGGTAGGGCCACAGTAGGGGGATCAAGTTTTACATAGGAATATATAGAGGAAATCTTTAAACTTTCTTCTCAAAAACTATGACGCCAGGAAAGCTCAAATTAAAATGGAAGCATCCTCAGGTAGTGTAGATTTTAGTTTGTTCAAATCATGGTCCCCGGAGGTAGGGTAGGGCCACAGTAGGGGGATCAAGTTTTACATAGGAATATATAGAGAAAATCTTTAAACTTTCTTCTCAAAAACTATGACGCCAGGAAAGCTCAAATTAAAATGGAAGCATCCTCAGGAAGCGAATATTCTTGTTTGTTCAAATCATGGTCCCCGGGGGAAGGGTTGGGCCACAGTAGGGGGATCAAGTTTTACATAGGAATATATAGGGAAAATCTTTAAACTTTCTTCTAAAAAAGTATGACGCCAGGAAAGAATATATAGAGGAAATCTTTAAACTTTCTTCTCAAAAACAATGACGCCAGGAAAGCTCAAATTAAAATGGAAGCATCCTCAGGAAGCGAATATTCTTGTTTGTTCAAATCATGGTCCCCGGGGGAAGGGTTGGGCCACAGTAGGGGGATCAAGTTTTACATAGGAATATATAGAGAAAATCTTTAAACTTTCTTCTCAAAAACTATGACGCCAGGAAAGCTCAAATTAAAATGGAAGCATCCTCAGGTAGTGTTGATTTTAGTTTGTTCAAATCATGGTCCCCGGGGGTACGGTAGGGCCACAGTAGGGGGATCAAGTTTTACATAGGAATATATTGAGAAAATCTTTAAACTTTCTTCCCAAAAACTATGACGCCAGGAAAGCTCAAATTAAAATGGAAGCATCCTCAAGAAGTGAGTATTTTTGTTTGTTCAAATCATGGTCCCCGGGGGTAGGGTTGGGCCACAGTAAGAGGATCAAGTTTTACATAGGAATATATAGAGAAAATCTTTAAACTTTCTTCTCAAAAACTATGACGCCTGGAAAGCTGAAATTAAATTGGAAGCATCCTCAGGTAGTGTAGATTTTAGTTTGTTCAAATCATGGTCCCCGGGGGTAGGGTAGGGCCACAGTAGGGGGATCAAATTTTACATAGGAATATATAGAAGATATCTTTAAACTTTTTTCTAAAAAACTATGACGCCAGGAAAGCTCAAATTAAAATGGAAGCATACTCAGGTAGTGTAGATTTTAGTTTGTTCAAATCATGGTCCCCGGGGGTAGGGTTGGGCCACAGTAGGGGGATCAAGTTTTACATAGGAATATATAGAGGAAATCTTTAAACTTTCTTCTCAAAAACTATGACGCCAGGAAAGCTCAAATTAAAATGGATGCATCCTCAGGAAGTGAATATTCTTGTTTGTTCAAATCATGGTCCCCGGGGGAAGGGTTGGGCCACAGTAGGGGGATCAAGTTTTACATAGGGATATATAGAGAAAATCTTTAAACTTTCTTCTCAAAAATTATGACGCCAGGAAAGCTCAAATTAAAATGGAAGCATCCTCAGGAAGTGAATATTCTTGTTTATTCAAATCATGGTCCCCTGAGGTAGGGTAGGGCCACAGTAGGGGGATCAAATTTTACATAGGAATATATAGAGGAAATCTTTAAACTTTCTTCTCAAAAACTATGACGCCAGGAAAGCTCAAATTAAAATGGAAGCATCCTCAGGTAGTGTAGATTTTAGTTTGTTCAAATCATGGTTCCCGGAGGTAGGGTTGGGCCACAGTAGGGGGATCAAGTTTTACGTAGGAATATATAGAGGAAATCTTTAAACTTTCTTCTCAAAAACTATGACGCCAGGAAAGCTCAAATTAAAATGGAAGCATCCTCAGGAAGCGAATATTCTTGTTTGTTCAAATCATGGTCCCCGGGGGTAGGGTAGGGCCACAGTAGGGGGATCAAGTTTTACATAGGAATATATAGAGAAAATCTTTAAACTTTCTTCCCAAAAACTATGACGCCTGGAAAGGTGAAATTAAATTGGAAGCATCCTCAGGTAGTGTAGATTTTAGTTTGTTTAAATCATGGTCCCCGGGGGTAGGGTTGGGCCACAGTAGGGGGATCAAGTTTTACATAGGAATATATAGAGAAAATCTTTAAACTTTCTTCTCAAAAACTATGACGCCAGGAAAGCTCAAATTAAAATGGAAGCATCCTCAGGAAGTGAATATTCTTCTTTATTCAAATCATGGTCCCCTGGGGTAGGGTAGGGCCACAGTAGGGGGATCAAATTTTACATAGGAATATATAGAGGAAATCTTTAAACTTTCTTCTCAAAAACTATGACGCCAGGAAAGCTCAAATTAAAATGGAAGCATCCTCAGGTAGTGTAGATTTTAGTTTGTTCAAATCATGGTTCCCGGAGGTAGGGTTGGGCCACAGTAAGGGGATCAAGTTTTACATAGGAATATATAGAGGAAATCTTTAAACTTTCTTCTCAAAAACTATGACGCCAGGAAAGCTCAAATTAAAATGGAAGCATCCTCACTAAGCGAATATTCTTGTTTGTTCAAATCATGGTCCCCGGGGGTAGGGTAGGGCCACAGTAAGGGGATCAAGTTTTACATAGGAATATATAGAGAAAATCTTTAAACTTTCTTCCCAAAAACTATGACGCCAGGAAAGCTCAAATTAAAATGGAAGCATCCTCAAGAAGTGAGTATTTTTGTTTGTTCAAATCATGGTCCCCGGGGGTAGGGTAGGGCCACAGTAGGGGGATCAAATTTTACATAGGAATATATAGAAGATATCTTTAAACTTTTTTCTAAAAAACAATGACGCCAGGAAAGCTCAAATTAAAATGGAAGCATACTCAGGTAGTGTAGATTTTAGTTTGTTCAAATCATGGTCCCCGGGGGTAGGGTTGGGCCACAGTAGGGGGATCAAGTTTTACATAGGAATATATAGAGGAAATCTTTAAACTTTCTTCTCAAAAACTATGACGCCAGGAAAGCTCAAATTAAAATGGAAGCATCCTCAGGAAGTGAATATTCTTGTTTGTTCAAATCATGGTCCCCGGGGGAAGGGTTGGGCCACAGTAGGGGGATCAAGTTTTACATAGGGATATATAGAGAAAATCTTTAAACTTTCTTCTCAAAAATTATGACGCCAGGAAAGCTCCAATTAAAATGGAAGCATCCTCAGGAAGTGAATATTCTTGTTTATTCAAATCATGGTCCCCTGAGGTAGGGTAGGGCCACAGTAGGGGGATCAAATTTTACATAGGAATATATAGAGGAAATCTTTAAACTTTTTTCTCAAAAACTATGACGCCAGGAAAGCTCAAATTAAAATGGAAGCATCCTCAGGTAGTGTAGATTTTAGTTTGTTCAAATCATGGTTCCCGGAGGTAGGGTTGGGCCACAGTAGGGGGATCAAGTTTTACGTAGGAATATATAGAGGAAATCTTTAAACTTTCTTCTCAAAAACTATGACGCCAGGAAAGCTCAAATTAAAATGGAAGCATCCTCAGGAAGCGAATATTCTTGTTTGTTCAAATCATGGTCCCCGGGGGTAGGGTAGGGCCACAGTAGGGGGATCAAGTTTTACATAGAAATATATAGAGAAAATCTTTAAACTTTCTTCCCAAAAACTATGACGCCTGGAAAGGTGAAATTAAATTGGAAGCATCCTCAGGTAGTGTAGATTTTAGTTTGTTTAAATCATGGTCCCCGGGGGTAGGGTTGGGCCACAGTAGGGGGATCAAGTTTTACATAGGAATATATAGAGAAAATCTTTAAACTTTCTTCTCAAAAACTATGACGCCAGGAAAGCTCAAATTAAAATGGAAGCATCCTCAGGAAGTGAATATTCTTGTTTATTCAAATCATGGTCCCCTGGGGTAGGGTAGGGCCACAGTAGGGGGATCAAATTTTACATAGGAATATATAGAGGAAATCTTTAAACTTTCTTCTCAAAAACTATGACGCCAGGAAAGCTGAAATTAAAATGGAAGCATCCTCAGGAAGTGAATATTCTTGTTTGTTCAAATCATGGTCCCAAGGGGTAGGGTAGGGCCACAGTAGGGGGATCAAGTTTTACATAGGAATATATTGAGAAAATCTTTAAACTTTCTTCTAAAAACTATGACGCCAGGAAAGCTCAAATTAAAATGGAAGCATCCTCAGGAAGTGAATATTCTTGTTTGTTCAAATCATGGTCCCCGGGGGAAGGGTAAGGCCATAGTAGGGGGATCAAGTTTTACATAGGAATATATAGAGGAAATCTTTAAACTTTCTTCTCAAAAACTATGACGCCAGGAAAGCTCAAATTAAAATGGAAGCATCCTCAGGTAGTGTAGATTTTAGTTTGTTCAAATCATGGTCCCCGGGGGTAGGGTTAGGCCACAGTAGGGGGATCAAGTTTTACATAGGAATATATAGAGAAAATCTTTAAACTTTCTTCTAAAAACTATGACGCCAGGAAAGCTCAAATTAAAATGGAAGCATCCTCAGGTAGTGTAGATTTTAGTTTGTTTAAATCATGGTCCCTGGGGGTAGGGTTGGGCCACAGTAGGGGGATCAAGTTTTACATAGGAATATATAGAGAAAATCTTTAAACTTTCTTCTCAAAAACTATGACGCCAGGAAAGCTCAAATTAAAATGGAAGCATCCTCAGGAAGTGAATATTCTTGTTTGTTCAAATCATAGTCCCTGGGGGTAGGGTTGGGCCACAGTAGGGGGATCAAATTTTACATAGGAATATATAGAAGAAATTTTAAAACTTTCTTCTCAAAACCCATGACGCCAGGAAAGCTGAAATTAAAATGGAAGCATCCTCGAGAAGTGAATATTCTTGTTTGTTCAAATCATAGTCCCCTGGGGTAGGGTTAAGCCACAGTAGGGGGATCAAATTTTACATAGGAACACATAGACAAAATCTTTAAACTTTCTTCTCAAAACCTATGACGCCAGGAAAGCTCAAATTAAAATGGAAGCATCCTCAGGAAGTGAATATTCTTGTTTGTTCAAATCATGGTCCCCGAGGGTAGGGTAGGGCCACAGTAGGGGGATCAAGTTTTACATAGGAATATATGGAGAAAATCTTTAAACTTTCTTCTCAAAAACTATGACGCCAGGAAAGCTCAAATTAAAATGGAAGCATCCTCAGGTAGTGTAGATTTTAGTTTGTTCAAATCATGGTCCCCGGGGGAAGGGTAGGGCCACAGTAGGGGGATCAAGTTTTACATAGGAATATATAGAGAAAATCTTTAAACTTTCTTCTCAAAAACTATGACGCCAGGAAAGCTCAAATTAAAATGGAAGCATCCTCAAAAAGTAAGTATTTTTGTTTGTTCAAATCATGGTCCCCGGGGGTAGGGTAGGGCCACAGTAGGGGGATCAAATTTTACATAGGAATATATAGAAGATATCTTTAAACTTTTTTCTAAAAAACTATGACGCCAGGAAAGCTCAAATTAAAATGGAAGCATCCTCAGGAAGTGAATATTCTTGTTTGTTCAAATCATGGTCCCAAGGGGTAGGGTAGGGCCACAGTAGGGGGATCAAGTTTTACATAGGAATATATAGAGAAAATCTTTAAACTTTCTTCTCAAAAACTATGACGCCAGGAAAGCTCAAATTAAAATGGAAGCATCCTCAGGTAGTGTATATTTTGGTTTGTTCAAATCATGGTCCCCTGGGGTAGGGTAGGGCCACAGTAGGGGGATCAAGTTTTACATAGGAATATATAGAGGAAATCTTTAAACTTTCTTCTCAAAAACTATGACGCCAGGAAAGCTCAAATTAAAATGGAAGCATCCTCAGGTAGTGTAGATTTTAGTTTGTTCAAATCATGGTCCCCGGGGGTAGGGTTAGGCCACAGTAGGGGGATCAAGTTTTACATAGGAATATATAGAGAAAATCTTTAAACTTTCTTCTAAAAACTATGACGCCAGGAAAGCTCAAATTAAAATGGAAGCATCCTCAGGTAGTGTAGATTTTAGTTTGTTTAAATCATGGTCCCTGGGGGTAGGGTTGGGCCACAGTAGGGGGATCAAGTTTTACATAGGAATATATAGAGAAAATCTTTAAACTTTCTTCTCAAAAACTATGACGCCAGGAAAGCTCAAATTAAAATGGAAGCATCCTCAGGAAGTGAATATTCTTGTTTGTTCAAATCATAGTCCCTGGGGGTAGGGTTGGGCCACAGTAGGGGGATCAAATTTTACATAGGAATATATAGAAGAAATTTTAAAACTTTCTTCTCAAAACCCATGACGCCAGGAAAGCTGAAATTAAAATGGAAGCATCCTCGAGAAGTGAATATTCTTGTTTGTTCAAATCATAGTCCCCTGGGGTAGGGTTAAGCCACAGTAGGGGGATCAGATTTTACATAGGAACACATAGACAAAATCTTTAAACTTTCTTCTCAAAACCTATGACGCCAGGAAAGCTCAAATTAAAATGGAAGCATCCTCAGGAAGTGAATATTCTTGTTTGTTCAAATCATGGTCCCCGAGGGTAGGGTAGGGCCACAGTAGGGGGATCAAGTTTTACATAGGAATATATGGAGAAAATCTTTAAACTTTCTTCTCAAAAACTATGACGCCAGGAAAGCTCAAATTAAAATGGAAGCATCCTCAGGTAGTGTAGATTTTAGTTTGTTCAAATCATGGTCCCCGGGGGAAGGGTAGGGCCACAGTAGGGGGATCAAGTTTTACATAGGAATATATAGAGAAAATCTTTAAACTTTCTTCTCAAAAACTATGACGCCAGGAAAGCTCAAATTAAAATGGAAGCATCCTCAAAAAGTAAGTATTTTTGTTTGTTCAAATCATGGTCCCCGGGGGTAGGGTAGGGCCACAGTAGGGGGATCAAATTTTACATAGGAATATATAGAAGATATCTTTAAACTTTTTTCTAAAAAACTATGACGCCAGGAAAGCTCAAATTAAAATGGAAGCATCCTCAGGAAGTGAATATTCTTGTTTGTTCAAATCATGGTCCCAAGGGGTAGGGTAGGGCCACAGTAGGGGGATCAAGTTTTACATAGGAATATATAGAGAAAATCTTTAAACTTTCTTCTCAAAAACTATGACGCCAGGAAAGCTCAAATTAAAATGGAAGCATCCTCAGGTAGTGTATATTTTGGTTTGTTCAAATCATGGTCCCCTGGGGTAGGGTAGGGCCACAGTAGGGGGATCAAGTTTTACATAGGAATATATAGAGGAAATCTTTAAACTTTCTTCTCAAAAACTATGACGCCAGGAAAGCTCAAATTAAAATGGAAGCATCCTCAGGTAGTGTAGATTTTAGTTTGTTCAAATCATGGTCCCCGGAGGTAGGGTAGGGCCACAGTAGGGGGATCAAGTTTTACATAGGAATATATAGAGGAAATCTTCAAAGTTTCTTCTAAAAAACTATGACGCCAGGAAAGCTCAAATTAAAATGGAAGCATCCTCAGGAAGCAAATATTCTTGTTTGTTCAAATCATGGTCCCTGGGGGTAGGGTACGGCTACAGTAGGGGGATCAAGTTTTACATAGGAATATATTGTGAAAATCTTTAAACTTTCTTCTCAAAAACTATGACGCCAGGAAAGCTCAAATTAAAATGGAAGCATCCTCAGGTAGTGTAGATTTTAATTTGTTCAAATCATAGTCCCCGGGGGTAGGGTTGGGCCACAGTAAAGGGATCAAATTTTACATAGGAATATATAGAAGAAATTTTAAAACTTTCTTCTCAAAACCCATGACGCCAGGAAAGCTCAAATTAAAATGGAAGCATCCTCGAGAAGTGAATATTCTTGTTTGTTCAAATCATAGTCCCCTGGGGTAGGGTTAGGCCACAGTAGGGGGATCAAATTTTACATAGGAACACATAGAGAAAATCTTTAAACTTTCTTCTCAAAACCTATGACGCCAGGAAAGCTCAAATTAAAATGGAAGCATCCTCAGGAAGCGAATATTCTTGTTTGTTCAAATCATGGTCCCCGAGGGTAGGGTAGGGCCACAGTAAGGGGATCAAGTTTTACATAGGAATATATGGAGGAAATCTTTAAACTTTCTTCTCAAAAACTATGACGCCAGGAAAGCTCAAATTAAAATGGAAGCATCCTCAGGTAGTGTAGATTTTAGTTTGTTCAAATCATGGTCCCCGGGGGAAGGGTAGGGCCACAGTAGGGGGATCAAGTTTTACATAGGAATATATAGAGAAAATCTTTAAACTTTCTTCTCAAAAACTATGACGCCAGGAAAGCTCAAATTAAAATGGAAGCATCCTCAAGAAGTGAGTATTTTTGTTTGTTCAAATCATGGTCCCCGGGGGTAGGGTAGGGCCACAGTAGGGGGATCAAATTTTACATAGGAATATATAGAAGATATCTTTAAACTTTTTTCTAAAAAACTATGACGCCAGGAAAGCTCAAATTAAAATGGAAGCATCCTCAGGAAGTGAATATTCTTGTTTGTTCAAATCATGGTCCCAAGGGGTAGGGTAGGGCCACAGTAGGGGGATCAAGTTTTACATAGGAATATATAGAGAAAATCTTTAAACTTTCTTCTCAAAAACTATGACGCCAGGAAAGCTCAAATTAAAATGGAAGCATCCTGAGGTAGTGTATATTTTGGTTTGTTCAAATCATGGTCCCCTGGGGTAGGGTAGGGCCACAGTAGGGGGATCAAGTTTTACATAGGAATATATAGAGGAAATCTTTAAACTTTCTTCTCAAAAACTATGACGCCAGGAAAGCTCAAATTAAAATGGAAGCATCCTCAGGTAGTGTAGATTTTAGTTTGTTCAAATCATGGTCCCCGGAGGTAGGGTAGGGCCACAGTAGGGGGATCAAGTTTTACATAGGAATATATAGAGAAAATCTTTAAACTTTCTTCTCAAAAACTATGACGCCAGGAAAGCTCAAATTAAAATGGAAGCATCCTCAGGAAGCGAATATTCTTGTTTGTTCAAATCATGGTCCCCGGGGGAAGGGTTGGGCCACAGTAGGGGGATCAAGTTTTACATAGGAATATATAGGGAAAATCTTTAAACTTTCTTCTAAAAAAGTATGACGCCAGGAAAGAATATATAGAGGAAATCTTTAAACTTTCTTCTCAAAAACAATGACGCCAGGAAAGCTCAAATTAAAATGGAAGCATCCTCAGGAAGCGAATATTCTTGTTTGTTCAAATCATGGTCCCCGGGGGAAGGGTTGGGCCACAGTAGGGGGATCAAGTTTTACATAGGAATATATAGAGAAAATCTTTAAACTTTCTTCTCAAAAACTATGACGCCAGGAAAGCTCAAATTAAAATGGAAGCATCCTCAGGTAGTGTTGATTTTAGTTTGTTCAAATCATGGTCCCCGGGGGTACGGTAGGGCCACAGTAGGGGGATCAAGTTTTACATAGGAATATATTGAGAAAATCTTTAAACTTTCTTCCCAAAAACTATGACGCCAGGAAAGCTCAAATTAAAATGGAAGCATCCTCAAGAAGTGAGTATTTTTGTTTGTTCAAATCATGGTCCCCGGGGGTAGGGTTGGGCCACAGTAAGAGGATCAAGTTTTACATAGGAATATATAGAGAAAATCTTTAAACTTTCTTCTCAAAAACTATGACGCCTGGAAAGCTGAAATTAAATTGGAAGCATCCTCAGGTAGTGTAGATTTTAGTTTGTTCAAATCATGGTCCCCGGGGGTAGGGTAGGGCCACAGTAGGGGGATCAAATTTTACATAGGAATATATAGAAGATATCTTTAAACTTTTTTCTAAAAAACTATGACGCCAGGAAAGCTCAAATTAAAATGGAAGCATACTCAGGTAGTGTAGATTTTAGTTTGTTCAAATCATGGTCCCCGGGGGTAGGGTTGGGCCACAGTAGGGGGATCAAGTTTTACATAGGAATATATAGAGGAAATCTTTAAACTTTCTTCTCAAAAACTATGACGCCAGGAAAGCTCAAATTAAAATGGATGCATCCTCAGGAAGTGAATATTCTTGTTTGTTCAAATCATGGTCCCCGGGGGAAGGGTTGGGCCACAGTAGGGGGATCAAGTTTTACATAGGGATATATAGAGAAAATCTTTAAACTTTCTTCTCAAAAATTATGACGCCAGGAAAGCTCAAATTAAAATGGAAGCATCCTCAGGAAGTGAATATTCTTGTTTATTCAAATCATGGTCCCCTGAGGTAGGGTAGGGCCACAGTAGGGGGATCAAATTTTACATAGGAATATATAGAGGAAATCTTTAAACTTTCTTCTCAAAAACTATGACGCCAGGAAAGCTCAAATTAAAATGGAAGCATCCTCAGGTAGTGTAGATTTTAGTTTGTTCAAATCATGGTTCCCGGAGGTAGGGTTGGGCCACAGTAGGGGGATCAAGTTTTACGTAGGAATATATAGAGGAAATCTTTAAACTTTCTTCTCAAAAACTATGACGCCAGGAAAGCTCAAATTAAAATGGAAGCATCCTCAGGAAGCGAATATTCTTGTTTGTTCAAATCATGGTCCCCGGGGGTAGGGTAGGGCCACAGTAGGGGGATCAAGTTTTACATAGGAATATATAGAGAAAATCTTTAAACTTTCTTCCCAAAAACTATGACGCCTGGAAAGGTGAAATTAAATTGGAAGCATCCTCAGGTAGTGTAGATTTTAGTTTGTTTAAATCATGGTCCCCGGGGGTAGGGTTGGGCCACAGTAGGGGGATCAAGTTTTACATAGGAATATATAGAGAAAATCTTTAAACTTTCTTCTCAAAAACTATGACGCCAGGAAAGCTCAAATTAAAATGGAAGCATCCTCAGGAAGTGAATATTCTTCTTTATTCAAATCATGGTCCCCTGGGGTAGGGTAGGGCCACAGTAGGGGGATCAAATTTTACATAGGAATATATAGAGGAAATCTTTAAACTTTCTTCTCAAAAACTATGACGCCAGGAAAGCTCAAATTAAAATGGAAGCATCCTCAGGTAGTGTAGATTTTAGTTTGTTCAAATCATGGTTCCCGGAGGTAGGGTTGGGCCACAGTAAGGGGATCAAGTTTTACATAGGAATATATAGAGGAAATCTTTAAACTTTCTTCTCAAAAACTATGACGCCAGGAAAGCTCAAATTAAAATGGAAGCATCCTCAGGAAGCGAATATTCTTGTTTGTTCAAATCATGGTCCCCGGGGGTAGGGTAGGGCCACAGTAAGGGGATCAAGTTTTACATAGGAATATATAGAGAAAATCTTTAAACTTTCTTCCCAAAAACTATGACGCCAGGAAAGCTCAAATTAAAATGGAAGCATCCTCAAGAAGTGAGTATTTTTGTTTGTTCAAATCATGGTCCCCGGGGGTAGGGTAGGGCCACAGTAGGGGGATCAAATTTTACATAGGAATATATAGAAGATATCTTTAAACTTTTTTCTAAAAAACAATGACGCCAGGAAAGCTCAAATTAAAATGGAAGCATACTCAGGTAGTGTAGATTTTAGTTTGTTCAAATCATGGTCCCCGGGGGTAGGGTTGGGCCACAGTAGGGGGATCAAGTTTTACATAGGAATATATAGAGGAAATCTTTAAACTTTCTTCTCAAAAACTATGACGCCAGGAAAGCTCAAATTAAAATGGAAGCATCCTCAGGAAGTGAATATTCTTGTTTGTTCAAATCATGGTCCCCGGGGGAAGGGTTGGGCCACAGTAGGGGGATCAAGTTTTACATAGGGATATATAGAGAAAATCTTTAAACTTTCTTCTCAAAAATTATGACGCCAGGAAAGCTCCAATTAAAATGGAAGCATCCTCAGGAAGTGAATATTCTTGTTTATTCAAATCATGGTCCCCTGAGGTAGGGTAGGGCCACAGTAGGGGGATCAAATTTTACATAGGAATATATAGAGGAAATCTTTAAACTTTTTTCTCAAAAACTATGACGCCAGGAAAGCTCAAATTAAAATGGAAGCATCCTCAGGTAGTGTAGATTTTAGTTTGTTCAAATCATGGTTCCCGGAGGTAGGGTTGGGCCACAGTAGGGGGATCAAGTTTTACGTAGGAATATATAGAGGAAATCTTTAAACTTTCTTCTCAAAAACTATGACGCCAGGAAAGCTCAAATTAAAATGGAAGCATCCTCAGGAAGCGAATATTCTTGTTTGTTCAAATCATGGTCCCCGGGGGTAGGGTAGGGCCACAGTAGGGGGATCAAGTTTTACATAGAAATATATAGAGAAAATCTTTAAACTTTCTTCCCAAAAACTATGACGCCTGGAAAGGTGAAATTAAATTGGAAGCATCCTCAGGTAGTGTAGATTTTAGTTTGTTTAAATCATGGTCCCCGGGGGTAGGGTTGGGCCACAGTAGGGGGATCAAGTTTTACATAGGAATATATAGAGAAAATCTTTAAACTTTCTTCTCAAAAACTATGACGCCAGGAAAGCTCAAATTAAAATGGAAGCATCCTCAGGAAGTGAATATTCTTGTTTATTCAAATCATGGTCCCCTGGGGTAGGGTAGGGCCACAGTAGGGGGATCAAATTTTACATAGGAATATATAGAGGAAATCTTTAAACTTTCTTCTCAAAAACTATGACGCCAGGAAAGCTGAAATTAAAATGGAAGCATCCTCAGGAAGTGAATATTCTTGTTTGTTCAAATCATGGTCCCAAGGGGTAGGGTAGGGCCACAGTAGGGGGATCAAGTTTTACATAGGAATATATTGAGAAAATCTTTAAACTTTCTTCTAAAAACTATGACGCCAGGAAAGCTCAAATTAAAATGGAAGCATCCTCAGGAAGTGAATATTCTTGTTTGTTCAAATCATGGTCCCCGGGGGAAGGGTAAGGCCATAGTAGGGGGATCAAGTTTTACATAGGAATATATAGAGGAAATCTTTAAACTTTCTTCTCAAAAACTATGACGCCAGGAAAGCTCAAATTAAAATGGAAGCATCCTCAGGTAGTGTAGATTTTAGTTTGTTCAAATCATGGTCCCCGGGGGTAGGGTTAGGCCACAGTAGGGGGATCAAGTTTTACATAGGAATATATAGAGAAAATCTTTAAACTTTCTTCTAAAAACTATGACGCCAGGAAAGCTCAAATTAAAATGGAAGCATCCTCAGGTAGTGTAGATTTTAGTTTGTTTAAATCATGGTCCCTGGGGGTAGGGTTGGGCCACAGTAGGGGGATCAAGTTTTACATAGGAATATATAGAGAAAATCTTTAAACTTTCTTCTCAAAAACTATGACGCCAGGAAAGCTCAAATTAAAATGGAAGCATCCTCAGGAAGCGAATATTCTTGTTTGTTCAAATCATAGTCCCTGGGGGTAGGGTTGGGCCACAGTAGGGGGATCAAATTTTACATAGGAATATATAGAAGAAATTTTAAAACTTTCTTCTCAAAACCCATGACGCCAGGAAAGCTGAAATTAAAATGGAAGCATCCTCGAGAAGTGAATATTCTTGTTTGTTCAAATCATAGTCCCCTGGGGTAGGGTTAAGCCACAGTAGGGGGATCAAATTTTACATAGGAACACATAGACAAAATCTTTAAACTTTCTTCTCAAAACCTATGACGCCAGGAAAGCTCAAATTAAAATGGAAGCATCCTCAGGAAGTTAATATTCTTGTTTGTTCAAATCATGGTCCCCGAGGGTAGGGTAGGGCCACAGTAGGGGGATCAAGTTTTACATAGGAATATATGGAGAAAATCTTTAAACTTTCTTCTCAAAAACTATGACGCCAGGAAAGCTCAAATTAAAATGGAAGCATCCTCAGGTAGTGTAGATTTTAGTTTGTTCAAATCATGGTCCCCGGGGGAAGGGTAGGGCCACAGTAGGGGGATCAAGTTTTACATAGGAATATATAGAGAAAATCTTTAAACTTTCTTCTCAAAAACTATGACGCCAGGAAAGCTCAAATTAAAATGGAAGCATCCTCAAAAAGTAAGTATTTTTGTTTGTTCAAATCATGGTCCCCGGGGGTAGGGTAGGGCCACAGTAGGGGGATCAAATTTTACATAGGAATATATAGAAGATATCTTTAAACTTTTTTCTAAAAAACTATGACGCCAGGAAAGCTCAAATTAAAATGGAAGCATCCTCAGGAAGTGAATATTCTTGTTTGTTCAAATCATGGTCCCAAGGGGTAGGGTAGGGCCACAGTAGGGGGATCAAGTTTTACATAGGAATATATAGAGAAAATCTTTAAACTTTCTTCTCAAAAACTATGACGCCAGGAAAGCTCAAATTAAAATGGAAGCATCCTCAGGTAGTGTATATTTTGGTTTGTTCAAATCATGGTCCCCTGGGGTAGGGTAGGGCCACAGTAGGGGGATCAAGTTTTACATAGGAATATATAGAGGAAATCTTTAAACTTTCTTCTCAAAAACTATGACGCCAGGAAAGCTCAAATTAAAATGGAAGCATCCTCAGGTAGTGTAGATTTTAGTTTGTTCAAATCATGGTCCCCGGAGGTAGGGTAGGGCCACAGTAGGGGGATCAAGTTTTACATAGGAATATATAGAGGAAATCTTCAAAGTTTCTTCTAAAAAACTATGACGCCAGGAAAGCTCAAATTAAAATGGAAGCATCCTCAGGAAGCAAATATTCTTGTTTGTTCAAATCATTGTCCCTGGGGGTAGGGTACGGCTACAGTAGGGGGATCAAGTTTTACATAGGAATATATTGTGAAAATCTTTAAACTTTCTTCTCAAAAACTATGACGCCAGGAAAGCTCAAATTAAAATGGAAGCATCCTCAGGTAGTGTAGATTTTAATTTGTTCAAATCATAGTCCCCGGGGGTAGGGTTGGGCCACAGTAAAGGGATCAAATTTTACATAGGAATATATAGAAGAAATTTTAAAACTTTCTTCTCAAAACCCATGACGCCAGGAAAGCTCAAATTAAAATGGAAGCATCCTCGAGAAGTGAATATTCTTGTTTATTCAAATCATAGTCCCCTGGGGTAGGGTTAGGCCACAGTAGGGGGATCAAATTTTACATAGGAACACATAGAGAAAATCTTTAAACTTTCTTCTCAAAACCTATGACGCCAGGAAAGCTCAAATTAAAATGGAAGCATCCTCAGGAAGCGAATCTTCTTGTTTGTTCAAATCATGGTCCCCGAGGGTAGGGTAGGGCCACAGTAGGGGGATCAAGTTTTACATAGGAATATATGGAGGAAATCTTTAAACTTTCTTCTCAAAAACTATGACGCCAGGAAAGCTCAAATTAAAATGGAAGCATCCTCAGGTAGTGTAGATTTTAGTTTGTTCAAATCATGGTCCCCGGGGTAGGGTAGGGCCACAGTAGGGGGATCAAGTTTTACGTAGGAATATATAGAGGAAATCTTTAAACTTTCTTCTCAAAAACTATGACGCCAGGAAAGCTCAAATTAAAATGGAAGCATCCTCAAGAAGTGAGTATTTTTGTTTGTTCAAATCATGGTCCCCGGGGGTAGGGTAGGGCCACAGTAGGGGGATCAAATTTTACATAGGAATATATAGAAGATATCTTTAAACTTTTTTCTAAAAAACTATGACGCCAGGAAAGCTCAAATTAAAATGGAAGCATCCTCAGGAAGTGAATATTCTTGTTTGTTCAAATCATGGTCCCAAGGGGTAGGGTAGGGCCACAGTAGGGGGATCAAGTTTTACATAGGAATATATAGAGAAAATCTTTAAACTTTCTTCTCAAAAACTATGACGCCAGGAAAGCTCAAATTAAAATGGAAGCATCCTGAGGTAGTGTATATTTTGGTTTGTTCAAATCATGGTCCCCTGGGGTAGGGTAGGGCCACAGTAGGGGGATCAAGTTTTACATAGGAATATATAGAGGAAATCTTTAAACTTTCTTCTCAAAAACTATGACGCCAGGAAAGCTCAAATTAAAATGGAAGCATCCTCAGGTAGTGTAGATTTTAGTTTGTTCAAATCATGGTCCCCGGAGGTAGGGTAGGGCCACAGTAGGGGGATCAAGTTTTACATAGGAATATATAGAGAAAATCTTTAAACTTTCTTCTCAAAAACTATGACGCCAGGAAAGCTCAAATTAAAATGGAAGCATCCTCAGGAAGCGAATATTCTTGTTTGTTCAAATCATGGTCCCCGGGGGAAGGGTTGGGCCACAGTAGGGGGATCAAGTTTTACATAGGAATATATAGGGAAAATCTTTAAACTTTCTTCTAAAAAAGTATGACGCCAGGAAAGAATATATAGAGGAAATCTTTAAACTTTCTTCTCAAAAACAATGACGCCAGGAAAGCTCAAATTAAAATGGAAGCATCCTCAGGAAGCGAATATTCTTGTTTGTTCAAATCATGGTCCCCGGGGGAAGGGTTGGGCCACAGTAGGGGGATCAAGTTTTACATAGGAATATATAGAGAAAATCTTTAAACTTTCTTCTCAAAAACTATGACGCCAGGAAAGCTCAAATTAAAATGGAAGCATCCTCAGGTAGTGTTGATTTTAGTTTGTTCAAATCATGGTCCCCGGGGGTACGGTAGGGCCACAGTAGGGGGATCAAGTTTTACATAGGAATATATTGAGAAAATCTTTAAACTTTCTTCCCAAAAACTATGACGCCAGGAAAGCTCAAATTAAAATGGAAGCATCCTCAAGAAGTGTGTATTTTTGTTTGTTCAAATCATGGTCCCCGGGGGTAGGGTTGGGCCACAGTAAGAGGATCAAGTTTTACATAGGAATATATAGAGAAAATCTTTAAACTTTCTTCTCAAAAACTATGACGCCTGGAAAGCTGAAATTAAATTGGAAGCATCCTCAGGTAGTGTAGATTTTAGTTTGTTCAAATCATGGTCCCCGGGGGTAGGGTAGGGCCACAGTAGGGGGATCAAATTTTACATAGGAATATATAGAAGATATCTTTAAACTTTTTTCTAAAAAACTATGACGCCAGGAAAGCTCAAATTAAAATGGAAGCATACTCAGGTAGTGTAGATTTTAGTTTGTTCAAATCATGGTCCCCGGGGGTAGGGTTGGGCCACAGTAGGGGGATCAAGTTTTACATAGGAATATATAGAGGAAATCTTTAAACTTTCTTCTCAAAAACTATGACGCCAGGAAAGCTCAAATTAAAATGGATGCATCCTCAGGAAGTGAATATTCTTGTTTGTTCAAATCATGGTCCCCGGGGGAAGGGTTGGGCCACAGTAGGGGGATCAAGTTTTACATAGGGATATATAGAGAAAATCTTTAAACTTTCTTCTCAAAAATTATGACGCCAGGAAAGCTCAAATTAAAATGGAAGCATCCTCAGGAAGTGAATATTCTTGTTTATTCAAATCATGGTCCCCTGAGGTAGGGTAGGGCCACAGTAGGGGGATCAAATTTTACATAGGAATATATAGAGGAAATCTTTAAACTTTCTTCTCAAAAACTATGACGCCAGGAAAGCTCAAATTAAAATGGAAGCATCCTCAGGTAGTGTAGATTTTAGTTTGTTCAAATCATGGTTCCCGGAGGTAGGGTTGGGCCACAGTAGGGGGATCAAGTTTTACGTAGGAATATATAGAGGAAATCTTTAAACTTTCTTCTCAAAAACTATGACGCCAGGAAAGCTCAAATTAAAATGGAAGCATCCTCAGGAAGCGAATATTCTTGTTTGTTCAAATCATGGTCCCCGGGGGTAGGGTAGGGCCACAGTAGGGGGATCAAGTTTTACATAGGAATATATAGAGAAAATCTTTAAACTTTCTTCCCAAAAACTATGACGCCTGGAAAGGTGAAATTAAATTGGAAGCATCCTCAGGTAGTGTAGATTTTAGTTTGTTTAAATCATGGTCCCCGGGGGTAGGGTTGGGCCACAGTAGGGGGATCAAGTTTTACATAGGAATATATAGAGAAAATCTTTAAACTTTCTTCTCAAAAACTATGACGCCAGGAAAGCTCAAATTAAAATGGAAGCATCCTCAGGAAGTGAATATTCTTCTTTATTCAAATCATGGTCCCCTGGGGTAGGGTAGGGCCACAGTAGGGGGATCAAATTTTACATAGGAATATATAGAGGAAATCTTTAAACTTTCTTCTCAAAAACTATGACGCCAGGAAAGCTCAAATTAAAATGGAAGCATCCTCAGGTAGTGTAGATTTTAGTTTGTTCAAATCATGGTTCCCGGAGGTAGGGTTGGGCCACAGTAAGGGGATCAAGTTTTACATAGGAATATATAGAGGAAATCTTTAAACTTTCTTCTCAAAAACTATGACGCCAGGAAAGCTCAAATTAAAATGGAAGCATCCTCAGGAAGCGAATATTCTTGTTTGTTCAAATCATGGTCCCCGGGGGTAGGGTAGGGCCACAGTAAGGGGATCAAGTTTTACATAGGAATATATAGAGAAAATCTTTAAACTTTCTTCCCAAAAACTATGACGCCAGGAAAGCTCAAATTAAAATGGAAGCATCCTCAAGAAGTGAGTATTTTTGTTTGTTCAAATCATGGTCCCCGTGGGTAGGGTAGGGCCACAGTAGGGGGATCAAGTTTTACATAGGAATATATAGAGAAAATCTTTAAACTTTCTTCCCAAAAACTATGACGCCTGGAAAGCTGAAATTAAAATGGAAGCATCCTCAGGTAGTGTAGATTTTAGTTTGTTTAAATCATGGTCCCCGGGGGTAGGGTTGGGCCACAGTAGGGGGATCAAGTTTTACATAGGAATATATAGAGAAAATCTTTAAACTTTCTTCTCAAAAACTATGACGCCAGGAAAGCTCAAATTAAAATGGAAGCATCCTCAAGAAGTGAGTATTTTTGTTTGTTCAAATCATGGTCCCCGGGGGTAGGGTAGGGCCACAGTAGGGGGATCAAATTTTACATAGGAATATATAGAAGATATCTTTAAACTTTTTTCTAAAAAACTATGACGCCAGGAAAGCTCAAATTAAAATGGAAGCATACTCAGGTAGTGTAGATTTTAGTTTGTTCAAATCATGGTCCCCGGGGGTAGGGTTGGTCCACAGTAGGGGGATCAAGTTTTACATAGGAATATATAGAGGAAATCTTTAAACTTTCTTCTCAAAAACTATGACGCCAGGAAAGCTCAAATTAAAATGGATGCATCCTCAGGAAGTGAATATTCTTGTTTGTTCAAATCATGGTCCCCGGGGGAAGGGTTGGGCCACAGTAGGGGGATCAAGTTTTACATAGGGATATATAGCGAAAATCTTTAAACTTTCTTCTCAAAAATTATGACGCCAGGAAAGCTCCAATTAAAATGGACGCATCCTCAGGAAGTGAATATTCTTGTTTATTCAAATCATGGTCCCCTGAGGTAGGGTAGGGCCACAGTAGGGGGATCAAATTTTACATAGGAATATATAGAGGAAATCTTTAAACTTTCTTCTCAAAAACTATGACGCCAGGAAAGCTCAAATTAAAATGGAAGCATCCTCAGGTAGTGTAGATTTTAGTTTGTTCAAATCATGGTTCCCGGAGGTAGGGTTGGGCCACAGTAGGGGGATCAAGTTTTACGTAGGAATATATAGAGGAAATCTTTAAACTTTCTTCTCAAAAACTATGACGCCAGGAAAGCTCAAATTAAAATGGAAGCATCCTCAGGAAGCGAATATTCTTGTTTGTTCAAATCATGGTCCCCGGGGGTAGGGTACGGCCACAGTAGGGGGATCAAGTTTTACATAGGAATATATAGAGAAAATCTTTAAACTTTCTTCTCAAAAACTATGACGCCAGGAAAGCTCAAATTAAATTTGAAGCATCCTCAGGTAGTGTAGATTTTAGTTTGTTCAAATCATTGTCCCCGGGGGAAGGGTTGGGCCACAGTAGGGGGATCAAGTTTTACATAGGAATATATTGAGAAAATCTTTAAACTTTCTTCTAAAAAAGTATGACGCCAGGAAAGGTCAAATTAAAATGGAAGCATCCTCAGGAAGTGAATATTCTTTTTTGTTCAAATCATGGTCCCCGGGGGAAGGGTAAGGCCACAGTAGGGGGATCAAGTTTTACATAGGAATATATAGAGGAAATCTTTAAACTTTCTTCTCAAAAACTATGACGCCAGGAAAGCTCAAATTAAAATGGAAGCATCCTCAGGATGTGAATATTTTTGTTTGTTCAAGTCATGGTCCCCGTGGGTAGGGTAGGGCCACAGTAAGGGAATCAAGTTTTACATAGGGATATATAGAGAAAATCTTTTAACTTTCTTCTCAAAAATTATGACGCCAGGAAAGCTCAAATTAAAATGGAAGCATCCTCAGGAAGTGAATATTCTTGTTTATTCAAATCATGGTCCCCTGAGGTAGGGTAGGGCCACAGTAGGGGGATCAAATTTTACATAGGAATATATAGAGGAAATCTTTAAACTTTCTTCTCAAAAACTATGACGCCAGGAAAGCTCAAATTAAAATGGAAGCATCCTCAGGTAGTGTAGATTTTAGTTTGTTCAAATCATGGTTCCCGGAGGTAGGGTTGGGCCACAGTAGGGGGATCAAGTTTTACGTAGGAATATATAGAGGAAATCTTTAAACTTTCTTCTCAAAAACTATGACGCCAGGAAAGCTCAAATTAAAATGGAAGCATCCTCAGGAAGCGAATATTCTTGTTTGTTCAAATCATGGTCCCCGGGGGTAGGGTAGGGCCACAGTAGGGGGATCAAGTTTTACATAGAAATATATAGAGAAAATCTTTAAACTTTCTTCCCAAAAACTATGACGCCTGGAAAGGTGAAATTAAATTGGAAGCATCCTCAGGTAGTGTAGATTTTAGTTTGTTTAAATCATGGTCCCCGGGGGTAGGGTTGGGCCACAGTAGGGGGATCAAGTTTTACATAGGAATATATAGAGAAAATCTTTAAACTTTCTTCTCAAAAACTATGACGCCAGGAAAGCTCAAATTAAAATGGAAGCATCCTCAGGAAGTGAATATTCTTGTTTATTCAAATCATGGTCCCCTGGGGTAGGGTAGGGCCACAGTAGGGGGATCAAATTTTACATAGGAATATATAGAGGAAATCTTTAAACTTTCTTCTCAAAAACTATGACGCCAGGAAAGCTGAAATTAAAATGGAAGCATCCTCAGGAAGTGAATATTCTTGTTTGTTCAAATCATGGTCCCAAGGGGTAGGGTAGGGCCACAGTAGGGGGATCAAGTTTTACATAGGAATATATTGAGAAAATCTTTAAACTTTCTTCTAAAAACTATGACGCCAGGAAAGCTCAAATTAAAATGGAAGCATCCTCAGGTAGTGTAGATTTTAGTTTGTTCAAATCATGGTCCCCGGGGGTAGGGTTAGGCCACAGTAGGGGGATCAAGTTTTACATAGGAATATATAGAGAAAATCTTTAAACTTTCTTCTAAAAACTATGACGCCAGGAAAGCTCAAATTAAAATGGAAGCATCCTCAGGTAGTGTAGATTTTAGTTTGTTTAAATCATGGTCCCTGGGGGTAGGGTTGGGCCACAGTAGGGGGATCAAGTTTTACATAGGAATATATAGAGAAAATCTTTAAACTTTCTTCTCAAAAACTATGACGCCAGGAAAGCTCAAATTAAAATGGAAGCATCCTCAGGAAGTGAATATTCTTGTTTGTTCAAATCATAGTCCCTGGGGGTAGGGTTGGGCCACAGTAGGGGGATCAAATTTTACATAGGAATATATAGAAGAAATTTTAAAACTTTCTTCTCAAAACCCATGACGCCAGGAAAGCTGAAATTAAAATGGAAGCATCCTCGAGAAGTGAATATTCTTGTTTGTTCAAATCATAGTCCCCTGGGGTAGGGTTAAGCCACAGTAGGGGGATCAAATTTTACATAGGAACACATAGACAAAATCTTTAAACTTTCTTCTCAAAACCTATGACGCCAGGAAAGCTCAAATTAAAATGGAAGCATCCTCAGGAAGTGAATATTCTTGTTTGTTCAAATCATGGTCCCCGAGGGTAGGGTAGGGCCACAGTAGGGGGATCAAGTTTTACATAGGAATATATGGAGAAAATCTTTAAACTTTCTTCTCAAAAACTATGACGCCAGGAAAGCTCAAATTAAAATGGAAGCATCCTCAGGTAGTGTAGATTTTAGTTTGTTCAAATCATGGTCCCCGGGGGAAGGGTAGGGCCACAGTAGGGGGATCAAGTTTTACATAGGAATATATAGAGAAAATCTTTAAACTTTCTTCTCAAAAACTATGACGCCAGGAAAGCTCAAATTAAAATGGAAGCATCCTCAAAAAGTAAGTATTTTTGTTTGTTCAAATCATGGTCCCCGGGGGTAGGGTAGGGCCACAGTAGGGGGATCAAATTTTACATAGGAATATATAGAAGATATCTTTAAACTTTTTTCTAAAAAACTATGACGCCAGGAAAGCTCAAATTAAAATGGAAGCATCCTCAGGAAGTGAATATTCTTGTTTGTTCAAATCATGGTCCCAAGGGGTAGGGTAGGGCCACAGTAGGGGGATCAAGTTTTACATAGGAATATATAGAGAAAATCTTTAAACTTTCTTCTCAAAAACTATGACGCCAGGAAAGCTCAAATTAAAATGGAAGCATCCTCAGGTAGTGTATATTTTGGTTTGTTCAAATCATGGTCCCCTGGGGTAGGGTAGGGCCACAGTAGGGGGATCAAGTTTTACATAGGAATATATAGAGGAAATCTTTAAACTTTCTTCTCAAAAACTATGACGCCAGGAAAGCTCAAATTAAAATGGAAGCATCCTCAGGTAGTGTAGATTTTAGTTTGTTCAAATCATGGTCCCCGGAGGTAGGGTAGGGCCACAGTAGGGGGATCAAGTTTTACATAGGAATATAGAGAGGAAATCTTCAAAGTTTCTTCTAAAAAACTATGACGCCAGGAAAGCTCAAATTAAAATGGAAGCATCCTCAGGAAGCAAATATTCTTGTTTGTTCAAATCATTGTCCCTGGGGGTAGGGTACGGCTACAGTAGGGGGATCAAGTTTTACATAGGAATATATTGTGAAAATCTTTAAACTTTCTTCTCAAAAACTATGACGCCAGGAAAGCTCAAATTAAAATGGAAGCATCCTCAGGTAGTGTAGATTTTAATTTGTTCAAATCATAGTCCCCGGGGGTAGGGTTGGGCCACAGTAAAGGGATCAAATTTTACATAGGAATATATAGAAGAAATTTTAAAACTTTCTTCTCAAAACCCATGACGCCAGGAAAGCTCAAATTAAAATGGAAGCATCCTCGAGAAGTGAATATTCTTGTTTGTTCAAATCATAGTCCCCTGGGGTAGGGTTAGGCCACAGTAGGGGGATCAAATTTTACATAGGAACACATAGAGAAAATCTTTAAACTTTCTTCTCAAAACCTATGACGCCAGGAAAGCTCAAATTAAAATGGAAGCATCCTCAGGAAGCGAATATTCTTGTTTGTTCAAATCATGGTCCCCGAGGGTAGGGTAGGGCCACAGTAGGGGGATCAAGTTTTACATAGGAATATATGGAGGAAATCTTTAAACTTTCTTCTCAAAAACTATGACGCCAGGAAAGCTCAAATTAAAATGGAAGCATCCTCAGGTAGTGTAGATTTTAGTTTGTTCAAATCATGGTCCCCGGGGGAAGGGTAGGGCCACAGTAGGGGGATCAAGTTTTACATAGGAATATATAGAGAAAATCTTTAAACTTTCTTCTCAAAAACTATGACGCCAGGAAAGCTCAAATTAAAATGGAAGCATCCTCAAGAAGTGAGTATTTTTGTTTGTTCAAATCATGGTCCCCGGGGGTAGGGTAGGGCCACAGTAGGGGGATCAAATTTTACATAGGAATATATAGAAGATATCTTTAAACTTTTTTCTAAAAAACTATGACGCCAGGAAAGCTCAAATTAAAATGGAAGCATCCTCAGGAAGTGAATATTCTTGTTTGTTCAAATCATGGTCCCAAGGGGTAGGGTAGGGCCACAGTAGGGGGATCAAGTTTTACATAGGAATATATAGAGAAAATCTTTAAACTTTCTTCTCAAAAACTATGACGCCAGGAAAGCTCAAATTAAAATGGAAGCATCCTGAGGTAGTGTATATTTTGGTTTGTTCAAATCATGGTCCCCTGGGGTAGGGTAGGGCCACAGTAGGGGGATCAAGTTTTACATAGGAATATATAGAGGAAATCTTTAAACTTTCTTCTCAAAAACTATGACGCCAGGAAAGCTCAAATTAAAATGGAAGCATCCTCAGGTAGTGTAGATTTTAGTTTGTTCAAATCATGGTCCCCGGAGGTAGGGTAGGGCCACAGTAGGGGGATCAAGTTTTACATAGGAATATATAGAGAAAATCTTTAAACTTTCTTCTCAAAAACTATGACGCCAGGAAAGCTCAAATTAAAATGGAAGCATCCTCAGGAAGCGAATATTCTTGTTTGTTCAAATCATGGTCCCCGGGGGAAGGGTTGGGCCACAGTAGGGGGATCAAGTTTTACATAGGAATATATAGGGAAAATCTTTAAACTTTCTTCTAAAAAAGTATGACGCCAGGAAAGAATATATAGAGGAAATCTTTAAACTTTCTTCTCAAAAACAATGACGCCAGGAAAGCTCAAATTAAAATGGAAGCATCCTCAGGAAGCGAATATTCTTGTTTGTTCAAATCATGGTCCCCGGGGGAAGGGTTGGGCCACAGTAGGGGGATCAAGTTTTACATAGGAATATATAGAGAAAATCTTTAAACTTTCTTCTCAAAAACTATGACGCCAGGAAAGCTCAAATTAAAATGGAAGCATCCTCAGGTAGTGTTGATTTTAGTTTGTTCAAATCATGGTCCCCGGGGGTACGGTAGGGCCACAGTAGGGGGATCAAGTTTTACATAGGAATATATTGAGAAAATCTTTAAACTTTCTTCCCAAAAACTATGACGCCAGGAAAGCTCAAATTAAAATGGAAGCATCCTCAAGAAGTGAGTATTTTTGTTTGTTCAAATCATGGTCCCCGGGGGTAGGGTTGGGCCACAGTAAGAGGATCAAGTTTTACATAGGAATATATAGAGAAAATCTTTAAACTTTCTTCTCAAAAACTATGACGCCTGGAAAGCTGAAATTAAATTGGAAGCATCCTCAGGTAGTGTAGATTTTAGTTTGTTCAAATCATGGTCCCCGGGGGTAGGGTAGGGCCACAGTAGGGGGATCAAATTTTACATAGGAATATATAGAAGATATCTTTAAACTTTTTTCTAAAAAACTATGACGCCAGGAAAGCTCAAATTAAAATGGAAGCATACTCAGGTAGTGTAGATTTTAGTTTGTTCAAATCATGGTCCCCGGGGGTAGGGTTGGGCCACAGTAGGGGGATCAAGTTTTACATAGGAATATATAGAGGAAATCTTTAAACTTTCTTCTCAAAAACTATGACGCCAGGAAAGCTCAAATTAAAATGGATGCATCCTCAGGAAGTGAATATTCTTGTTTGTTCAAATCATGGTCCCCGGGGGAAGGGTTGGGCCACAGTAGGGGGATCAAGTTTTACATAGGGATATATAGAGAAAATCTTTAAACTTTCTTCTCAAAAATTATGACGCCAGGAAAGCTCAAATTAAAATGGAAGCATCCTCAGGAAGTGAATATTCTTGTTTATTCAAATCATGGTCCCCTGAGGTAGGGTAGGGCCACAGTAGGGGGATCAAATTTTACATAGGAATATATAGAGGAAATCTTTAAACTTTCTTCTCAAAAACTATGACGCCAGGAAAGCTCAAATTAAAATGGAAGCATCCTCAGGTAGTGTAGATTTTAGTTTGTTCAAATCATGGTTCCCGGAGGTAGGGTTGGGCCACAGTAGGGGGATCAAGTTTTACGTAGGAATATATAGAGGAAATCTTTAAACTTTCTTCTCAAAAACTATGACGCCAGGAAAGCTCAAATTAAAATGGAAGCATCCTCAGGAAGCGAATATTCTTGTTTGTTCAAATCATGGTCCCCGGGGGTAGGGTAGGGCCGCAGTAGGGGGATCAAGTTTTACATAGGAATATATAGAGAAAATCTTTAAACTTTCTTCCCAAAAGCTATGACGCCTGGAAAGGTGAAATTAAATTGGAAGCATCCTCAGGTAGTGTAGATTTTAGTTTGTTTAAATCATGGTCCCCGGGGGTAGGGTTGGGCCACAGTAGGGGGATCAAGTTTTACATAGGAATATATAGAGAAAATCTTTAAACTTTCTTCTCAAAAACTATGACGCCAGGAAAGCTCAAATTAAAATGGAAGCATCCTCAGGAAGTGAATATTCTTCTTTATTCAAATCATGGTCCCCTGGGGTAGGGTAGGGCCACAGTAGGGGGATCAAATTTTACATAGGAATATATAGAGGAAATCTTTAAACTTTCTTCTCAAAAACTATGACGCCAGGAAAGCTCAAATTAAAATGGAAGCATCCTCAGGTAGTGTAGATTTTAGTTTGTTCAAATCATGGTTCCCGGAGGTAGGGTTGGGCCACAGTAAGGGGATCAAGTTTTACATAGGAATATATAGAGGAAATCTTTAAACTTTCTTCTCAAAAACTATGACGCCAGGAAAGCTCAAATTAAAATGGAAGCATCCTCAGGAAGCGAATATTCTTGTTTGTTCAAATCATGGTCCCCGGGGGTAGGGTAGGGCCACAGTAAGGGGATCAAGTTTTACATAGGAATATATAGAGAAAATCTTTAAACTTTCTTCCCAAAAACTATGACGCCAGGAAAGCTCAAATTAAAATGGAAGCATCCTCAAGAAGTGAGTATTTTTGTTTGTTCAAATCATGGTCCCCGTGGGTAGGGTAGGGCCACAGTAGGGGGATCAAGTTTTACATAGGAATATATAGAGAAAATCTTTAAACTTTCTTCCCAAAAACTATGACGCCTGGAAAGCTGAAATTAAAATGGAAGCATCCTCAGGTAGTGTAGATTTTAGTTTGTTTAAATCATGGTCCCCGGGGGTAGGGTTGGGCCACAGTAGGGGGATCAAGTTTTACATAGGAATATATAGAGAAAATCTTTAAACTTTCTTCTCAAAAACTATGACGCCAGGAAAGCTCAAATTAAAATGGAAGCATCCTCAAGAAGTGAGTATTTTTGTTTGTTCAAATCATGGTCCCCGGGGGTAGGGTAGGGCCACAGTAGGGGGATCAAATTTTACATAGGAATATATAGAAGATATCTTTAAACTTTTTTCTAAAAAACTATGACGCCAGGAAAGCTCAAATTAAAATGGAAGCATACTCAGGTAGTGTAGATTTTAGTTTGTTCAAATCATGGTCCCCGGGGGTAGGGTTGGGCCACAGTAGGGGGATCAAGTTTTACATAGGAATATATAGAGGAAATCTTTAAACTTTCTTCTCAAAAACTATGACGCCAGGAAAGCTCAAATTAAAATGGATGCATCCTCAGGAAGTGAATATTCTTGTTTGTTCAAATCATGGTCCCCGGGGGAAGGGTTGGGCCACAGTAGGGGGATCAAGTTTTACATAGGGATATATAGAGAAAATCTTTAAACTTTCTTCTCAAAAATTATGACGCCAGGAAAGCTCCAATTAAAATGGACGCATCCTCAGGAAGTGAATATTCTTGTTTATTCAAATCATGGTCCCCTGAGGTAGGGTAGGGCCACAGTAGGGGGATCAAATTTTACATAGGAATATATAGAGGAAATCTTTAAACTTTCTTCTCAAAAACTATGACGCCAGGAAAGCTCAAATTAAAATGGAAGCATCCTCAGGTAGTGTAGATTTTAGTTTGTTCAAATCATGGTTCCCGGAGGTAGGGTTGGGCCACAGTAGGGGGATCAAGTTTTACGTAGGAATATATAGAGGAAATCTTTAAACTTTCTTCTCAAAAACTATGACGCCAGGAAAGCTCAAATTAAAATGGAAGCATCCTCAGGAAGCGAATATTCTTGTTTGTTCAAATCATGGTCCCCGGGGGTAGGGTACGGCCACAGTAGGGGGATCAAGTTTTACATAGGAATATATAGAGAAAATCTTTAAACTTTCTTCTCAAAAACTATGACGCCAGGAAAGCTCAAATTAAATTGGAAGCATCCTCAGGTAGTGTAGATTTTAGTTTGTTTAAATCATTGTCCCCGGGGGAAGGGTTGGGCCACAGTAGGGGGATCAAGTTTTACATAGGAATATATTGAGAAAATCTTTAAACTTTCTTCTAAAAAAGTATGACGCCAGGAAAGGTCAAATTAAAATGGAAGCATCCTCAGGAAGTGAATATTCTTTTTTGTTCAAATCATGGTCCCCGGGGGAAGGGTAAGGCCACAGTAGGGGGATCAAGTTTTACATAGGAATATATAGAGGAAATCTTTAAACTTTCTTCTCAAAAACTATGACGCCAGGAAAGCTCAAATTAAAATGGAAGCATCCTCAGGATGTGAATATTTTTGTTTGTTCAAGTCATGGTCCCCGTGGGTAGGGTAGGGCCACAGTAAGGGAATCAAGTTTTACATAGGGATATATAGAGAAAATCTTTTAACTTTCTTCTCAAAAATTATGACGCCAGGAAAGCTCAAATTAAAATGGAAGCATCCTCAGGAAGTGAATATTCTTGTTTATTCAAATCATGGTCCCCTGGGGTAGGGTAGGGCCACAGTAGGGGGATCAAATTTTACATAGGAATATATAGAGGAAATCTTTAAACTTTCTTCTCAAAAACTATGACGCCAGGAAAGCTCAAATTAAAATGGAAGCATCCTCAGGTAGTGTAGATTTTAGTTTGTTCAAATCATGGTTCCCGGAGGTAGGGTTGTGCCACAGTAAGGGGATCAAGTTTTACATAGGAATATATAGAGGTAATCTTTAAACTTTCTTCTCAAAAACTATGACGCCAGGAAAGCTCAAATTAAAATGGAAGCATCCTCAGGAAGCGAATATTCTTGTTTGTTCAAATCATGGTCCCCGGGGGTAGGGTAGGGCCACAGTAAGGGGATCAAGTTTTACATAGGAATATATAGAGAAAATCTTTAAACTTTCTTCCCAAAAACTATGACGCCAGGAAAGCTCAAATTAAAATGGAAGCATCCTCAAGAAGTGAGTATTTTTGTTTGTTCAAATCATGGTCCCCGGGGGTAGGGTAGGGCCACAGTAGGGGGATCAAGTTTTACATAGGAATATATAGAGAAAATCTTTAAACTTTCTTCCCAAAAACTATGACGCCTGGAAAGCTGAAATTTAAATGGAAGCATCCTCAGGTAGTGTAGATTTTAGTTTGTTCAAATCATGGTCCCCGGGGGTAGGGTTGGGCCACAGTAGGGGGATCAAGTTTTACATAGGAATATATAGAGAAAATCTTTAAACTTTCTTCTCAGAAACTATGACGCCAGGAAAGCTCAAATTAAAATGGAAGCATCCTCAAGAAGTGAGTATTTTTGTTTGTTCAAATCATGGTCCCCGGGGGTAGGGTAGGGCCACAGTAGGGGGATCAAATTTTACATAGGAATATATAGAAGATATCTTTAAACTTTTTTCTAAAAAACTATGACGCCAGGAAAGCTCAAATTAAAATGGAAGCATACTCAGGTAGTGTAGATTTTAGTTTGTTCAAATCATGGTCCCCGGGGGTAGGGTTGGGCCACAGTAGGGGGATCAAGTTTTACATAGGAATATATAGAGGAAATCTTTAAACTTTCTTCTCAAAAACTATGACGCCAGGAAAGCTCAAATTAAAATGGAAGCATCCTCAGGAAGTGAATATTCTTGTTTGTTCAAATCATAGTTCCCGGGGGAAGGGTTGGGCCACAGTAGGGGGATCAAGTTTTACATAGGGATATATAGAGAAAATCTTTAAACTTTCTTCTCAAAAATTATGACGCCAGGAAAGCTCCAATTAAAATGGAAGCATCCTCAGGAAGCGAATATTCTTGTTTGTTCAAATCATGGTCCCCGGGGGTAGGGTACGGCCACAGTAGGGGGATCAAGTTTTACATAGGAATATATAGAGAAAATCTTTAAACTTTCTTCTCAAAAACTATGACGCCAGGAAAGCTCAAATTAAATTGGAAGCATCCTCAGGTAGTGTAGATTTTAGTTTGTTTAAATCATTGTCCCCGGGGGTAGGGTTGGGCCACAGTAGGGGGATCAAGTTTTACATAGGAATATATTGAGAAAATCTTTAAACTTTCTTCTAAAAAAGTATGACGCCAGGAAAGGTCAAATTAAAATGGAAGCATCCTCAGGAAGTGAATATTCTTTTTTGTTCAAATCATGGTCCCCGGGGGAAGGGTAAGGCCACAGTAGGGGGATCAAGTTTTACATAGGAATATATAGAGGAAATCTTTAAACTTTCTTCTCAAAAACTATGACGCCAGGAAAGCTCAAATTAAAATGGAAGCATCCTCAGGATGTGAATATTTTTGTTTGTTCAAGTCATGGTCCCCGTGGGTAGGGTAGGGCCACAGTAAGGGAATCAAGTTTTACATAGGGATATATAGAGAAAATCTTTTAACTTTCTTCCCAAAAACTATGACGCCTGGAAAGCTGAAATTAAAATGGAAGCATCCTCAGGTAGTGTAGATTTTAGTTTGTTTAAATCATGGTCCCCGGGGGTAGGGTTGGGCCACAGTAGGGGGATCAAGTTTTACACTAGGAATATATAGAGAAAATCTTTAAACTTTCTTCTCAAAAACTATGACGCCAGGAAAGCTCAAATTAAAATGGAAGCATCCTCAAGAAGTGAGTATTTTTGTTTGTTCAAATCATGGTCCCCGGGGGTAGGGTAGGGCCACAGTAGGGGGATCAAATTTTACATAGGAATATATAGAAGATATCTTTAAACTTTTTTCTAAAAAACTATGACGCCAGGAAAGCTCAAATTAAAATGGAAGCATACTCAGGTAGTTTAGATTTTAGTTTGTTCAAATCATGGTCCCCGGGGGTAGGGTTGGGCCACAGTAGGGGGATCAAGTTTTACATAGGAATATATAGAGGAAATCTTTAAACTTTCTTCTCAAAAACTATGACGCCAGGAAAGCTCAAATTAAAATGGATGCATCCTCAGGAAGTGAATATTCTTGTTTGTTCAAATCATGGTCCCCGGGGGAAGGGTTGGGCCACAGTAGGGGGATCAAGTTTTACATAGGGATATATAGAGAAAATCTTTAAACTTTCTTCTTAAAAAATTATGACGCCAGGAAAGCTCCAATTAAAATGGACGCATCCTCAGGAAGTGAATATTCTTGTATATTCAAATCATGGTCCCCTGAGGTAGGGTAGGGCCACAGTAGGGGGATCAAATTTTACATAGGAATATATAGAGGAAATCTTTAAACTTTCTTCTCAAAAACTATGACGCCAGGAAAGCTCAAATTAAAATGGAAGCATCCTCAGGTAGTGTAGATTTTAGTTTGTTCAAATCATGGTTCCCGGAGGTAGGGTTGGGCCACAGTAGGGGGATCAAGTTTTACGTAGGAATATATAGAGGAAATCTTTAAACTTTCTTCTCAAAAACTATGACGCCAGGAAAGCTCAAATTAAAATGGAAGCATCCTCAGGAAGCGAATATTCTTGTTTGTTCAAATCATGGTCCCCGGGGGTAGGGTTGGGCCACAGTAGGGGGATCAAGTTTTACATAGGAATATATAGAGAAAATCTTTAAACTTTCTTCTCAAAAACTATGACGCCAGGAAAGCTCAAATTAAATTGGAAGCATCCTCAGGTAGTGTAGATTTTAGTTTGTTTAAATCATTGTCCCCGGGGGAAGGGTTGGGCCACAGTAGGGGGATCAAGTTTTACATAGGAATATATTGAGAAAATCTTTAAACTTTCTTCTAAAAAAGTATGACGCCAGGAAAGGTCAAATTAAAATGGAAGCATCCTCAGGAAGTGAATATTCTTTTTTGTTCAAATCATGGTCCCCGGGGGAAGGGTAAGGCCACAGTAGGGGGATCAAGTTTTACATAGGAATATATAGAGGAAATCTTTAAACTTTCTTCTCAAAAACTATGACGCCAGGAAAGCTCAAATTAAAATGGAAGTATCCTCAGGATGTGAATATTTTTGTTTGTTCAAGTCATGGTCCCCGTGGGTAGGGTAGGGCCACAGTAAGGGAATCAAGTTTTACATAGGGATATATAGAGAAAATCTTTTAACTTTCTTCTCAAAAATTATGACGCCAGGAAAGCTCAAATTAAAATGGAAGCATCCTCAGGAAGTGAATATTCTTGTTTATTCAAATCATGGTCCCCTGGGGTAGGGTAGGGCCACAGTAGGGGGATCAAATTTTACATAGGAATATATAGAGGAAATCTTTAAACTTTCTTCTCAAAAACTATGACGCCAGGAAAGCTCAAATTAAAATGGAAGCATCCTCAGGTAGTGTAGATTTTAGTTTGTTCAAATCATGGTTCCCGGAGGTAGGGTTGGGCCACAGTAAGGGGATCAAGTTTTACATAGGAATATATAGAGGTAATCTTTAAACTTTCTTCTCAAAAACTATGACGCCAGGAAAGCTCAAATTAAAATGGAAGCATCCTCAGGAAGCGAATATTCTTGTTTGTTCAAATCATGGTCCCCGGGGGTAGGGTAGGGCCACAGTAAGGGGATCAAGTTTTACATAGGAATATATAGAGAAAATCTTTAAACTTTCTTCCCAAAAACTATGACGCCAGGAAAGCTCAAATTAAAATGGAAGCATCCTCAAGAAGTGAGTATTTTTGTTTGTTCAAATCATGGTCCCCGGGGGTAGGGTAGGGCCACAGTAGGGGGATCAAGTTTTACATAGGAATATATAGAGAAAATCTTTAAACTTTCTTCCCAAAAACTATGACGCCTGGAAAGCTGAAATTAAAATGGAAGCATCCTCAGGTAGTGTAGATTTTAGTTTGTTTAAATCATGGTCCCCGGGGGTAGGGTTGGGCCACAGTAGGGGGATCAAGTTTTACATAGGAATATATAGAGAAAATCTTTAAACTTTCTTCTCAGAAACTATGACGCCAGGAAAGCTCAAATTAAAATGGAAGCATCCTCAAGAAGTGAGTATTTTTGTTTGTTCAAATCATGGTCCCCGGGGGTAGGGTAGGGCCACAGTAGGGGGATCAAATTTTACATAGGAATATATAGAAGATATCTTTAAACTTTTTTCTAAAAAACTATGACGCCAGGAAAGCTCAAATTAAAATGGAAGCATACTCAGGTAGTGTAGATTTTAGTTTGTTCAAATCATGGTCCCCGGGGGTAGGGTTGGGCCACAGTAGGGGGATCAAGTTTTACATAGGAATATATAGAGGAAATCTTTAAACTTTCTTCTCAAAAACTATGACGCCAGGAAAGCTCAAATTAAAATGGAAGCATCCTCAGGAAGTGAATATTCTTGTTTGTTCAAATCATAGTTCCCGGGGGAAGGGTTGGGCCACAGTAGGGGGATCAAGTTTTACATAGGGATATATAGAGAAAATCTTTAAACTTTCTTCTCAAAAATTATGACGCCAGGAAAGCTCCAATTAAAATGGAAGCATCCTCAGGAAGCGAATATTCTTGTTTGTTCAAATCATGGTCCCCGGGGGTAGGGTACGGCCACAGTAGGGGGATCAAGTTTTACATAGGAATATATAGAGAAAATCTTTAAACTTTCTTCTCAAAAACTATGACGCCAGGAAAGCTCAAATTAAATTGGAAGCATCCTCAGGTAGTGTAGATTTTAGTTTGTTTAAATCATTGTCCCCGGGGGAAGGGTTGGGCCACAGTAGGGGGATCAAGTTTTACATAGGAATATATTGAGAAAATCTTTAAACTTTCTTCTAAAAAAGTATGACGCCAGGAAAGGTCAAATTAAAATGGAAGCATCCTCAGGAAGTGAATATTCTTTTTTGTTCAAATTATGGTCCCCGGGGGAAGGGTAAGGCCACAGTAGGGGGATCAAGTTTTACATAGGAATATATAGAGGAAATCTTTAAACTTTCTTCTCAAAAACTATGACGCCAGGAAAGCTCAAATTAAAATGGAAGCATCCTCAGGATGTGAATATTTTTGTTTGTTCAAGTCATGGTCCCCGTGGGTAGGGTAGGGCCACAGTAAGGGAATCAAGTTTTACATAGGGATATATAGAGAAAATCTTTTAACTTTCTTTTCAAAAATTATGACGCCAGGAAAGCTCAAATTAAAATGGAAGCATCCTCAGGAAGTGAATATTCTTGTTTATTCAAATCATGGTCCCCTGGGGTAGGGTAGGGCCACAGTAGGGGGATCAAATTTTACATAGGAATATATAGAGGAAATCTTTAAACTTTCTTCTCAAAAACTATGACGCCAGGAAAGCTCAAATTAAAATGGAAGCATCCTCAGGTAGTGTAGATTTTAGTTTGTTCAAATCATGGTTCCCGGAGGTAGGGTTGGGCCACAGTAAGGGGATCAAGTTTTACATAGGAATATATAGAGGTAATCTTTAAACTTTCTTCTCAAAAACTATGACGCCAGGAAAGCTCAAATTAAAATGGAAGCATCCTCAGGAAGCGAATATTCTTGTTTGTTCAAATCATGGTCCCCGGGGGTAGGGTAGGGCCACAGTAAGGGGATCAAGTTTTACATAGGAATATATAGAGAAAATCTTTAAACTTTCTTCCCAAAAACTATGACGCCAGGAAAGCTCAAATTAAAATGGAAGCATCCTCAAGAAGTGAGTATTTTTGTTTGTTCAAATCATGGTCCCCGGGGGTAGGGTAGGGCCACAGTAGGGGGATCAAGTTTTACATAGGAATATATAGAGAAAATCTTTAAACTTTCTTCCCAAAAACTATGACGCCTGGAAAGCTGAAATTAAAATGGAAGCATCCTCAGGTAGTGTAGATTTTAGTTTGTTTAAATCATGGTCCCCGGGGGTAGGGTTGGGCCACAGTAGGGGGATCAAGTTTTACATAGGAATATATAGAGAAAATCTTTAAACTTTCTTCTCAGAAACTATGACGCCAGGAAAGCTCAAATTAAAATGGAAGCATCCTCAAGAAGTGAGTATTTTTGTTTGTTCAAATCATGGTCCCCGGGGGTAGGGTAGGGCCACAGTAGGGGGATCAAATTTTACATAGGAATATATAGAAGATATCTTTAAACTTTTTTCTAAAAAACTATGACGCCAGGAAAGCTCAAATTAAAATGGAAGCATACTCAGGTAGTGTAGATTTTAGTTTGTTCAAATCATGGTCCCCGGGGGTAGGGTTGGGCCACAGTAGGGGGATCAAGTTTTACATAGGAATATATAGAGGAAATCTTTAAACTTTCTTCTCAAAAACTATGACGCCAGGAAAGCTCAAATTAAAATGGAAGCATCCTCAGGAAGTGAATATTCTTGTTTGTTCAAATCATAGTCCCCGGGGGAAGGGTTGGGCCACAGTAGGGGGATCAAGTTTTACATAGGGATATATAGAGAAAATTTATAAACTTTCTTCTCAAAAATTATGACGCCAGGAAAGCTCCAATTAAAATGGAAGCATCCTCAGGAAGTGAATATTCTTGTTTATTCAAATCATGGTCCCCTGAGGTAGGGTAGGGCCACAGTAGGGGGATCAAATTTTACATAGGAATATATAGAGGAAATCTTTAAACTTTTTTTCTCAAAAACTATGACGCCAGGAAAGCTCAAATTAAAATGGAAGCATCCTCAGGAAGTGAATATTCTTGTTTATTCAAATCATGGTCCCCTGGGGTAGGGTAGGGCCACAGTAGGGGGATCAAATTTTACATAGGAATATATAGAGGAAATCTTTAAACTTTCCTCTCAAAAACTATGACGCCAGGAAAGCTCAAATTAAAATGGAAGCATCCTCAGGTAGTGTAGATTTTAGTTTGTTCAAATCATGGTTCCCGGAGGTAGGGTTGGGCCACAGTAAGGGGATCAAGTTTTACATTGGAATATATAGAGGAAATCTTTAAACTTTCTTCTCAAAAACTATGACGCCAGGAAAGCTCAAATTAAAATGGAAGCATCCTCAGGAAGCGAATATTCTTGTTTGTTCAAATCATGGTCCCCGGGGGTAGGGTAGGGCCACAGTAAGGGGATCAAGTTTTACATAGGAATATATAGAGAAAATCTTTAAACTTTCTTCCCAAAAACTATGACGCCAGGAAAGCTCAAATTAAAATGGAAGCATCCTCAAGAAGTGAGTATTTTTGTTTGTTCAAATCATGGTCCCCGGGGGTAGGGTAGGGCCACAGTAGGGGGATCAAGTTTTACATAGGAATATATAGAGAAAATCTTTAAACTTTCTTCCCAAAAACTATGACGCCTGGAAAGCTGAAATTAAAATGGAAGCATCCTCAGGTAGTGTAGATTTTAGTTTGTTTAAATCATGGTCCCCGGGGGTAGGGTTGGGCCACAGTAGGGGGATCAAGTTTTACATAGGAATATATAGAGAAAATCTTTAAACTTTCTTCTCAGAAACTATGACGCCAGGAAAGCTCAAATTAAAATGGAAGCATCCTCAAGAAGTGAGTATTTTTGTTTGTTCAAATCATGGTCCCCGGGGGTAGGGTAGGGCCACAGTAGGGGGATCAAATTTTACATAGGAATATATAGAAGATATCTTTAAACTTTTTTCTAAAAAACTATGACGCCAGGAAAGCTCAAATTAAAATGGAAGCATACTCAGGTAGTGTAGATTTTAGTTTGTTCAAATCATGGTCCCCGGGGGTAGGGTTGGGCCACAGTAGGGGGATCAAGTTTTACATAGGAATATATAGAGGAAATCTTTAAACTTTCTTCTCAAAAACTATGACGCCAGGAAAGCTCAAATTAAAATGGAAGCATCCTCAGGAAGTGAATATTCTTGTTTGTTCAAATCATAGTCCCCGGGGGAAGGGTTGGGCCACAGTAGGGGGATCAAGTTTTACATAGGGATATATAGAGAAAATTTATAAACTTTCTTCTCAAAAATTATGACGCCAGGAAAGCTCCAATTAAAATGGAAGCATCCTCAGGAAGTGAATATTCTTGTTTATTCAAATCATGGTCCCCTGAGGTAGGGTAGGGCCACAGTAGGGGGATCAAATTTTACATAGGAATATATAGAGGAAATCTTTAAACTTTTTTTCTCAAAAACTATGACGCCAGGAAAGCTCAAATTAAAATGGAAGCATCCTCAGGAAGTGAATATTCTTGTTTATTCAAATCATGGTCCCCTGGGGTAGGGTAGGGCCACAGTAGGGGGATCAAATTTTACATAGGAATATATAGAGGAAATCTTTAAACTTTCCTCTCAAAAACTATGACGCCAGGAAAGCTCAAATTAAAATGGAAGCATCCTCAGGTAGTGTAGATTTTAGTTTGTTCAAATCATGGTTCCCGGAGGTAGGGTTGGGCCACAGTAAGGGGATCAAGTTTTACATTGGAATATATAGAGGAAATCTTTAAACTTTCTTCTCAAAAACTATGACGCCAGGAAAGCTCAAATTAAAATGGAAGCATCCTCAGGAAGCGAATATTCTTGTTTGTTCAAATCATGGTCCCCGGGGGTAGGGTAGGGCCACAGTAAGGGGATCAAGTTTTACATAGGAATATATAGAGAAAATCTTTAAACTTTCTTCCCAAAAACTATGACGCCAGGAAAGCTCAAATTAAAATGGAAGCATCCTCAAGAAGTGAGTATTTTTGTTTGTTCAAATCATGGTCCCCGGGGGTAGGGTAGGGCCACAGTAGGGGGATCAAGTTTTACATAGGAATATATAGAGAAAATCTTTAAACTTTCTTCCCAAAAACTATGACGCCTGGAAAGCTGAAATTAAAATGGAAGCATCCTCAGGTAGTGTAGATTTTAGTTTGTTTAAATCATGGTCCCCGGGGGTAGGGTTGGGCCACAGTAGGGGGATCAAGTTTTACATAGGAATATATAGAGAAAATCTTTAAACTTTCTTCTCAGAAACTATGACGCCAGGAAAGCTCAAATTAAAATGGAAGCATCCTCAAGAAGTGAGTATTTTTGTTTGTTCAAATCATGGTCCCCGGGGGTAGGGTAGGGCCACAGTAGGGGGATCAAATTTTACATAGGAATATATAGAAGATATCTTTAAACTTTTTTCTAAAAAACTATGACGCCAGGAAAGCTCAAATTAAAATGGAAGCATACTCAGGTAGTGTAGATTTTAGTTTGTTCAAATCATGGTCCCCGGGGGTAGGGTTGGGCCACAGTAGGGGGATCAAGTTTTACATAGGAATATATAGAGGAAATCTTTAAACTTTCTTCTCAAAAACTATGACGCCAGGAAAGCTCAAAATAAAATGGAAGCATCCTCAGGAAGTGAATATTCTTGTTTGTTCAAATCATAGTCCCCGGGGGAAGGGTTGGGCCACAGTAGGGGGATCAAGTTTTACATAGGGATATATAGAGAAAATTTATAAACTTTCTTCTCAAAAATTATGACGCCAGGAAAGCTCCAATTAAAATGGAAGCATCCTCAGGAAGTGAATATTCTTGTTTATTCAAATCATGGTCCCCTGAGGTAGGGTAGGGCCACAGTAGGGGGATCAAATTTTACATAGGAATATATAGAGGAAATCTTTAAACTTTTTTTCTCAAAAACTATGACGCCAGGAAAGCTCAAATTAAAATGGAAGCATCCTCAGGAAGTGAATATTCTTGTTTATTCAAATCATGGTCCCCTGGGGTAGGGTAGGGCCACAGTAGGGGGATCAAATTTTACATAGGAATATATAGAGGAAATCTTTAAACTTTCCTCTCAAAAACTATGACGCCAGGAAAGCTCAAATTAAAATGGAAGCATCCTCAGGTAGTGTAGATTTTAGTTTGTTCAAATCATGGTTCCCGGAGGTAGGGTTGGGCCACAGTAAGGGGATCAAGTTTTACATTGGAATATATAGAGGAAATCTTTAAACTTTCTTCTCAAAAACTATGACGCCAGGAAAGCTCAAATTAAAATGGAAGCATCCTCAGGAAGCGAATATTCTTGTTTGTTCAAATCATGGTCCCCGGGGGTAGGGTAGGGCCACAGTAAGGGGATCAAGTTTTACATAGGAATATATAGAGAAAATCTTTAAACTTTCTTCCCAAAAACTATGACGCCAGGAAAGCTCAAATTAAAATGGAAGCATCCTCAAGAAGTGAGTATTTTTGTTTGTTCAAATCATGGTCCCCGGGGGTAGGGTAGGGCCACAGTAGGGGGATCAAGTTTTACATAGGAATATATAGAGAAAATCTTTAAACTTTCTTCCCAAAAACTATGACGCCTGGAAAGCTGAAATTAAAATGGAAGCATCCTCAGGTAGTGTATATTTTAGTTTGTTTAAATCATGGTCCCCGGGGGTAGGGTTGGGCCACAGTAGGGGGATCAAGTTTTACATAGGAATATATAGAGAAAATCTTTAAACTTTCTTCTCAGAAACTATGACGCCAGGAAAGCTCAAATTAAAATGGAAGCATCCTCAAGAAGTGAGTATTTTTGTTTGTTCAAATCATGGTCCCCGGGGGTAGGGTAGGGCCACAGTAGGGGGATCAAATTTTACATAGGAATATATAGAAGATATCTTTAAACTTTTTTCTAAAAAACTATGACGCCAGGAAAGCTCAAATTAAAATGGAAGCATACTCAGGTAGTGTAGATTTTAGTTTGTTCAAATCATGGTCCCCGGGGGTAGGGTTGGGCCACAGTAGGGGGGTCAAGTTTTACATAGGAATATATAGAGGAAATCTTTAAACTTTCTTCTCTAAAACTATGACGCCAGGAAAGCTCAAATTAAAATGGAAGCATCCTCAGGAAGTGAATATTCTTGTTTGTTCAAATCATAGTCCCCGGGGGAAGGGTTGGGCCACAGTAGGGGGATCAAGTTTTACATAGGAATATATAGAGAAAATCTTTAAACTTTCTTCTCAGAAACTATGACGCCAGGAAAGCTCAAATTAAAATGGAAGCATCCTCAAGAAGTGAGTATTTTTGTTTGTTCAAATCATGGTCCCCGGGGGTAGGGTAGGGCCACAGTAGGGGGATCAAATTTTACATAGGAATATATAGAAGATATCTTTAAACTTTTTTCTAAAAAACTATGACGCCAGGAAAGCTCAAATTAAAATGGAAGCATACTCAGGTAGTGTAGATTTTAGTTTGTTCAAATCATGGTCCCCGGGGGTAGGGTTGGGCCACAGTAGGGGGGTCAAGTTTTACATAGGAATATATAGAGGAAATCTTTAAACTTTCTTCTCTAAAACTATGACGCCAGGAAAGCTCAAATTAAAATGGAAGCATCCTCAGGAAGTGAATATTCTTGTTTGTTCAAATCATAGTCCCCGGGGGAAGGGTTGGGCCACAGTAGGGGGATCAAGTTTTACATAGGGATATATAGAGAAAATCTTTAAACTTTCTTCTCAAAAATTATGACGCCAGGAAAGCTCCAATTAAAATGGAAGCATCCTCAGGAAGTGAATATTCTTGTTTATTCAAATCATGGTCCCCTGAGGTAGGGTAGGGCCACAGTAGGGGGATCAAATTTTACATAGGAATATATAGAGGAAATCTTTAAACTTTTTTCTCAAAAACTATGACGCCAGGAAAGCTCAAATTAAAATGGAAGCATCCTCAGGAAGTGAATATTCTTGTTTATTCAAATCATGGTCCCCTGGGGTAGGGTAGGGCCACAGTAGGGGGATCAAATTTTACATAGGAATATATAGAGGAAATCTTTAAACTTTCCTCTCAAAAACTATGACGCCAGGAAAGCTCAAATTAAAATGGAAGCATCCTCAGGTAGTGTAGATTTTAGTTTGTTCAAATCATGGTTCCCGGAGGTAGGGTTGGGCCACAGTAAGGGGATCAAGTTTTACATTGGAATATATAGAGGAAATCTTTAAACTTTCTTCTCAAAAACTATGACGCCAGGAAAGCTCAAATTAAAATGGAAGCATCCTCAGGAAGCGAATATTCTTGTTTGTTCAAATCATGGTCCCCGGGGGTAGGGTAGGGCCACAGTAAGGGGATCAAGTTTTACATAGGAATATATAGAGAAAATCTTTAAACTTTCTTCCCAAAAACTATGACGCCAGGAAAGCTCAAATTAAAATGGAAGCATCCTCAAGAAGTGAGTATTTTTGTTTGTTCAAATCATGGTCCCCGGGGGTAGGGTAGGGCCACAGTAGGGGGATCAAGTTTTACATAGGAATATATAGAGAAAATCTTTAAACTTTCTTCCCAAAAACTATGACGCCTGGAAAGCTGAAATTAAAATGGAAGCATCCTCAGGTAGTGTATATTTTAGTTTGTTTAAATCATGGTCCCCGGGGGTAGGGTTGGGCCACAGTAGGGGGATCAAGTTTTACATAGGAATATATAGAGAAAATCTTTAAACTTTCTTCTCAGAAACTATGACGCCAGGAAAGCTCAAATTAAAATGGAAGCATCCTCAAGAAGTGAGTATTTTTGTTTGTTCAAATCATGGTCCCCGGGGGTAGGGTAGGGCCACAGTAGGGGGATCAAATTTTACATAGGAATATATACAAGATATCTTTAAACTTTTTTCTAAAAAACTATGACGCCAGGAAAGCTCAAATTAAAATGGAAGCATACTCAGGTAGTGTAGATTTTAGTTTGTTCAAATCATGGTCCCCGGGGGTAGGGTTGGGCCACAGTAGGGGGGTCAAGTTTTACATAGGAATATATAGAGGAAATCTTTAAACTTTCTTCTCAAAAACTATGACGCCAGGAAAGCTCAAATTAAAATGGAAGCATCCTTAGGAAGTGAATATTCTTGTTTGTTCAAATCATGGTCCCCGGGGGAAGGGTTGGGCCACAGTAGGGGGATCAAGTTTTACATAGGGATATATAGAGAAAATCTTTAAACTTTCTTCTCAAAAATTATGACGCCAGGAAAGCTCCAATTAAAATGGAAGCATCCTCAGGAAGTGAATATTCTTGTTTATTCAAATCATGGTCCCCTGAGGTAGGGTAGGGCCACAGTAGGGGGATCAAATTTTACATAGGAATATATAGAGGAAATCTTTAAACTTTTTTCTCAAAAACTATGACGCCAGGAAAGCTCAAATTAAAATGGAAGCATCCTCAGGAAGTGAATATTCTTGTTTATTCAAATCATGGTCCCCTGGGGTAGGGTAGGGCCACAGTAGGGGGATCAAATTTTACATAGGAATATATAGAGGAAATCTTTAAACTTTCCTCTCAAAAACTATGACGCCAGGAAAGCTCAAATTAAAATGGAAGCATCCTCAGGTAGTGTAGATTTTAGTTTGTTCAAATCATGGTTCCCGGAGGTAGGGTTGGGCCACAGTAAGGGGATCAAGTTTTACATTGGAATATATAGAGGAAATCTTTAAACTTTCTTCTCAAAAACTATGACGCCAGGAAAGCTCAAATTAAAATGGAAGCATCCTCAGGAAGCGAATATTCTTGTTTGTTCAAATCATGGTCCCCGGGGGTAGGGTAGGGCCACAGTAAGGGGATCAAGTTTTACATAGGAATATATAGAGAAAATCTTTAAACTTTCTTCCCAAAAACTATGACGCCAGGAAAGCTCAAATTAAAATGGAAGCATCCTCAAGAAGTGAGTATTTTTGTTTGTTCAAATCATGGTCCCCGGGGGTAGGGTAGGGCCACAGTAGGGGGATCAAGTTTTACATAGGAATATATAGAGAAAATCTTTAAACTTTCTTCCCAAAAACTATGACGCCTGGAAAGCTGAAATTAAAATGGAAGCATCCTCAGGTAGTGTATATTTTAGTTTGTTTAAATCATGGTCCCCGGGGGTAGGGTTGGGCCACAGTAGGGGGATCAAGTTTTACATAGGAATATATAGAGAAAATCTTTAAACTTTCTTCTCAGAAACTATGACGCCAGGAAAGCTCAAATTAAAATGGAAGCATCCTCAAGAAGTGAGTATTTTTGTTTGTTCAAATCATGGTCCCCGGGGGTAGGGTAGGGCCACAGTAGGGGGATCAAATTTTACATAGGAATATATAGAAGATATCTTTAAACTTTTTTCTAAAAAACTATGACGCCAGGAAAGCTCAAATTAAAATGGAAGCATACTCAGGTAGTGTAGATTTTAGTTTGTTCAAATCATGGTCCCCGGGGGTAGGGTTGGGCCACAGTAGGGGGGTCAAGTTTTACATAGGAATATATAGAGGAAATCTTTAAACTTTCTTCTCAAAAACTATGACGCCAGGAAAGCTCAAATTAAAATGGAAGCATCCTTAGGAAGTGAATATTCTTGTTTGTTCAAATCATGGTCCCCGGGGGAAGGGTTGGGCCACAGTAGGGGGATCAAGTTTTACATAGGGATATATAGAGAAAATCTTTAAACTTTCTTCTCAAAAATTATGACGCCAGGAAAGCTCCAATTAAAATGGAAGCATCCTCAGGAAGTGAATATTCTTGTTTATTCAAATCATGGTCCCCTGAGGTAGGGTAGGGCCACAGTAGGGGGATCAAATTTTACATAGGAATATATAGAGGAAATCTTTAAACTTTTTTCTCAAAAACTATGACGCCAGGAAAGCTCAAATTAAAATGGAAGCATCCTCAGGTAGTGTAGATTTTAGTTTGTTCAAATCATGGTTCCCGGAGGTAGGGTTGGGCCACAGTAGGGGGATCAAGTTTTACGTAGGAATATATAGAGGAAATCTTGAAACTTTCTTCTCAAAAACTATGACGCCAGGAAAGCTCAAATTAAAATGGAAGCATCCTCAGGAAGCGAATATTCTTGTTTGTTCAAATCATGGTCCCCGGGGGTAGGGTAGGGCCACAGTAGGGGGATCAAGTTTTACATAGGAATATATAGAGAAAATCTTTAAACTTTCTTCCCAAAAACTATGACGCCTGGAAAGGTGAAATTAAATTGGAAGCATCCTCAGGTAGTGTAGATTTTAGTTTGTTTAAATCATGGTCCCCGGGGGTAGGGTTGGGCCACAGTAGGGGGATCAAGTTTTACATAGGAATATATAGAGAAAATCTTTAAACTTTCTTCTCAAAAACTATGACGCCAGGAAAGCTCAAATTAAAATGGAAGCATCCTCAGGAAGTGAATATTCTTGTTTATTCAAATCATGGTCCCCTGGGGTAGGGTAGGGCCACAGTAGGGGGATCAAATTTTACATAGGAATATATAGAGGAAATCTTTAAACTTTCTTCTCAAAAACTATGACGCCAGGAAAGCTCAAATTAAAATGGAAGCATCCTCAGGAAGTGAATATTCTTGTTTGTTCAAATCATGGTCCCAAGGGGTAGGGTAGGGCCACAGTAGGGGGATCAAGTTTTACATAGGAATATATTGAGAAAATCTTTAAACTTTCTTCTAAAAACTATGACGCCAGGAAAGCTCAAATTAAAATGGAAGCATCCTCAGGAAGTGAATATTCTTGTTTGTTCAAATCATGGTCCCCGGGGGAAGGGTAAGGCCACAGTAGGGGATCAAGTTTTACATAGGAATATATAGAGGAAATCTTTAAACTTTCTTCTCAAAAACTATGACGCCAGGAAAGCTCAAATTAAAATGGAAGCATCCTCAGGTAGTGTAGATTTTAGTTTGTTCAAATCATGGTCCCCGGGGGTAGGGTTAGGCCACAGTAGGGGGATCAAGTTTTACATAGGAATATATAGAGAAAATCTTTAAACTTTCTTCTAAAAAGTATGACGCCAGGAAAGGTCAAATTAAAATGGAAGCATCCTCAGGTAGTGTAGATTTTAGTTTGTTTAAATCATGGTCCCTGGGGGTAGGGTTGGGCCACAGTAGGGGGATCAAGTTTTACATAGGAATATATAGAGAAAATCTTTAAACTTTCTTCTCAAAAACTATGACGCCAGGAAAGCTCAAATTAAAATGGAAGCATCCTCAGGAAGTGAATATTCTTGTTTGTTCAAATCATAGTCCCCGGGGGTAGGGTTGGGCCACAGTAGGGGGATCAAATTTTACATAGGAATATATAGAAGAAATTTTAAAACTTTCTTCTCAAAACCCATGACGCCAGGAAAGCTGAAATTAAAATGGAAGCATCCTCGAGAAGTGAATATTCTTGTTTGTTCAAATCATAGTCCCCTGGGGTAGGGTTAAGCCACAGTAGGGGGATCAAATTTTACATAGGAACACATAGACAAAATCTTTAAACTTTCTTCTCAAAACCTATGACGCCAGGAAAGCTCAAATTAAAATGGAAGCATCCTCAGGAAGTGAATATTCTTGTTTGTTCAAATCATGGTCCCCGAGGGTAGGGTAGGGCCACAGTAGGGGGATCAAGTTTTACATAGGAATATATGGAGAAAATCTTTAAACTTTCTTCTCAAAAACTATGACGCCAGGAAAGCTCAAATTAAAATGGAAGCATCCTCAGGTAGTGTAGATTTTAGTTTGTTCAAATCATGGTCCCCGGGGGAAGGGTAGGGCCACAGTAGGGGGATCAAGTTTTACAAAGGAATATATAGAGAAAATCTTTAAACTTTCTTCTCAAAAACTATGACGCCAGGAAAGCTCAAATTAAAATGGAAGCATCCTCAAGAAGTAAGTATTTTTGTTTGTTCAAATCATGGTCCCCGGGGGTAGGGTTGGGCCACAGTAGGGGGATCAAATTTTACATAGGAATATATAGAAGATATCTTTAAACTTTTTTCTAAAAAACTATGACGCCAGGAAAGCTCAAATTAAAATGGAAGCATCCTCAGGAAGTGAATATTCTTGTTTGTTCAAATCATGGTCCCAAGGGGTAGGGTAGGGCCACAGTAGGGGGATCAAGTTTTACATAGGAATATATAGAGAAAATCTTTAAACTTTCTTCTCAAAAACTATGACGCCAGGAAAGCTCAAATTAAAATGGAAGCATCCTCAGGTAGTGTATATTTTGGTTTGTTCAAATCATGGTCCCCTGGGGTAGGGTAGGGCCACAGTAGGGGGATCAAGTTTTACATAGGAATATATAGAGGAAATCTTTAAACTTTCTTCTCAAAAACTATGACGCCAAGAAAGCTCAAATTAAAATGGAAGCATCCTCAGGTAGTGTAGATTTTAGTTTGTTCAAATCATGGTCCCCGGAGGTAGGGTAGGGCCACAGTAGGGGGATCAAGTTTTACATAGGAATATATAGAGGAAATCTTCAAAGTTTCTTCTAAAAAACTATGACGCCAGGAAAGCTCAAATTAAAATGGAAGCATCCTCAGGAAGCAAATATTCTTGTTTGTTCAAATCATGGTCCCTGGGGGTAGGGTACGGCTACAGTAGGGGGATCAAGTTTTACATAGGAATATATTGTGAAAATCTTTAAACTTTCTTCTCAAAAACTATGACGCCAGGAAAGCTCAAATTAAAATGGAAGCATCCTCAGGTAGTGTAGATTTTAATTTGTTCAAATCATAGTCCCCGGGGGTAGGGTTGGGCCACAGTAGGGGGATCAAATTTTACATAGGAATATATAGAAGAAATTTTAAAACTTTCTTCTCAAAACCCATGACGCCAGGAAAGCTCAAATTAAAATGGAAGCATCCTCAGGAAGTGAATATTCTTGTTTGTTCAAATCATGGTCCCCGAGGGTAGGGTAGGGCCACAGTAGGGGGATCAAGTTTTACATAGGAACATATAGAGGAAATCTTTAAACTTTCTTCTCAAAAACTATGACGCCAGGAAAGCTCAAATTAAAATGGAAGCATCCTCAGGTAGTGTAGATTTTAGTTTGTTCAAATCATGGTCCCCGGGGGAAGGGTAGGGCCACAGTAGGGGGATCAAGTTTTACATAGGAATATATAGAGAAAATCTTTAAACTTTCTTCTCAAAAACTATGACGCCAGGAAAGCTCAAATTAAAATGGAAGCATCCTCAGGTAGTGTATATTTTGGTTTGTTCAAATCATGGTCCCCTGGGGTAGGGTAGGGCCACAGTAGGGGGATCAAGTTTTACATAGGAATATATAGAGGAAATCTTTAAACTTTCTTCTCAAAAACTATGACGCCAGGAAAGCTCAAATTAAAATGGAAGCATCCTCAGGTAGTGTAGATTTTAGTTTGTTCAAATCATGGTCCCCGGAGGTAGGGTAGGGCCACAGTAGGGGGATCAAGTTTTACATAGGAATATATAGAGGAAATCTTCAAAGTTTCTTCTAAAAAACTATGACGCCAGGAAAGCTCAAATTAAAATGGAAGCATCCTCAGGAAGCAAATATTCTTGTTTGTTCAAATCATGGTCCCTGGGGGTAGGGTACGGCTACAGTAGGGGGATCAAGTTTTACATAGGAATATATTGTGAAAATCTTTAAACTTTCTTCTCAAAAACTATGACGCCAGGAAAGCTCAAATTAAAATGGAAGCATCCTCAGGTAGTGTAGATTTTAATTTGTTCAAATCATAGTCCCCGGGGGTAGGGTTGGGCCACAGTAGGGGGATCAAATTTTACATAGGAATATATAGAAGAAATTTTAAAACTTTCTTCTCAAAACCCATGACGCCAGGAAAGCTCAAATTAAAATGGAAGCATCCTCGAGAAGTGAATATTCTTGTTTGTTCAAATCATAGTCCCCTGGGGTAGGGTTAGGCCACAGTAGGGGGATCAAATTTTACATAGGAACACATAGAGAAAATCTTTAAACTTTCTTCTCAAAAACTATGACGCCAGGAAAGCTCAAATTAAAATGGAAGCATCCTCAGGTAGTGTAGATTTTAGTTTGTTCAAATCATGGTCCCCGGGGGAAGGGTAGGGCCACAGTAGGGGGATCAAGTTTTACATAGGAATATATAGAGAAAATCTTTAAACTTTCTTCTCAAAAACTATGAAGCCAGGAAAGCTCAAATTAAAATGGAAGCATCCTCAAGAAGTGAGTATTTTTGTTTGTTCAAATCATGGTCCCCGGGGGTAGGGTAGGGCCACAGTAGGGGGATCAAATTTTACATAGGAATATATAGAAGATATCTTTAAACTTTTTTCTAAAAAACTATGACGCCAGGAAAGCTCAAATTAAAATGGAAGCATCCTCAGGAAGTGAATATTCTTGTTTGTTCAAATCATGGTCCCAAGGGGTAGGGTAGGGCCACAGTAGGGGGATCAAGTTTTACATAGGAATATATAGAGAAAATCTTTAAACTTTCTTCTCAAAAACTATGACGCCAGGAAAGCTCAAATTAAAATGGAAGCATCCTCAGGTAGTGTATATTTTGGTTTGTTCAAATCATGGTCCCCTGGGGTAGGGTAGGGCCACAGTAGGGGGATCAAGTTTTACATAGGAATATATAGAGGAAATCTTTAAACTTTCTTCTTAAAAACTATGACGCCAGGAAAGCTCAAATTAAAATGGAAGCATCCTCAGGTAGTGTAGATTTTAGTTTGTTCAAATCATGGTCCCCGGAGGTAGGGTAGGGCCACAGTAGGGGGATCAAGTTTTACATAGGAATATATAGAGAAAATCTTTAAACTTTCTTCTCAAAAACTATGACGCCAGGAAAGCTCAAATTAAAATGGAAGCATCCTCAGGAAGCGACTATTCTTGTTTGTTCAAATCATGGTCCCCGGGGGAAGGGTTGGGCCACAGTAGGGGGATCAAGTTTTACATAGGAATATATAGGGAAAATCTTTAAACTTTCTTCTAAAAAAGTATGACGCCAGGAAAGAATATATAGAGGAAATCTTTAAACTTTCTTCTCAAAAACAATGACGCCAGGAAAGCTCAAATTAAAATGGAAGCATCCTCAGGAAGCGAATATTCTTGTTTGTTCAAATCATGGTCCCCGGGGGAAGGGTTGGGCCACAGTAGGGGGATCAAGTTTTACATAGGAATATATAGAGAAAATCTTTAAACTTTCTTCTCAAAAACTATGACGCCAGGAAAGCTCAAATTAAAATGGAAGCATCCTCAGGTAGTGTTGATTTTAGTTTGTTCAAATCATGGTCCCCGGGGGTACGGTAGGGCCACAGTAGGGGGATCAAGTTTTACATAGGAATATATAGAGAAAATCTTTAAACTTTCTTCCCAAAAACTATGACGCCAGGAAAGCTCAAATTAAAATGGAAGCATCCTCAAGAAGTGAGTATTTTTGTTTGTTCAAATCATGGTCCCCGGGGGTAGGGTTGGGCCACAGTAAGGGGATCAAGTTTTACATAGGAATATATAGAGAAAATCTTTAAACTTTCTTCTCAAAAACAATGACGCCTGGAAAGCTGAAATTAAATTGGAAGCATCCTCAGGTAGTGTAGATTTTAGTTTGTTTAAATCATGGTCCCCGGGGGTAGGGTTGGGCCACAGTAGGGGGATCAAGTTTTACATAGGAATATATAGAGAAAATCTTTAAACTTTCTTCTCAAAAACTATGACGCCAGGAAAGCTCAAATTAAAATGGAAGCATCCTCAGGAAGTGAATATTCTTGTTTGTTCAAATCATGGTCCCTGGGGGTAGGGTACGGCTACAGTAGGGGGATCAAGTTTTACATAGGAATATATAAAGAAAATCTTTAAACTTTCTTCTCAAAAACTATGACGCCAGGAAAGCTCAAATTAAAATGGAAGCATCCTCAGGAAGTGAATATTCTTGTTTGTTCAAATCATAGTCCCCGGGGGTAGGGTTGGGCCACAGTAGGGGGATCAAATTTTACATAGGAATATATAGAAGAAATTTTAAAACTTTCTTCTCAAAACCTATGACGCCAGGAAAGCTCAAATTAAAATGGAAGCATCCTCAGGAAGCAAATATTCTTGTTTGTTCAAATCATGGTCCCTGGGGGTAGGGTACGGCTACAGTAGGGGGATCAAGTTTTACATAGGAATATATAGAGAAAATCTTTAAACTTTCTTCTCAAAAACTATGACGCCAGGAAAGCTCAAATTGAAATGGAAGCATCCTCAGGTAGTGTAGATTTTAGTTTGTTCAAATCATGGTCCCCGGGGGAAGGGTTGGGCCACAGTAGGGGGATCAAGTTTTACATAGGAATATATGGAGAAAATCTTTAAACTTTCTTCTAAAAAAGTATGACGCCAGGAAAGGTCAAATTAAAATGGAAGCATCCTCAGGAAGTGAATATTCTTTTTTGTTCAAATCATGGTCCCCAGGGAAGGGTAAGGCCACAGTAGGGGGATCAAGTTTTACATAGGAATATATAGAGGAAATCTTTAAACTTTCTTCTCAAAAACTATGACGCCAGGAAAGCTCAAATTAAAATGGAAGCATCCTCAGGATGTGAATATTCTTGTTTGTTCAAGTCATGGTCCCCGTGGGTAGGATAGGACCACAGTAAGGGAATCAAGTTTTACATAGGGATATATAGAGAAAATCTTTTAACTTTCTTCTCAAAAATTATGACGCCAGGAAAGCTCAAATTAAAATGGAAGCATCCTCAGGAAGTGAATATTCTTGTTTATTCAAATCATGGTCCCCTGGGGTAGGGTAGGGCCACAGTAGGGGGATCAAATTTTACATAGGAATATATAGAGGAAATCTTTAAACTTTCTTCTCAAAAACTATGACGCCAGGAAAGCTCAAATTAAAATGGAAGCATCCTCAGGTAGTGTAGATTTTAGTTTGTTCAAATCATGGTTCCCGGAGGTAGGGTTGTGCCACAGTAAGGGGATCAAGTTTTACATAGGAATATATAGAGGAAATCTTTAAACTTTCTTCTCAAAAACTATGACGCCAGGAAAGCTCAAATTAAAATGGAAGCATCCTCAGGAAGCGAATATTCTTGTTTGTTCAAATCATGGTCCCCGGGGGTAGGGTAGGGCCACAGTAGGGGGATCAAGTTTTACATAGGAATATATAGAGAAAATCTTTAAACTTTCTTCTCAAAAACTATGACGCCAGGAAAGCTCAAATTAAAATGGAAGCATCCTCAGGTAGTGTAGATTTTAGTTTGTTCAAATCATGGTCCCCGGGGGTAGGGTAGGGCCACAGTAGGGGGATCAAGTTTTACATAGGAATATATAGAGAAAATCTTTAAACTTTCTTCCCAAAAACTATGACGCCAGGAAAGCTCAAATTAAAATGGAAGCATCCTCAAGAAGTGAGTATTTTTGTTTGTTCAAATCATGGTCCCCGGGGGTAGGGTAGGGCCACAGTAGGGGGATCAAGTTTTACATTGGAATATATAGAGAAAATCTTTAAACTTTCTTCCCAAAAACTATGACGCCTGGAAAGCTCAAATTAAAATGGAAGCATCCTCAGGTAGTGTAGATTTTAGTTTGTTTAAATCATGGTCCCCGGGGGTAGGGTTGGGCCACAGTAGGGGGATCCAGTTTTACATAGGAATATATAGAGAATATCTTTAAACTTTCTTCTCAAAAACTATGACGCCAGGAAAGCTCAAATTAAAATGGAAGCATCCTCAAGAAGTGAGTATTTTTGTTTGTTCAAATCATGGTCCCCGGGGGTAGGGTAGGGCCACAGTAGGGGGATCAAATTTACATAGGAATGTATAGAAGATATCTTTAAACTTTTTTCTAAAAAACTATGACGCCAGGAAAGCTCAAATTAAAATGGAATATACTCAGGTAGTGTAGATTTTAGTTTGTTCAAATCATGGTCCCCGGGGGTAGGGTTAGGCCACAGTAGGGGGATCAAGTTTTACATAGGAATATATAGAGAAAATCTTTAAACTTTCTTCTCAAAACTATGACGCCAGGAAAGCTCAAATTAAAATGGAAGCATCCTCAGGTAGTGTATATTTTGGTTTGTTCAAATCATGGTCCCCTGGGGTAGGGTAGGGCCACAGTAGGGGGATCAAGTTTTACATAGGAATATATAGAGGAAATCTTTAAACTTTCTTCTCAAAAACTATGACGCCAGGAAAGCTCAAATTAAAATGGAAGCATCCTCAGGTAGTGTAGATTTTAGTTTGTTCAAATCATGGTCCCCTGGGGTAGGGTAGGGCCACAGTAGGGGGATCAAGTTTTACATTGGAATATATAGAGAAAATCTTTAAACTTTCTTCACAAAAACTATGACGCCAGGAAAGCTCAAATTAAAATGGAAGCATCCTCAGGTAGTGTAGATTTTAGTTTGTTCAAATCATGGTCCCCGGGGGTACGGTAGGGCCACAGTAGGGGGATCAAGTTTTACCTAGGAATATATAGAGATAATCTTTAAACTTTCTTCTCAAAAACTATGACGCTAGGAAAGCTCAAATTAAAATGGAAGCATCCTCAGGTAGTGTAGATTTTAGTTTGTTCAAATCATGGTCCCCGGGGGAAGGGTTGGGCCACAGTAGGGGGATCAAGTTTTACATAGGAATATATAGAGGAAATCTTTAAAGTTTCTTCTCAAAAACTATGACGCCAGGAAAGCTCAAATTAAAATGGAAGCATCCTCAGGAAGCAAATATTCTTGTTTGTTCAAATCATGGTCCCTGGGGGTAGGGTACGGCTACAGTAGGGGGATCAAGTTTTACATAGGAATATATAGTGAAAATCTTTAAACTTTCTCCTCAAAAACTATGACGCCAGGAAAGCTCAAATTAAAATGGAAGCATCCTCAGGTAGTGTAGATTTTAGTTTGTTCAAATCATGGTCCCTGGAGGTAGGGTTGGGCCACAGTAGGGGGATCAAGTTTTACATAGGAATATATAGAGGAAATCTTTAAACTTTCTTCTCAAAAACTATGACGCCAGGAAAGCTCAAATTAAAATGGAAGCATCCTCAGGTAGTGTAGATTTTAGTTTGTTCAAATCATGGTCCCCGGGGGTAGGGTAGGGCCACAGTAGGGGGATCAAGTTTTACATAGGAATATATAGAGAAAATCTTTAAACTTTCTTCCCAAAAACTATGACGCCAGGAAAGCTCAAATTAAAATGGAAGCATCCTCAAGAAGTGAGTATTTTTGTTTGTTCAAATCATGGTCCCCGGGGGTAGGGTTGGGCCACAGTAAGGGGATCAAGTTTTACATAGGAATATATAGAGAAAATCTTTAAACTTTCTTCTCAAAAACTATGACGCCTGGAAAGCTGAAATTAAATTGGAAGCATCCTCAGGTAGTGTAGATTTTAGTTTGTTTAAATCATGGTCCCCGGGGGTAGGGTTGGGCCACAGTAGGGGGATCAAGTTTTACATAGGAATATATAGAGAAAATCTTTAAACTTTCTTCTCAAAAACTATGACGCCAGGAAAGCTCAAATTAAAATGGAAGCATCCTCAGGAAGTGAATATTCTTGTTTGTTCAAATCATGGTCCCTGGGGGTAGGGTACGGCTACAGTAGGGGGATCAAGTTTTACATAGGAATATATAAAGAAAATCTTTAAACTTTCTTCTCAAAAACTATGACGCCAGGAAAGCTCAAATTAAAATGGAAGCATCCTCAGGAAGTGAATATTCTTGTTTGTTCAAATCATAGTCCCCGGGGGTAGGGTTGGGCCACAGTAGGGGGATCAAATTTTACATAGGAATATATAGAAGAAATTTTAAAACTTTCTTCTCAAAACCTATGACGCCAGGAAAGCTCAAATTAAAATGGAAGCATCCTCAGGAAGCAAATATTCTTGTTTGTTCAAATCATGGTCCCTGGGGGTAGGGTACGGCTACAGTAGGGGGATCAAGTTTTACATAGGAATATATAGAGAAAATCTTTAAACTTTCTTCTCAAAAACTATGACGCCAGGAAAGCTCAAATTGAAATGGAAGCATCCTCAGGTAGTGTAGATTTTAGTTTGTTCAAATCATGGTCCCCGGGGGAAGGGTTGGGCCACAGTAGGGGGATCAAGTTTTACATAGGAATATATGGAGAAAATCTTTAAACTTTCTTCTAAAAAAGTATGACGCCAGGAAAGGTCAAATTAAAATGGAAGCATCCTCAGGAAGTGAATATTCTTTTTTGTTCAAATCATGGTCCCCGGGGGAAGGGTAAGGCCACAGTAGGGGGATCAAGTTTTACATAGGAATATATAGAGGAAATCTTTAAACTTTCTTCTCAAAAACTATGACGCCAGGAAAGCTCAAATTAAAATGGAAGCATCCTCAGGATGTGAATATTCTTGTTTGTTCAAGTCATGGTCCCCGTGGGTAGGATAGGACCACAGTAAGGGAATCAAGTTTTACATAGGGATATATAGAGAAAATCTTTTAACTTTCTTCTCAAAAATTATGACGCCAGGAAAGCTCAAATTAAAATGGAAGCATCCTCAGGAAGTGAATATTCTTGTTTATTCAAATCATGGTCCCCTGGGGTAGGGTAGGGCCACAGTAGGGGGATCAAATTTTACATAGGAATATATAGAGGAAATCTTTAAACTTTCTTCTCAAAAACTATGACGCCAGGAAAGCTCAAATTAAAATGGAAGCATCCTCAGGTAGTGTAGATTTTAGTTTGTTCAAATCATGGTTCCCGGAGGTAGGGTTGTGCCACAGTAAGGGGATCAAGTTTTACATAGGAATATATAGAGGAAATCTTTAAACTTTCTTCTCAAAAACTATGACGCCAGGAAAGCTCAAATTAAAATGGAAGCATCCTCAGGAAGCGAATATTCTTGTTTGTTCAAATCATGGTCCCCGGGGGTAGGGTAGGGCCACAGTAGGGGGATCAAGTTTTACATAGGAATATATAGAGAAAATCTTTAAACTTTCTTCTCAAAAACTATGACGCCAGGAAAGCTCAAATTAAAATGGGAGCATCCTCAGGTAGTGTAGATTTTAGTTTGTTCAAATCATGGTCCCCGGGGGTAGGGTAGGGCCACAGTAGGGGGATCAAGTTTTACATAGGAATATATAGAGAAAATCTTTAAACTTTCTTCCCAAAAACTATGACGCCAGGAAAGCTCAAATTAAAATGGAAGCATCCTCAAGAAGTGAGTATTTTTGTTTGTTCAAATCATGGTCCCCGGGGGTAGGGTAGGGCCACAGTAGGGGGATCAAGTTTTACATTGGAATATATAGAGAAAATCTTTAAACTTTCTTCCCAAAAACTATGACGCCTGGAAAGCTCAAATTAAAATGGAAGCATCCTCAGGTAGTGTAGATTTTAGTTTGTTTAAATCATGGTCCCCGGGGGTAGGGTAGGGCCACAGTAGGGGGATCCAGTTTTACATAGGAATATATAGAGAAAATCTTTAAACTTTCTTCTCAAAAACTATGACGCCAGGAAAGCTCAAATTAAAATGGAAGCATCCTCAAGAAGTTAGTATTTTTGTTTGTTCAAATCATGGTCCCCGGGGGTAGGGTAGGGCCACAGTAGGGGGATCAAATTTACATAGGAATATATAGAAGATATCTTTAAACTTTTTTCTAAAAAACTATGACGCCAGGAAAGCTCAAATTAAAATGGAATATACTCAGGTAGTGTAGATTTTAGTTTGTTCAAATCATGGTCCCCGGGGGTAGGGTTAGGCCACAGTAGGGGGATCAAGTTTTACATAGGAATATATAGAGAAAATCTTTAAACTTTCTTCTCAAAACTATGACGCCAGGAAAGCTCAAATTAAAATGGAAGCATCCTCAGGTAGTGTATATTTTGGTTTGTTCAAATCATGGTCCCCTGGGGTAGGGTAGGGCCACAGTAGGGGGATCAAGTTTTACATAGGAATATATAGAGGAAATCTTTAAACTTTCTTCTCAAAAACTATGACGCCAGGAAAGCTCAAATTAAAATGGAAGCATCCTCAGGTAGTGTAGATTTTAGTTTGTTCAAATCATGGTCCCCTGGGGTAGGGTAGGGCCACAGTAGGGGGATCAAGTTTTACATTGGAATATATAGAGAAAATCTTTAAACTTTCTTCACAAAAACTATGACGCCAGGAAAACTCAAATTAAAATGGAAGCATCCTCAGGTAGTGTAGATTTTAGTTTGTTCAAATCATGGTCCCCGGGGGAAGGGTAGGGCCACAGTAGGGGGATCAAGTTTTACCTAGGAATATATAGAGATAATCTTTAAACTTTCTTCTCAAAAACTATGACGCTAGGAAAGCTCAAATTAAAATGGAAGCATCCTCAGGTAGTGTAGATTTTAGTTTGTTCAAATCATGGTCCCCGGGGGAAGGGTTGGGCCACAGTAGGGGGATCAAGTTTTACATAGGAATATATAGAGGAAATCTTTAAAGTTTCTTCTAAAAAACTATGACGCCAGGAAAGCTCAAATTAAAATGGAAGCATCCTCAGGAAGCAAATATTCTTGTTTGTTCAAATCATGGTCCCTGGGGGTAGGGTACGGCTACAGTAGGGGGATCAAGTTTTACATAGGAATATATAGTGAAAATCTTTAAACTTTCTTCTCAAAAACTATGACGCCAGGAAAGCTCAAATTAAAATGGAAGCATCCTCAGGTAGTGTAGATTTTAGTTTGTTCAAATCATGGTCCCTGGAGGTAGGGTTGGGCCACAGTAGGGGGATCAAGTTTTACATAGGAATATATAGAGGAAATCTTTAAACTTTCTTCTCAAAAACTATGACGCCAGGAAAGCTCAAATTAAAATGGAAGCATCCTCAGGTAGTGTAGATTTTAGTTTGTTCAAATCATGGTCCCCGGGGGAAGGGTAGGGCCACAGTAGGGGGATCAAGTTTTACATAGGAATATATAGAGAAAATCTTTAAACTTTCTTCTCAAAAACTATGACGCCAGGAAAGCTCAAATTAAAATGGAAGCATCCTCAGGTAGTGTAGATTTTAGTTTGTTCAAATCATGGTCCCCGGGGGAAGGGTTGGGCCACAGTAGGGGGATCAAGTTTTACATAGGAATATATAGAGGAAATCTTTAAAGTTTCTTCTAAAAAACTATGACGCCAGGAAAGCTCAAATTAAAATGGAAGCATCCTCAGGAAGCAAATATTCTTGTTTGTTCAAATCATGGTCCCTGGGGGTAGGGTACGGCTTCAGTAGGGGGATCAAGTTTTACATAGGAATATATTGTGAAAATCTTTAAACTTTCTTCTCAAAAACTATGACGCCAGGAAAGCTCAAATTAAAATGGAAGCCTCCTCAGGTAGTGTAGATTTTAGTTTGTTCAAATCATGGTTCCCGGAGGTAGGGTTGGGCCACAGTAGGGGGATCAAGTTTTACATAGGAATATATAGAGGAAATCTTTAAACTTTCTTCTCAAAAACTATGACGCCAGGAAAGCTCAAATTAAAATGGAAGCATCCTCAGGAAGTGAATATTCTTGTTTGTTCAAATCACAGTCCCCGGGGGTAGGGTTGGGCCACAGTAGGGGGATCAAATTTTACATAGGAATATATAGAAGAAATTTTAAAACTTTCTTCTCAAAACCCATGACGCCAGGAAAGCTCAAATTAAAATGGAAGCATCCTCGAGAAGTGAATATTCTTGTTTGTTCAAATCATAGTCCCCTGGGGTAGGGTTGGGCCACAGTAGGGGGATCAAATTTTACATAGGAATATATAGAAGAAATTTTAAAACTTTCTTCTCAAAACCCATGACGCCAGGAAAGCTCAAATTAAAATGGAAGCATCCTCGAGAAGTGAATATTCTTGTTTGTTCAAATCATAGTCCCCTGGGGTAGGGTTAGGCCACATTAGGGGGATCAAATTTTACATAGGAACACATAGAGAAAATCTTTAAACTTTCTTCTCAAAACCTATGACGCCAGGAAAGCTCAAATTAAAATGGAAGCATCCTCAGGAAGTGAATATTCTTGTTTGTTCAAATCATGGTCCCCGAGGGTAGGGTAGGGCCACAGTAGGGGGATCAAGTTTTACATAGGAATATATGGAGAAAATCTTTAAACTTTCTTCTCAAAAACTATGACGCCAGGAAAGCTCAAATTAAAATGGAAGCATCCTCAGGTAGTGTAGATTTTAGTTTGTTCAAATCATGGTCCCCGGGGGAAGGGTAGGGCCACAGTAGGGGGATCAAGTTTTACATAGGAATATATAGAGAAAATCTTTAAACTTTCTTCTCAAAAACTATGACGCCAGGAAAGCTCAAATTAAAATGGAAGCATCCTCAAGAAGTGAGTATTTTTGTGTGTTCAAATCATGGTCCCCGGGGGTAGGGTTGGGCCACAGTAGGGGGATCAGATTTTACATAGGAATATATAGAAGATATCTTTAAACTTTTTTCTAAAAAACTATGACGCCAGGAAAGCTCAAATTAAAATGGAAGCATCCTCAGGAAGTGAATATTCTTGTTTGTTCAAATCATGGTCCCAAGGGGTAGGGTAGGGCTACAGTAGGGGGATCAAGTTTTACAAAGGAATATATAGAGAAAATCTTTAAACTTTCTTCTCAAAAACTATGACGCCAGGAAAGCTCAAATTAAAATGGAAGCATCCTCAGGTAGTGTATATTTTGGTTTGTTCAAATCATGGTCCCCTGGGGTAGGGTAGGGCCACAGTAGGGGGATCAAGTTTTACATAGGAATATATAGAGGAAATCTTTAAACTTTCTTCTCAAAAACTATGACGCCAGGAAAGCTCAAATTAAAATGGAAGCATCCTCAGGTAGTGTAGATTTTAGTTTGTTCAAATCATGGTCCCCGGAGGTAGGGTAGGGCCACAGTAGGGGGATCAAGTTTTACATAGGAATATATAGAGAAAATCTTTAAACTTTCTTCTCAAAAACTATGACGCCAGGAAAACTCAAATTAAAATGGAAGCATCCTCAGGAAGCGAATATTCTTGTTTGTTCAAATCATGGTCCCCGGGGGGAAGGGTTGGGCCACAGTAGGGGGATCAAGTTTTACATAGGAATATATAGGGAAAATCTTTAAACTTTCTTCTAAAAAAGTATGACGCCAGGAAAGCTCAAATTAAAATGGAAGCATCCTCAGGTAGTGTAGATTTTAGTTTGTTCAAATCATGGTCCCCGGGGGTACGATAGGGCCACAGTAGGGGGATCAAGTTTTACATAGGAATATATAGAGAAAATCTTTAAACTTTCTTCCCAAAAACTATGACGCCAGGAAAGCTCAAATTAAAATGGAAGCATCCTCAAGAAGTGAGTATTTTTGTTTGTTCAAATCATGGTCCCCGGGGGTAGGGTTGGGCCACAGTAAGGGGATCAAGTTTTACATAGGAATATATAGAGAAAATCTTTAAACTTTCTTCTCAAAAACTATGACGCCTGGAAAGCTGAAATTAAATTGGAAGCATCCTCAGGTAGTGTAGATTTTAGTTTGTTTAAATCATGGTCCCCGGGGATAGGGTTGGGCCACAGTAGGGGGATCAAGTTTTACATAGGAATATATAGAGAAAATCTTTAAACTTTCTTCTCAAAAACTATGACGCCAGGAAAGCTCAAATTAAAATGGAAGCATCCTCAGGAAGTGAATATTCTTGTTTGTTCAAATCATGGTCCCTGGGGGTAGGGTACGGCTACAGTAGGGGGATCAAGTTTTACATAGGAATATATAGAGAAAATCTTTAAACTTTCTTCTCAAAAGCTATGACGCCAGGAAAGCTCAAATTAAAATGGAAGCATCCTCAGGAAGTGAATATTCTTGTTTGTTCAAATCATAGTCCCCGGGGGTAGGGTTGGGCCACAGTAGGGGGATCAAATTTTACATAGGAATATATAGAAGAAATTTTAAAACTTTCTTCTCAAAACCTATGACGCCAGGAAAGCTCAAATTAAAATGGAAGCATCCTCAGGAAGCAAATATTCTTGTTTGTTCAAATCATGGTCCCTGGGGGTAGGGTACGGCTACAGTAGGGGGATCAAGTTTTACATAGGAATATATAGAGAAAATCTTTAAACTTTCTTCTCAAAAACTATGACGCCAGGAAAGCTCAAATTGAAATGGAAGCATCCTCAGGTAGTGTAGATTTTAGTTTGTTCAAATCATGGTCCCCGGGGGAAGGGTTGGGCCACAGTAGGGGGATCAACTTTTACATAGGAATATATTGAGAAAATCTTTAAACTTTCTTCTAAAAAAGTATGACGCCAGGAAAGGTCAAATTAAAATGGAAGCATCCTCAGGAAGTGAATATTCTTTTTTGTTCAAATCATGGTCCCCGGGGGAAGGGTAAGGCCACAGTAGGGGGATCAAGTTTTACATAGGAATATATAGAGGAAATCTTTAAACTTTCTTCTCAAAAACTATGACGCCAGGAAAGCTCAAATTAAAATGGAAGCATCCTCAGGATGTGAATATTCTTGTTTGTTCAAGTCATGGTCCCCGTGGGTAGGGTAGGGCCACAGTAAGGGAATCAAGTTTTACATAGGGATATATAGAGAAAATCTTTTAACTTTCTTCTCAAAATATATGACGCCAGGAAAGCTCAAATTAAAATGGAAGCATCCTCAGGAAGTGAATATTCTTGTTTATTCAAATCATGGTCCCCTGGGGTAGGGTAGGGCCACAGTAGGGGGATCAAATTTTACATAGGAATATATAGAGGAAATCTTTAAACTTTCTTCTCAAAAACTATGACGCCAGGAAAGCTCAAATTAAAATGGAAGCATCCTCAGGTAGTGTAGATTTTAGTTTGTTCAAATCATGGTCCCCGGGGGTAGGGTAGGGCCACAGTAGGGGGATCAAGTTTTACATGGGAATATATAGAGAAAATCTTTAAACTTTCTTCCCAAAAACTATGACGCCAGGAAAGCTCAAATTAAAATGGAAGCATCCTCAAGAAGTGAGTATTTTTGTTTGTTCAAATCATGGTCCCCGGGGGTAGGGTTGGGCCACAGTAAGGGGATCAAGTTTTACATAGGAATATATAGAGAAAATCTTTAAACTTTCTTCTCAAAAACTATGACGCCTGGAAAGCTGAAATTAAATTGGAAGCATCCTCAGGTAGTGTAGATTTTAGTTTGTTTAAATCATGGTCCCCGGGGGTAGGGTTGGGCCACAGTAGGGGGATCAAGTTTTACATAGGAATATATAGAGAAAATCTTTAAACTTTCTTCTCAAAAACTATGACGCCAGGAAAGCTCAAATTAAAATGGAAGCATCCTCAGGAAGTGAATATTCTTGTTTGTTCAAATCATGGTCCCTGGGGGTAGGGTACGGCTACAGTAGGGGGATCAAGTTTTACATAGGAATATATAAAGAAAATCTTTAAACTTTCTTCTCAAAAACTATGACGCCAGGAAAGCTCAAATTAAAATGGAAGCATCCTCAGGAAGTGAATATTCTTGTTTGTTCAAATCATAGTCCCCGGGGGTAGGGTTGGGCCACAGTAGGGGGATCAAATTTTACATAGGAATATATAGAAGAAATTTTAAAACTTTCTTCTCAAAACCTATGACGCCAGGAAAGCTCAAATTAAAATGGAAGCATCCTCAGGAAGCAAATATTCTTGTTTGTTCAAATCATGGTCCCTGGGGGTAGGGTACGGCTACAGTAGGGGGATCAAGTTTTACATAGGAATATATAGAGAAAATCTTTAAACTTTCTTCTCAAAAACTATGACGCCAGGAAAGCTCAAATTGAAATGGAAGCATCCTCAGGTAGTGTAGATTTTAGTTTGTTCAAATCATGGTCCCCGGGGGAAGGGTTGGGCCACAGTAGGGGGATCAAGTTTTACATAGGAATATATAGAGAAAATCTTTAAACTTTCTTCTAAAAAAGTATGACGCCAGGAAAGGTCAAATTAAAATGGAAGCATCCTCAGGAAGTGAATATTCTTTTTTGTTCAAATCATGGTCCCCGGGGGAAGGGTAAGGCCACAGTAGGGGGATCAAGTTTTACATAGGAATATATAGAGGAAATCTTTAAACTTTCTTCTCAAAAACTATGACGCCAGGAAAGCTCAAATTAAAATGGAAGCATCCTCAGGATGTGAATATTCTTGTTTGTTCAAGTCATGGTCCCCGTGGGTAGGATAGGACCACAGTAAGGGAATCAAGTTTTACATAGGGATATATAGAGAAAATCTTTTAACTTTCTTCTCAAAAATTATGACGCCAGGAAAGCTCAAATTAAAATGGAAGCATCCTCAGGAAGTGAATATTCTTGTTTATTCAAATCATGGTCCCCTGGGGTAGGGTAGGGCCACAGTAGGGGGATCAAATTTTACATAGGAATATATAGAGGAAATCTTTAAACTTTCTTCTCAAAAACTATGACGCCAGGAAAGCTCAAATTAAAATGGAAGCATCCTCAGGTAGTGTAGATTTTAGTTTGTTCAAATCATGGTTCCCGGAGGTAGGGTTGTGCCACAGTAAGGGGATCAAGTTTTACATAGGAATATATAGAGGAAATCTTTAAACTTTCTTCTCAAAAACTATGACGCCAGGAAAGCTCAAATTAAAATGGAAGCATCCTCAGGAAGCGAATATTCTTGTTTGTTCAAATCATGGTCCCCGGGGGTAGGGTAGGGCCACAGTAGGGGGATCAAGTTTTACATAGGAATATATAGAGAAAATCTTTAAACTTTCTTCTCAAAAACTATGACGCCAGGAAAGCTCAAATTAAAATGGAAGCATCCTCAGGTAGTGTAGATTTTAGTTTGTTCAAATCATGGTCCCCGGGGGTAGGGTAGGGCCACAGTAGGGGGATCAAGTTTTACATAGGAATATATAGAGAAAATCTTTAAACTTTCTTCCCAAAAACTATGACGCCAGGAAAGCTCAAATTAAAATGGAAGCATCCTCAAGAAGTGAGTATTTTTGTTTGTTCAAATCATGGTCCCCGGGGGTAGGGTAGGGCCACAGTAGGGGGATCAAGTTTTACATAGGAATATATAGAGAAAATCTTTAAACTTTCTTCCCAAAAACTATGACGCCTGGAAAGCTCAAATTAAAATGGAAGCATCCTCAGGTAGTGTAGATTTTAGTTTGTTTAAATCATGGTCCCCGGGGGTAGGGTTGGGCCACAGTAGGGGGATCCAGTTTTACATAGGAATATATAGAGAAAATCTTTAAACTTTCTTCTCAAAAACTATGACGCCAGGAAAGCTCAAATTAAAATGGAAGCATCCTCAAGAAGTGAGTATTTTTGTTTGTTCAAATCATGGTCCCCGGGGGTAGGGTAGGGCCACAGTAGGGGGATCAAATTTTACATAGGAATATATAGAAGATATCTTTAAACTTTTTTCTAAAAAACTATGACGCCAGGAAAGCTCAAATTAAAATGGAATATACTCAGGTAGTGTAGATTTTAGTTTGTTCAAATCATGGTCCCCGGGGGTAGGGTTAGGCCACAGTAGGGGGATCAAGTTTTACATAGGAATATATAGAGAAAATCTTTAAACTTTCTTCTAAAAAACTATGACGCCAGGAAAGCTCAAATTAAAATGGAAGCATCCTCAGGAAGCAAATATTCTTGTTTGTTCAAATCATGGTCCCTGGGGGTAGGGTACGGCTACAGTAGGGGGATCAAGTTTTACATAGGAATATATAGTGAAAATCTTTAAACTTTCTTCTCAAAAACTATGACGCCAGGAAAGCTCAAATTAAAATGGAAGCATCCTCAGGTAGTGTAGATTTTAGTTTGTTCAAATCATGGTCCCTGGAGGTAGGGTTGGGCCACAGTAGGGGGATCAAGTTTTACATAGGAATATATAGAGGAAATCTTTAAACTTTCTTCTCAAAAACTATGACGCCAGGAAAGCTCAAATTAAAATGGAAGCATCCTCAGGTAGTGTAGATTTTAGTTTGTTCAAATCATGGTCCCCGGGGGAAGGGTAGGGCCACAGTAGGGGGATCAAGTTTTACATAGGAATATATAGAGAAAATCTTTAAACTTTCTTCTCAAAAACTATGACGCCAGGAAAGCTCAAATTAAAATGGAAGCATCCTTAGGTAGTGTAGATTTTAGTTTGTTCAAATCATGGTCCCCGGGGGAAGGGTTGGGCCACAGTAGGGGGATCAAGTTTTACATAGGAATATATAGAGGAAATCTTTAAACTTTCTTCTCAAAAACTATGACGCCAGGAAAGCTCAAATTAAAATGGAAGCATCCTCAGGAAGCAAATATTCTTGTTTGTTCAAATCATGGTCCCTGGGGGTAGGGTACGGCTTCAGTAGGGGGATCAAGTTTTACATAGGAATATATTGTGAAAATCTTTAAACTTTCTTCTCAAAAACTATGACGCCAGGAAAGCTCAAATTAAAATGGAAGCATCCTCAGGAAGCGAATATTCTTGTTTGTTCAAATCATGGTCCCCGGGGGTAGGGTAGGGCCACAGTAGGGGGATCAAGTTTTACATAGGAATATATAGAGAAAATCTTTAAACTTTCTTCTCAAAAACTATGACGCCAGGAAAGCTCAAATTAAAATGGAAGCATACTCAGGTAGTGTAGATTTTAGTTTGTTCAAATCATGGTCCCCGGGGGTAGGGTAGGGCCACAGTAGGGGGATCAAGTTTTACATAGGAATATATAGAGAAAATCTTTAAACTTTCTTCCCAAAAACTATGACGCCAGGAAAGCTCAAATTAAAATGGAAGCATCCTCAAGAAGTGAGTATTTTTGTTTGTTCAAATCATGGTCCCCGGGGGTAGGGTAGGGCCACAGTAGGGGGATCAAGTTTTACATTGGAATATATAGAGAAAATCTTTAAACTTTCTTCCCAAAAACTATGACGCCTGGAAAGCTCAAATTAAAATGGAAGCATCCTCAGGTAGTGTAGATTTTAGTTTGTTTAAATCATGGTCCCCGGGGGTAAGGTTGGGCCACAGTAGGGGGATCCAGTTTTACATAGGAATATATAGAGAAAATCTTTAAACTTTCTTCTCAAAAACTATGACGCCAGGAAAGCTCAAATTAAAATGGAAGCATCCTCAAGAAGTGAGTATTTTTGTTTGTTCAAATCATGGTCCCCGGGGGTAGGGTAGGGCCACAGTAGGGGGATCAAATTTTACATAGGAATATATAGAAGATATCTTTAAACTTTTTTCTAAAAGACTATGACGCCAGGAAAGCTCAAATTGAAATGGAATATACTCAGGTAGTGTAGATTTTAGTTTGTTCAAATCATGGTCCCCGGGGGTAGGGTTAGGCCACAGTAGGGGGATCAAGTTTTACATAGGAATATATAGAGAAAATCTTTAAACTTTCTTCTCAAAACTATGACGCCAGGAAAGCTCAAATTAAAATGGAAGCATCCTCAGGTAGTGTATATTTTGGTTTGTTCAAATCATGGTCCCCTGGGGTAGGGTAGGGCCACAGTAGGGGGATCAAGTTTTACATAGGAATATATAGAGGAAATCTTTAAACTTTCTTCTCAAAAACTATGACGCCAGGAAAGCTCAAATTAAAATGGAAGCATCCTCAGGTAGTGTAGATTTTAGTTTGTTCAAATCATGGTCCCCGGGGGTAGGGTAGGGCCACAGTAGGGGGATCAAGTTTTACATTGGAATATATAGAGAAAATCTTTAAACTTTCTTCACAAAAACTATGACGCCAGGAAAGCTCAAATTAAAATGGAAGCATCCTCAGGTAGTGTAGATTTTAGTTTGTTCAAATCATGGTCCCCGGGGGAAGGGTAGGGCCACAGTAGGGGGATCAAGTTTTACCTAGGAATATATAGAGATAATCTTTAAACTTTCTTCTCAAAAACTATGACGCTAGGAAAGCTCAAATTAAAATGGAAGCATCCTCAGGTAGTGTAGATTTTAGTTTGTTCAAATCATGGTCCCCGGGGGAAGGGTTGGGCCACAGTAGGGGGATCAAGTTTTACATAGGAATATATAGAGGAAATCTTTAAAGTTTCTTCTAAAAAACTATGACGCCAGGAAAGCTCAAATTAAAATGGAAGCATCCTCAGGAAGCAAATATTCTTGTTTGTTCAAATCATGGTCCCTGGGGGTAGGGTACGGCTACAGTAGGGGGATCAAGTTTAACATAGGAATATATAGTGAAAATCTTTAAACTTTCTTCTCAAAAACTATGACGCCAGGAAAGCTCAAATTAAAATGGAAGCATCCTCAGGTAGTGTAGATTTTAGTTTGTTCAAATCATGGTCCCTGGAGGTATGGTTGGGCCACAGTAGGGGGATCAAGTTTTACATAGGAATATATAGAGAAAATCTTTAAACTTTCTTCTCAAAAACTATGACGCCAGGAAAGCTCAAATTAAAATGGAAGCATCCTCAGGTAGTGTAGATTTTAGTTTGTTCAAATCATGGTCCCCGGGGGAAGGGTAGGGCCACAGTAGGGGGATCAAGTTTTACATAGGAATATATAGAGAAAATCTTTAAACTTTCTTCTCAAAAACTATGACGCCAGGAAAGCTCAAATTAAAATGGAAGCATCCTCAGGTAGTGTAGATTTTAGTTTGTTCAAATCATGGTCCCCGGGGGAAGGGTTGGGCCACAGTAGGGGGATCAAGTTTTACATAGGAATATATAGAGGAAATCTTTAAAGTTTCTTCTAAAAAACTATGACGCCAGGAAAGCTCAAATTAAAATGGAAGCATCCTCAGGAAGCAAATATTCTTGTTTGTTCAAATCATGGTCCCTGGGGGTAGGGTACGGCTTCAGTAGGGGGATCAAGTTTTACATAGGAATATATTGTGAAAATCTTTAAACTTTCTTCTCAAAAACTATGACGCCAGGAAAGCTCAAATTAAAATGGAAGCCTCCTCAGGTAGTGTAGATTTTAGTTTGTTCAAATCATGGTTCCCGGAGGTAGGGTTGGGCCACAGTAGGGGGATCAAGTTTTACATAGGAATATATAGAGGAAATCTTTAAACTTTCTTCTCAAAAACTATGACGCCAGGAAAGCTCAAATTAAAATGGAAGCATCCTCAGGAAGTGAATATTCTTGTTTGTTCAAATCACAGTCCCCGGGGGTAGGGTTGGGCCACAGTAGGGGGATCAAATTTTACATAGGAATATATAGAAGAAATTTTAAAACTTTCTTCTCAAAACCCATGACGCCAGGAAAGCTCAAATTAAAATGGAAGCATCCTCGAAAAGTGAATATTCTTGTTTGTTCAAATCATAGTCCCCTGGGGTAGGGTTGGGCCACAGTAGGGGGATCAAATTTTACATAGGAATATATAGAAGAAATTTTAAAACTTTCTTCTCAAAACCCATGACGCCAGGAAAGCTCAAATTAAAATGGAAGCATCCTCGAGAAGTGAATATTCTTGTTTGTTCAAATCATAGTCCCCTGGGGTAGGGTTAGGCCACATTAGGGGGATCAAATTTTACATAGGAACACATAGAGAAAATCTTTAAACTTTCTTCTCAAAACCTATGACGCCAGGAAAGCTCAAATTAAAATGGAAGCATCCTCAGGAAGTGAATATTCTTGTTTGTTCAAATCATGGTCCCCGAGGGTAGGGTAGGGCCACAGTAGGGGGATCAAGTTTTACATAGGAATATATGGAGAAAATCTTTAAACTCTCTTCTCAAAAACTATGACGCCAGGAAAGCTCAAATTAAAATGGAAGCATCCTCAGGTAGTGTAGATTTTAGTTTGTTCAAATCATGGTCCCCGGGGGAAGGGTAGGGCCACAGTAGGGGGATCAAGTTTTACATAGGAATATATAGAGAAAATCTTTAAACTTTCTTCTCAAAAACTATGACGCCAGGAAAGCTCAAATTAAAATGGAAGCATCCTCAAGAAGTGAGTATTTTTGTGTGTTCAAATCATGGTCCCCGGGGGTAGGGTAGGGCCACAGTAGGGGGATCAAATTTTACATAGGAATATATAGAAGATATCTTTAAACTTTTTTCTAAAAAACTATGACGCCAGGAAAGCTCAAATTTAAATGGAAGCATCCTCAGGAAGTGAATATTCTTGTTTGTTCAAATCATGGTCCCAAGGGGTAGGGTAGGGCTACAGTAGGGGGATCAAGTTTTACAAAGGAATATATAGAGAAAATCTTTAAACTTTCTTCTCAAAAACTATGACGCCAGGAAAGCTCAAATTAAAATGGAAGCATCCTCAGGTAGTGTATATTTTGGTTTGTTCAAATCATGGTCCCCTGGGGTAGGGTAGGGCCACAGTAGGGGGATCAAGTTTTACATAGGAATATATAGAGGAAATCTTTAAACTTTCTTCTCAAAAACTATGACGCCAGGAAAGCTCAAATTAAAATGGAAGCATCCTCAGGTAGTGTAGATTTTAGTTTGTTCAAATCATGGTCCCCGGAGGTAGGGTAGGGCCACAGTAGGGGGATCAAGTTTTACATAGGAATATATAGAGAAAATCTTTAAACTTTCTTCTCAAAAACTATGACGCCAGGAAAACTCAAATTAAAATGGAAGCATCCTCAGGAAGCGAATATTCTTGTTTGTTCAAATCATGGTCCCCGGGGGGAAGGGTTGGGCCACAGTAGGGGGATCAAGTTTTACATAGGAATATATAGGGAAAATCTTTAAACTTTCTTCTAAAAAAGTATGACGCCAGGAAAGCTCAAATTAAAATGGAAGCATCCTCAGGAAGTGAATATTCTTTTTTGTTCAAATCATGGTCCCCGGGGGAAGGGTAAGGCCACAGTAGGGGGATCAAGTTTTACATAGGAATATATAGAGGAAATCTTTAAACTTTCTTCTCAAAAACTATGACGCCAGGAAAGCTCAAATTAAAATGGAAGCATCCTCAGGATGTGAATATTCTTGTTTGTTCAAGTCATGGTCCCTGTGGGTAGGGTAGGGCCACAGTAAGGGAATCAAGTTTTACATAGGGATATATAGAGAAAATCTTTTAACTTTCTTCTCAAAATATATGACGCCAGGAAAGCTCAAATTAAAATGGAAGCATCCTCAGGAAGTGAATATTCTTGTTTATTCAAATCATGGTCCCCTGGGGTAGGGTAGGGCCACAGTAGGGGGATCAAATTTTACATAGGAATATATAGAGGAAATCTTTAAACTTTCTTCTCAAAAACTATGACGCCAGGAAAGCTCAAATTAAAATGGAAGCATCCTCAGGTAGTGTAGATTTTAGTTTGTTCAAATCATGGTCCCCGGGGGTAGGGTAGGGCCACAGTAGGGGGATCAAGTTTTACATGGGAATATATAGAGAAAATCTTTAAACTTTCTTCCCAAAAACTATGACGCCAGGAAAGCTCAAATTAAAATGGAAGCATCCTCAAGAAGTGAGTATTTTTGTTTGTTCAAATCATGGTCCCCGGGGGTAGGGTAGGGCCACAGTAGGGGGATCAAGTTTTACATTGGAATATATAGAGAAAATCTTTAAACTTTCTTCCCAAAAACTATGACGCCTGGAAAGCTGAAATTAAAATGGAAGCATCCTCAGGTAGTGTAGATTTTAGTTTGTTTAAATCATGGTCCCCGGGGGTAGGGTTGGGCCACAGTAGGGGGATCAAGTTTTACATAGGAATATATAGAGAAAATCTTTAAACTTTCTTCTCAAAAACTATGACGCCAGGAAAGCTCAAATTAAAATGGAAGCATCCTCAAGAAGTGAGTATTTTTGTTTGTTCAAATCATGGTCCCCGGGGGTAGGGTAGGGCCACAGTAGGGGGATCAAATTTTACATAGGAATATATAGAAGATATCTTTAAACTTTTTTCTAAAAAACTATGACGCCAGGAAAGCTCAAATTAAAATGGAAGCATACTCAGGTAGTGGAGATTTTAGTTTGTTCAAATCATGGTCCCCAGGGGTAGGGTTAGGCCACAGTAGGGGAATCAAGTTTTACATAGGAATATATAGAGAAAATATTTAAACTTTCTTCTAAAAACTATGACGCCAGGAAAGCTCAAATTAAAATGGAAGCATCCTCAGGTAGTGTACATTTTGGTTTGTTCAAATCATGGTCCCCTGGGGTAGGGTAGGGCCACAGTAGGGGGATCAAGTTTTACATAGGAATATATAGAGGAAATCTTTAAACTTTCTTCTCAAAAACTATGACGCCAGGAAAGCTCAAATTAAAATGGAAGTATCCTCAGGTAGTGTAGATTTTAGTTTGTTCAAATCATGGTCCCCGGGGGTACGATAGGGCCACAGTAGGGGGATCAAGTTTTACATAGGAATATATAGAGAAAATCTTTAAACTTTCTTCCCAAAAACTATGACGCCAGGAAAGCTCAAATTAAAATGGAAGCATCCTCAAGAAGTGAGTATTTTTGTTTGTTCAAATCATGGTCCCCGGGGGTAGGGTTGGGCCACAGTAAGGGGATCAAGTTTTACATAGGAATATATAGAGAAAATCTTTAAACTTTCTTCTCAAAAACTATGACGCCTGGAAAGCTGAAATTAAATTGGAAGCATCCTCAGGTAGTGTAGATTTTAGTTTGTTTAAATCATGGTCCCCGGGGGTAGGGTTGGGCCACAGTAGGGGGATCAAGTTTTACATAGGAATATATAGAGAAAATCTTTAAACTTTCTTCTCAAAAACTATGACGCCAGGAAAGCTCAAATTAAAATGGAAGCATCCTCAGGAAGTGAATATTCTTGTTTGTTCAAATCATGGTCCCTGGGGGTAGGGTACGGCTACAGTAGGGGGATCAAGTTTTACATAGGAATATATAGAGAAAATCTTTAAACTTTCTTCTCAAAAACTATGACGCCAGGAAAGCTCAAATTAAAATGGAAGCATCCTCAGGAAGTGAATATTCTTGTTTGTTCAAATCATAGTCCCCGGGGGTAGGGTTGGGCCAGAGTAGGGGGATCAAATTTTACATAGGAATATATAGAAGAAATTTTAAAACTTTCTTCTCAAAACCTATGACGCCAGGAAAGCTCAAATTAAAATGGAAGCATCCTCAGGAAGCAAATATTCTTGTTTGTTCAAATCATGGTCCCTGGGGGTAGGGTACGGCTACAGTAGGGGGATCAAGTTTTACATAGGAATATATAGAGAAAATCTTTAAACTTTCTTCTCAAAAACTATGACGCCAGGAAAGCTCAAATTGAAATGGAAGCATCCTCAGGTAGTGTAGATTTTAGTTTGTTCAAATCATGGTCCCCGGGGGAAGGGTTGGGCCACAGTAGGGGGATCAAGTTTTACATAGGAATATAAAGAGAAAATCTTTAAACTTTCTTCTAAAAAAGTATGACGCCAGGAAAGGTCAAATTAAAATGGAAGCATCCTCAGGAAGTGAATATTCTTTTTTGTTCAAATCATGGTCCCCGGGGGAAGGGTAAGGCCACAGTAGGGGGATCAAGTTTTACATAGGAATATATAGAGGAAATCTTTAAACTTTCTTCTCAAAAACTATGACGCCAGGAAAGCTCAAATTAAAATGGAAGCATCCTCAGGATGTGAATATTCTTGTTTGTTCAAGTCATGGTCCCTGTGGGTAGGGTAGGGCCACAGTAAGGGAATCAAGTTTTACATAGGGATATATAGAGAAAATCTTTTAACTTTCTTCTCAAAATATATGACGCCAGGAAAGCTCAAATTAAAATGGAAGCATCCTCAGGAAGTGAATATTCTTGTTTATTCAAATCATGGTCCCCTGGGGTAGGGTAGGGCCACAGTAGGGGGATCAAATTTTACATAGGAATATATAGAGGAAATCTTTAAACTTTCTTCTCAAAAACTATGACGCCAGGAAAGCTCAAATTAAAATGGAAGCATCCTCAGGTAGTGTAGATTTTAGTTTGTTCAAATCATGGTCCCCGGGGGTAGGGTAGGGCCACAGTAGGGGGATCAAGTTTTACATGGGAATATATAGAGAAAATCTTTAAACTTTCTTCCCAAAAACTATGACGCCAGGAAAGCTCAAATTAAAATGGAAGCATCCTCAAGAAGTGAGTATTTTTGTTTGTTCAAATCATGGTCCCCGGGGGTAGGGTAGGGCCACAGTAGGGGGATCAAGTTTTACATTGGAATATATAGAGAAAATCTTTAAACTTTCTTCCCAAAAACTATGACGCCTGGAAAGCTGAAATTAAAATGGAAGCATCCTCAGGTAGTGTAGATTTTAGTTTGTTTAAATCATGGTCCCCGGGGGTAGGGTAGGGCCACAGTAGGGGGATCAAATTTTACATAGGAATATATAGAAGATATCTTTAAACTTTTTTCTAAAAAACTATGACGCCAGGAAAGCTCAAATTAAAATGGAAGCATACTCAGGTAGTGGAGATTTTAGTTTGTTCAAATCATGGTCCCCAGGGGTAGGGTTAGGCCACAGTAGGGGGATCAAGTTTTACATAGGAATATATAGAGAAAATATTTAAACTTTCTTCTAAAAACTATGACGCCAGGAAAGCTCAAATTAAAATGGAAGCATCCTCAGGTAGTGTATATTTTGGTTTGTTCAAATCATGGTCCCCTGGGGTAGGGTAGGGCCACAGTAGGGGGATCAAGTTTTACATAGGAATATATAGAGGAAATCTTTAAACTTTCTTCTCAAAAACTATGACGCCAGGAAAGCTCAAATTAAAATGGAAGCATCCTCAGGTAGTGTAGATTTTAGTTTGTTCAAATCATGGTCCCCTGGGGTAGGGTAGGGCCACAGTAGGGGGATCAAGTTTTACATTGGAATATATAGAGAAAATCTTTAAACTTTCTTCACAAAAACTATGACGCCAGGAAAGCTCAAATTAAAATGGAAGCATCCTCAGGTAGTGTAGATTTTAGTTTGTTCAAATCATGGTCCCCGGGGGAAGGGTAGGGCCACAGTAGGGGGATCAAGTTTTACATAGGAATATATAGAGAAAATCTTTAAACTTTCTTCTCAAAAACTATGACGCCAGGAAAGCTCAAATTAAAATGGAAGCATCCTCAGGTAGTGTAGATTTTAGTTTGTTCAAATCATGGTCCCCGGGGGAAGGGTTGCGCCACAGTAGGGGGATCAAGTTTTACATAGGAATATATAGAGGAAATCTTTAAAGTTTCTTCTAAAAAACTATGACGCCAGGAAAGCTCAAATTAAAATGGAAGCATCCTCAGGAAGCAAATATTCTTGTTTGTTCAAATCATGGTCCCTGGGGGTAGGGTACGGCTACAGTAGGGGGATCAAGTTTTACATAGGAATATATAGTGAAAATCTTTAAACTTTCTTCTCAAAAACTATGACGCCAGGAAAGCTCAAATTAAAATGGAAGCATCCTCAGGTAGTGTAGATTTTAGTTTGTTCAAATCATGGTCCCCGGAGGTAGGGTTGGGCCACAGTAGGGGGATCAAGTTTTACATAGGAATATATAGAGGAAATCTTTAAACTTTCTTCTCAAAAACTATGACGCCAGGAAAGCTCAAATTAAAATGGAAGCATCCTCAGGTAGTGTAGATTTTAGTTTGTTCAAATCATGGTCCCCGGGGGAAGGGTAGGGCCACAGTAGGGGGATCAAGTTTTACATAGGAATATATAGAGAAAATCTTTAAACTTTCTTCTCAAAAACTATGACGCCAGGAAAGCTCAAATTAAAATGGAAGCATCCTCAGGTAGTGTAGATTTTAGTTTGTTCAAATCATGGTCCCCGGGGGAAGGGTTGGGCCACAGTAGGGGGATCAAGTTTTACATAGGAATATATAGAGGAAATCTTTAAAGTTTCTTCTAAAAAACTATGACGCCAGGAAAGCTCAAATTAAAATGGAAGCATCCTCAGGAAGCAAATATTCTTGTTTGTTCAAATCATGGTCCCTGGGGGTAGGGTACGGCTACAGTAGGGGGATCAAGTTTTACATAGGAATATATTGTGAAAATCTTTAAACTTTCTTCTCAAAAACTATGACGCCAGGAAAGCTCAAATTAAAATGGAAGCATCCTCAGGTAGTGTAGATTTTAGTTTGTTCAAATCATGGTCCCCGGAGGTAGGGTTGGGCCACAGTAGGGGGATCAAGTTTTACATAGGAATGTATAGAGGAAATCTTTAAACTTTCTTCTCAAAAACTATGACGCCAGGAAAGCTCAAATTAAAATGGAAGCATCCTCAGGAAGCGAATATTCTTGTTTGTTCAAATCATGGTCCCCGGGGGTAGGGTTGGGCCACAGTATGGGGATCAAGTTTTACATAGGGATATATAGAGAAAATCTTTAAACTTTCTTCTCAAAAACTATGACGCCAGGAAAGCTCAAATTAAAATGGAAGCATCCTCAGGAAGTGAATATTCTTGTTTATTCAAATCATGGTCCCCTGGGGTAGGGTAGGGCCACAGTAGGGGGATCAAATTTTACATAGGAATATATAGAGGAAATCTTTAAACTTTCTTCTCAAAAACTATGACGCCAGGAAAGCTCAAATTAAAATGGAAGCATTCTCAGGTAGTGTAGATTTTAGTTTGTTCAAATCATGGTTCCCGGAGGTAGGGTTGGGCCACAGTAGGGGGATCAAGTTTTACATAGGAATATATAGAGAAAATCTTTAAACTTTCTTCTCAAAAACTATGACGCCAGGAAAGCTCAAATTAAAATGGAAGCATCCTCAGGAAGCGAATATTCTTGTTTGTTCAAATCATGGTCCCCGGGGGTAGGGTTGGGCCACAGTAGGGGGATCAAGTTTTACATAGGAATATATAGAGAAAATCTTTAAACTTTCTTCCCAAAAACTATGACGCCTGGAAAGGTGAAATTAAATTGGAAGCATCCTCAGGTAGTGTAGATTTTAGTTTGTTTAAATCATGGTCCCCGGGGGTAGGGTTGGGCCACAGTAGGGGGATCAAGTTTTACATAGGAATATATAGAGGAAATCTTTAAACTTTCTTCTCAAAAACTATGACGCCAGGAAAGCTCAAATTAAAATGGAAGCATCCTCAGGAAGTGAATATTCTTGTTTGTTCAAATCATGGTCCCAAGGGGTAGGGTAGGGCCACAGTAGGGGGATCAAATTTTACATAGGAATATATAGAGAAAATCTTTAAACTTTCTTCTAAAAACTATGACGCCAGGAAAGCTCAAATTAAAATGGAAGCATCCTCAGGAAGTGAATATTCTTGTTTGTTCAAATCATGGTCCCCGGGGGAAGGGTTAGGCTACAGTAGGGGGATCAAGTTTTACATTGGAATATATAGAGGAAATCTTTAAACTTTCTTCTCAAAAACTATGACGCCAGGAAAGCTCAAATTAAAATGGAAGCATACTCAGGTAGTGTAGATTTTAGTTTGTTCATATCATGGTCCCCGGGGGTAGGGTTAGGCCACAGTAGGGGGATCAAGTTTTACATAGGAATATATAGAGGAAATCTTTAAACTTTCTTCTCAAAAACTATGACGCCAGGAAAGCTCAAATTAAAATGGAAGCATCCTCAGGAAGCGAATATTCTTGTTTGTTCAAATCATGGTCCCCGGGGGAAGGGTTGGGCCACAGTAGGGGGATCAAGTTTTACATAGGGATTTATAGAGAAAATCTTTAAACTTTCTTCTCAAAAATTATGACGCCAGGAAAGCTCCAATTAAAATGGAAGCATCCTCAGGTAGTGTAGATTTTAGTTTGTTCAAATCATGGTCCCCGGGGGAAGGGTAGGGCCACGTAGGGGGATCAAGTTTTACATAGGAATATATAGAGAAAATCTTTAAACTTTCTTCTCAAAAACTATGACGCCAGGAAAGCTCAAATTAAAATGGAAGCATCCTCAGGTAGTGTAGATTTTAGTTTGTTCAAATCATGGTCCCCGGGGGAAGGGTTGGGCCACAGTAGGGGGATCAAGTTTTACATAGGAATATATAGAGGAAATCTTTAAAGTTTCTTCTAAAAAACTATGACGCCAGGAAAGCTCAAATTAAAATGGAAGCATCCTCAGGAAGCAAATATTCTTGTTTGTTCAAATCATGGTCCCAAGGGGTAGGGTAGGGCCACAGTAGGGGGATCAAGTTTTACATAGGAATATAAAGAGAAAATCTTTAAACTTTCTTCTAAAAACTATGACGCCAGGAAAGCTCAAATTAAAATGGAAGCATCCTCAGGAAGTGAATATTCTTGTTTGTTCAAATCATGGTCCCCGGGGGAAGGGTAAGGCCACAGTAGGGGGATCAAGTTTTACATAGGAATATATAGAGGAAATCTTTAAACTTTCTTCTCAAAAACTATGACGCCAGGAAAGCTCAAATTAAAATGGAAGCATACTCAGGTAGTGTAGATTTTAGTTTGTTCAAATCATGGTCCCCGGGGGTAGGGTTAGGCCACAGTAGGGGGATCAAGTTTTACATAGGAATATATAGAGGAAATCTTTAAACTTTCTTCTCAAAAACTATGACGCCAGGAAAGCTCAAATTAAAATGGAAGCATCCTCAGGAAGCGAATATTCTTGTTTGTTCAAATCATGGTCCCCGGGGGAAGGGTTGGGCCACAGTAGGGGGATCAAGTTTTACATAGGGATATATAGAGAAAATCTTTAAACTTTCTTCTCAAAAATTATGACGCCAGGAAAGCTCCAATTAAAATGGAAGCATCCTCAGGAAGTGAATATTCTTGTTTATTCAAATCATGGTCCCCTGGGGTAGGGTAGGGCCACAGTAGGGGGATCAAATTTTACATAGGAATATATAGAGGAAATCTTTAAACTTTTTTCTCAAAAATTATGACGCCAGGAAAGCTCAAATTAAAATGGAAGCATCCTCAGGTAGTGTAGATTTTAGTTTGTTCAAATCATGGTTCCCGGAGGTAGGGTTGGGCCACAGTAGGGGGATCAAGTTTTACATAGGAATATATAGAGAAAATCTTTAAACTTTCTTCTCAAAAATTATGACGCCAGGAAAGCTCAAATTAAAATGGAAGCATCCTCAGGAAGCGAATATTCTTGTTTGTTCAAATCATGGTCCCCGGGGGTAAGGTAGGGCCACAGTAGGGGGATCAAGTTTTACATAGGAATATATAGAGAAAATCTTTAAACTTTCTTCCCAAAAACTATGACGCCTGGAAAGGTGAAATTAAATTGGAAGCATCCTCAGGTAGTGTAGATTTTAGTTTGTTTAAATCATGGTCCCCGGGGGTAGGGTTGGGCCACAGTAGGGGGATCAAGTTTTACATAGGAATATATAGAGAAAATCTTTAAACTTTCTTCTCAAAAACTATGACGCCAGGAAAGCTCAAATTAAAATGGAAGCATCCTCAGGAAGTGAATATTCTTGTTTATTCAAATCATGGTCCCCTGGGGTAGGGTAGGGCCACAGTAGGGGGATCAAATTTTACATAGGAATATATAGAGGAAATCTTTAAACTTTCTTCTCAAAAACAAGACGCCAGGAAAGCTCAAATTAAAATGGAAGCATCCTCAGGAAGTGAATATTCTTTTTTGATCAAATCATGGTCCCAAGGGGTAGGGTAGGGCCACAGTAGGGGGATCAAGTTTTACATAGGAATATATAGAGAAAATCTTTAAACTTTCTTCTAAAAACTATGACGCCAGGAAAGCTCAAATTAAAATGGAAGCATTCCAGGTAGTGTAGATTTTAGTTTGTTCAAATCATGGTCCCCGGGGGTAGGGTTGGGCCACAGTAGGGGGATCAAGTTTTACATAGGAATATATAGAGAAAATCTTTAAACTTTCTTCTCAAAAACTATGACGCCAGGAAAGCTCAAATTAAAATGGAAGCATCCTCAGGAAGTGAATATTCTTGTTTGTTCAAATCATAGTCCCCGTGGGTAGGGTTGGGCCACAGTAGGGGGATCAAATTTTACATAGGAATATATAGAAGAAATTTTAAAACTTTTTCTCAAAACCTATGACGCCAGGAAAGCTCAAATTAAAATGGAAGCATCCTCGAGAAGTGAATATTCTTGTTTGTTCAAATCATGGTCCCCTGGGGTAGGGTTAGGCCACAGTAGGGGGATCAAATTTTACATAGGAACACATAGAGAAAATCTTTAAACTTTCTTCTCAAAACCTATGACGCCAGGAAAGCTCAAATTAAAATGGAAGCATCCTCAGGAAGTGAATATTCTTGTTTGTTCAAATCATGGTCCCTGGGGTTAGGGTACCGCTACAGTAGGGGGATCAAGTTTTACATAGGAATATATAGTGAAAATCTTTAAACTTTCTTCTAGAAAACTATGACGCCAGGAAAGCTCAAATTAAAATGGAAGCATCCTCAGGAAGTGAATATTCTTGTTTGTTCAAATCATAGTCCCCGGGGGTAGGGTTGGGCCACAGTAGGGGGATCAAATTTTACATAGGAATATATAGAAGAAATTTTAAAACTTTCTTCTCAAAACCTATGACGCCAGGAAAGCTCAAATTAAAATGGAAGCATCCTCGAGAAGTGAATATTCTTGTTTGTTCAAATCATGGTCCCCTGGGGTAGGGTTAGGCCACAGTAGGGGGATCAAATTTTACATAGGAATACATAGAGAAAATCTTTAAACTTTCTTCTCAAAACCTATGACGCCAGGAAAGCTCAAATTAAAATGGAAGCATCCTCAGGAAGCGAATATTCTTGTTTGTTCAAATCATGGTCCCCGGGGGAAGGGTTGGGCCACAGTAGGGGGATCAAGTTTTACATAGGAATATATAGGGAAAATCTTTAAACTTTCTTCTATGACGCCAGGAAAGCTCAAATTAAAATGGAAGCATCCTCAGGAAGCGAATATTCTTGTTTGTTCAAATCATCGTCCCCGGGAGTAGGGTAGGGCCACAGTAGGGGGATCAAGTTTTACATAGGAATATATAGAGAAAATCTTTAAACTTTCTTCTCAAAAACTATGACGCCAGGAAAGCTCAAATTAAAATGGAAGCATCCTCAGGTAGTGTAGATTTTAGTTTGTTCAAATAATGGTCCCCGGGGGTAGGGTAGGGCCACAGTAGGGGGATCAAGTTTTACATAGGAATATATAGAGAAAATCTTTAAACTTTCTTCCCAAAAACTATGACGCCAGGAAAGCTCAAATTAAAATGGAAGCATCCTCAAGAAGTGAGTATTTTTGTTTGTTCAAATTATGGTCCCCGGGGGTAGGGTAGGGCCACAGTAGGGGGATCAAGTTTTACATAGGAATATATAGAGAAAATCTTTAAACTTTCTTCTCAAAAACTATGACGCCAGGAAAGCTCAAATTAAAATGGAAGCATCCTCAGGTAGTGTAGATTTTAGTTTGTTTAAATCATGGTCCCCGGGGGTAGGGTTGGGCCACAGTAGGGGGATCAAATTTTACATAGGAATAGATAGAGAAAATCTTTAAACTTTCTTCTCAAAAACTATGACGCCAGGAAAGCTCAAATTAAAATGGAAGCATCTTCAGGAAACGAATATTCTTGTTTGTTCAAATCATGGTCCCCGGGGGAAGGGTTGGGCCACAGTAGGGGGATCAAGTTTTACATAGGAATATATAGGGAAAATCTTTAAACTTTCTTCTCAAAAACTATGACGCCAGGAAAGCTCAAATTAAAATGGAAGCATCCTCAGGTAGTGTAGATTTTAGTTTGTTCAAATCATGGTCCCCGGAGGTAGGGTTGGGCCACAGTAGGGGGATCAAGTTTTACATAGGAATATATAGAGGAAATCTTTAAACTTTCTTCCCAAAAACTATGACGCCAGGAAAGCTCAAATTAAAATGGAAGCATCCTCCAGAAGTGAGTATTTTTGTTTGTTCAAATCATGGTCCCCGGGGGTAGGGTAGGGCCACAGTAGGGGGATCAAGTTTTACATAGGAATATATAGAGAAAATCTTTAAACTTTCTTCTCAAAAACTATGACGCCTGGAAAGCTGAAATTAAATTGGAAGCATCCTCAGGTAGTGTAGATTTTAGTTTGTTTAAATCATGGTCCCCGGGGGTAGGGTTGGGCCACAGTAGGGGGATCAAGTTTTACATAGGAATATATAGAGAAAATCTTTAAACTTTCTTCTCAAAAACTATGACGCCAGGAAAGCTCAAATTAAAATGGAAGCATCCTCAGGAAGCGAATATTCTTGTTTGTTCAAATCATGGTCCCTGGGGGTAGGGTACGGCTACAGTAGGGGGATCAAGTTTTACATAGGAATATATAGTGAAAATCTTTAAACTTTCTTCTCAAAAACTATGACGCCAGGAAAGCTCAAATTAAAATGGAAGCATCCTCAGGAAGTGAATATTCTTGTTTGTTCAAATCATAGTCCCCGGGGGTAGGGTTGGGCCACAGTAGGGGGATCAAATTTTACATAGGAATATATAGAAGAAATTTTAAAACTTTCTTCTCAAAACCTATGACGCCAGGAAAGCTCAAATTAAAATGGAAGCATCCTCGAGAAGTGAATATTCTTGTTTGTTCAAATCATGGTCCCCTGGGGTAGGGTTAGGCCACAGTAGGGGGATCAAATTTTACATAGGAATACATAGAGAAAATCTTTAAACTTTCTTCTCAAAACCTATGACGCCAGGAAAGCTCAAATTAAAATGGAAGCATCCTCAGGTAATGTAGATTTTAGTTTGTTCAAATCATGGTCCCCGGGGGAAGGGTTGGGCCACAGTAGGGGGATCAAGTTTTACATAGGAATATATAGGGAAAATCTTTAAACTTTCTTCTATGACGCCAGGAAAGCTCAAATTAAAATGGAAGCATCCTCAGGAAGCGAATATTCTTGTTTGTTCAAATCATCGTCCCCGGGGGTAGGGTAGGGCCACAGTAGGGGGATCAAGTTTTACATAGGAATATATAGAGAAAATCTTTAAACTTTCTTCTCAAAAACTATGACGCCAGGAAAGCTCAAATTAAAATGGAAGCATCCTCAGGTAGTGTAGATTTTAGTTTGTTCAAATCATGGTCCCCGGGGGTAGGGTAGGGCAACAGTAGGGGGATCAAGTTTTACATAGGAATATAGAGAGAAAATCTTTAAACTTTCTTCTCAAAAACTATGACGCCAGGAAAGCTCAAATTAAAATGGAAGCATCCTCAGGAAGTGAATATTCTTGTTTGTTCAAATCATGGTCCCAAGGGGTAGGGTAGGGCCACAGTAGGGGGATCAAGTTTTACATAGGAATATATAGAGGAAATCTTTAAACTTTCTTCTAAAAACTATGACGCCAGGAAAGCTCAAATTAAAATGGAAGCATCCTCAGGAAGTGAATATTCTTGTTTGTTCAAATCATGGTCCCCGGGGTAAGGGTAAGGCCACAGTAGGGGGATCAAGTTTTACATAGGAATATATAGAGGAAATCTTTAAACTTTCTTCTCAAAAACTATGACGCCAGGAAAGCTCAAATTAAAATGGAAGCATACTCAGGTAGTGTAGATTTTAGTTTGTTCAAATCATGGTCCCCGGGGCTAGGGTTAGGCCACAGTAGGGGGATCAAGTTTTACATAGGAATATATAGAGAAAATCTTTAAACTTTCTTCTCAAAAACTATGACGCCAGGAAAGCTCAAATTAAAATGGAAGCATCCTCAGGAAGTGAATATTTTTGTTTGTTCAAATCATAGTCCCCGGGGGTAGGGTTGGGCCACAGTAGGGGGATCAAATTTTACATAGGGATATATAGAAGAAATTTTAAAACTTTCTTCTCAAAACCTATGACGCCAGGAAAGCTCAAATTAAAATGGAAGCATCCTCGAGAAGTGAATATTCTTGTTTGTTCAAATCATGGTCCCCTGGGGTAGGGTTAGGCCACAGTAGGGGGATCAAATTTTACATAGGAACACATAGAGAAAATCTTTAAACTTTCTTCTCAAAACCTATGACGCCAGGAAAGCTCAAATTAAAATGGAAGCATCCTCAGGAAGTGAATATTCTTGTTTGTTCAAATCATGGTCCCCGAGGGTAGGGTAGGGCCACAGTAGGGGGATCAAGTTTTACATAGGAATATATAGAGAAAATCTTTAAACTTTCTTCTCAAAAACTATGACGCCAGGAAAGCTCAAATTAAAATGGAAGCATCCTCAGGTAGTGTAGATTTTAGTTTGTTCAAATAATGGTCCCCGGGGGTAGGGTAGGGCCACAGTAGGGGGATCAAGTTTTACATAGGAATATATAGAGAAAATCTTTAAACTTTCTTCCCAAAAACTATGACGCCAGGAAAGCTCAAATTAAAATGGAAGCATCCTCAAGAAGTGAGTATTTTTGTTTGTTCAAATTATGGTCCCCGGGGGTAGGGTAGGGCCACAGTAGGGGGATCAAGTTTTACATAGGAATATATAGAGAAAATCTTTAAACTTTCTTCTCAAAAACTATGACGCCAGGAAAGCTCAAATTAAAATGGAAGCATCCTCAGGTAGTGTAGATTTTAGTTTGTTTAAATCATGGTCCCCGGGGGTAGGGTTGGGCCACAGTAGGGGGATCAAATTTTACATAGGAATAGATAGAGAAAATCTTTAAACTTTCTTCTCAAAAACTATGACGCCAGGAAAGCTCAAATTAAAATGGAAGCATCTTCAGGAAACGAATATTCTTGTTTGTTCAAATCATGGTCCCCGGGGGAAGGGTTGGGCCACAGTAGGGGGATCAAGTTTTACATAGGAATATATAGGGAAAATCTTTAAACTTTCTTCTCAAAAACTATGACGCCAGGAAAGCTCAAATTAAAATGGAAGCATCCTCAGGTAGTGTAGATTTTAGTTTGTTCAAATCATGGTCCCCGGAGGTAGGGTTGGGCCACAGTAGGGGGATCAAGTTTTACATAGGAATATATAGAGGAAATCTTTAAACTTTCTTCCCAAAAACTATGACGCCAGGAAAGCTCAAATTAAAATGGAAGCATCCTCCAGAAGTGAGTATTTTTGTTTGTTCAAATCATGGTCCCCGGGGGTAGGGTAGGGCCACAGTAGGGGGATCAAGTTTTACATAGGAATATATAGAGAAAATCTTTAAACTTTCTTCTCAAAAACTATGACGCCTGGAAAGCTGAAATTAAATTGGAAGCATCCTCAGGTAGTGTAGATTTTAGTTTGTTTAAATCATGGTCCCCGGGGGTAGGGTTGGGCCACAGTAGGGGGATCAAGTTTTACATAGGAATATATAGAGAAAATCTTTAAACTTTCTTCTCAAAAACTATGACGCCAGGAAAGCTCAAATTAAAATGGAAGCATCCTCAGGAAGCGAATATTCTTGTTTGTTCAAATCATGGTCCCTGGGGGTAGGGTACGGCTACAGTAGGGGGATCAAGTTTTACATAGGAATATATAGTGAAAATCTTTAAACTTTCTTCTCAAAAACTATGACGCCAGGAAAGCTCAAATTAAAATGGAAGCATCCTCAGGAAGTGAATATTCTTGTTTGTTCAAATCATAGTCCCCGGGGGTAGGGTTGGGCCACAGTAGGGGGATCAAATTTTACATAGGAATATATAGAAGAAATTTTAAAACTTTCTTCTCAAAACCTATGACGCCAGGAAAGCTCAAATTAAAATGGAAGCATCCTCGAGAAGTGAATATTCTTGTTTGTTCAAATCATGGTCCCCTGGGGTAGGGTTAGGCCACAGTAGGGGGATCAAATTTTACATAGGAATACATAGAGAAAATCTTTAAACTTTCTTCTCAAAACCTATGACGCCAGGAAAGCTCAAATTAAAATGGAAGCATCCTCAGGTAATGTAGATTTTAGTTTGTTCAAATCATGGTCCCCGGGGGAAGGGTTGGGCCACAGTAGGGGGATCAAGTTTTACATAGGAATATATAGGGAAAATCTTTAAACTTTCTTCTATGACGCCAGGAAAGCTCAAATTAAAATGGAAGCATCCTCAGGAAGCGAATATTCTTGTTTGTTCAAATCATCGTCCCCGGGGGTAGGGTAGGGCCACAGTAGGGGGATCAAGTTTTACATAGGAATATATAGAGAAAATCTTTAAACTTTCTTCTCAAAAACTATGACGCCAGGAAAGCTCAAATTAAAATGGAAGCATCCTCAGGTAGTGTAGATTTTAGTTTGTTCAAATCATGGTCCCCGGGGGTAGGGTAGGGCAACAGTAGGGGGATCAAGTTTTACATAGGAATATAGAGAGAAAATCTTTAAACTTTCTTCTCAAAAACTATGACGCCAGGAAAGCTCAAATTAAAATGGAAGCATCCTCAGGAAGTGAATATTCTTGTTTGTTCAAATCATGGTCCCAAGGGGTAGGGTAGGGCCACAGTAGGGGGATCAAGTTTTACATAGGAATATATAGAGGAAATCTTTAAACTTTCTTCTAAAAACTATGACGCCAGGAAAGCTCAAATTAAAATGGAAGCATCCTCAGGAAGTGAATATTCTTGTTTGTTCAAATCATGGTCCCCGGGGTAAGGGTAAGGCCACAGTAGGGGGATCAAGTTTTACATAGGAATATATAGAGGAAATCTTTAAACTTTCTTCTCAAAAACTATGACGCCAGGAAAGCTCAAATTAAAATGGAAGCATACTCAGGTAGTGTAGATTTTAGTTTGTTCAAATCATGGTCCCCGGGGCTAGGGTTAGGCCACAGTAGGGGGATCAAGTTTTACATAGGAATATATAGAGAAAATCTTTAAACTTTCTTCTCAAAAACTATGACGCCAGGAAAGCTCAAATTAAAATGGAAGCATCCTCAGGAAGTGAATATTTTTGTTTGTTCAAATCATAGTCCCCGGGGGTAGGGTTGGGCCACAGTAGGGGGATCAAATTTTACATAGGGATATATAGAAGAAATTTTAAAACTTTCTTCTCAAAACCTATGACGCCAGGAAAGCTCAAATTAAAATGGAAGCATCCTCGAGAAGTGAATATTCTTGTTTGTTCAAATCATGGTCCCCTGGGGTAGGGTTAGGCCACAGTAGGGGGATCAAATTTTACATAGGAACACATAGAGAAAATCTTTAAACTTTCTTCTCAAAACCTATGACGCCAGGAAAGCTCAAATTAAAATGGAAGCATCCTCAGGAAGTGAATATTCTTGTTTGTTCAAATCATGGTCCCCGAGGGTAGGGTAGGGCCACAGTAGGGGGATCAAGTTTTACATAGGAATATATGGAGAAAATCTTTAAACTTTCTTCTCAAAAACTATGACGCCAGGAAAGCTCAAATTAAAATGGAAGCATCCTCAGGTAGTGTAGATTTTAGTTTGTTCAAATCATGGTCCCCGGGGGAAGGGTAGGGCCACAGTAGGGGGATCAAGTTTTACATAGGAATATATAGAGAAAATCTTTAAACTTTCTTCTCAAAAACTATGACGCCAGGAAAGCTCAAATTAAAATGGAAGCATCCTCAAGAAGTGAGTATTTTTGTTTGTTCAAATCATGGTCCCCGGGGGTAGGGTAGGGCCACAGTAGGGGGATCAAATTTTACATAGGAATATATAGAAGATATCTTTAAACTTTTTTCTAAAAAACTATGACGCCAGGAAAGCTCAAATTAAAATGGAAGCATCCTCAGGAAGTGAATATTCTTGTTTGTTCAAATCATGGTCCCAAGGGGTAGGGTAGGGCCACAGTAGGGGGATCAAGTTTTACATAGGAATATATAGAGAAAATCTTTAAACTTTCTTCTCAAAAGCTATGACGCCAGGAAAGCTCAAATTAAAATGGAAGCATCCTCAGGTAGTGTATATTTTGGTTTGTTCAAATCATGGTCCCCTGGGGTAGGGTAGGGCCACAGTAGGGGGATCAAGTTTTACATAGGAATATATAGAGGAAATCTTTAAACTTTCTTCTCAAAAACTATGACGCCAGGAAAGCTCAAATTAAAATGGAAGCATCCTCAGGTAGTGTAGATTTTAGTTTGTTCAAATCATGGTCCCCGGAGGTAGGGTAGGGCCACAGTAGGGGGATCAAGTTTTACATAGGAATATATAGAGAAAATCTTTAAACTTTCTTCTCAAAAACTATGACGCCAGGAAAGCTCAAATTAAAATGAAAGCATCCTCAGGAAGCGAATATTCTTGTTTGTTCAAATCATGGTCCCCGGGGGAAGGGTTGGGCCACAGTAGGGGGATCAAGTTTTACATAGGAATATATAGGGAAAATCTTTAAACTTTCTTCTAAAAAAGTATGACGCCAGGAAAGCTCAAATTAAAATGGAAGCATCCTCAGGTAGTGTAGATTTTAGTTTGTTCAAATCATGGTCCCCGGAGGTAGGGTTTGGCCACAGTAGGGGGATCAAGTTTTACATAGGAATATATAGAGGAAATCTTTAAACTTTCTTCTCAAAAACAATGACGCCAGGAAAGCTCAAATTAAAATGGAAGCATCCTCAGGAAGCGAATATTCTTGTTTGTTCAAATCATGGTCCCCGGGGGAAGGGTTGGGCCACAGTAGGGGGATCAAGTTTTACATAGGAATATATAGAGAAAATCTTTAAACTTTCTTCTCAAAAACTATGACGCCAGGAAAGCTCAAATTAAAATGGAAGCATCCTCAGGTAGTGTAGATTTTAGTTTGTTCAAATCATGGTCCCCGGGGGTACGGTAGGGCCACAGTAGGGGGATCAAGTTTTACATAGGAATATATAGGGAAAATCTTTAAACTTTCTTCCCAAAAACTATGACGCCAGGAAAGCTCAAATTAAAATGGAAGCATCCTCAAGAAGTGAGTATTTTTGTTTGTTCAAATCATGGTCCCCGGGGGTAGGGTAGGGCCACAGTAGGGGGATCAAGTTTTACATAGGAATATATAGAGAAAATCTTTAAACTTTCTTCCCAAAAACTATGACGCCTGGAAAGCTGAAATTAAATTGGAAGCATCCTCAGGTAGTGTAGATTTTAGTTTGTTCAAATCATGGTACCCGGGGGTAGGGTTGGGCCACAGTAGGGGGATAAAAATTTTACATAGGAATATATTGAGAAAATCTTTAAACTTTCTTCTCAAAAACTATGACGCCAGGAAAGCTCAAATTAAAATGGAAGCATCCTCAGGAAGTGAATATTCTTTTTTGTTCAAATCATGGTCCCCGGGGGAAGGGTTGGGCCACAGTAGGGGGATCAAGTTTTACATAGGAACATATAGAGGAAATCTTTAAACTTTCTTCTCAAAAACTATGACGCCAGGAAAGCTCAAATTAAAATGGAAGCATCCTCAGGTAGTGTAGATTTTAGTTTGTTCAAATCATGGTCCCCGGGGGAAGGGTAGGGCCACAGTAGGGGGATCAAGTTTTACATAGGAATATATTGAGAAAATCTTTAAACTTTCTTCTAAAAAACTATGACGCCAGGAAAGCTCAAATTAAAATGGAAGCATCCTCAGGAAGTGAATATTCTTTTTTGTTCAAATCATGGTCCCCGGGGGAAGGGTAAGGCCACAGTAGGGGGATCAAGTTTTACATAGGAATATATAGAGGAAATCTTTAAACTTTCTTCTCAAAAACTATGACGCCAGGAAAGCTCAAATTAAAATGGAAGCATCCTCAGGATGTGAATATTCTTGTTTGTTCAAGTCATGGTCCCCGTGGGTAGGGTAGGGCCACAGTAAGGGAATCAAGTTTTACATAGGGATATATAGAGAAAATCTTTTAACTTTCTTCTCAAAAATTATGACGCCAGGAAAGCTCAAATTAAAATGGAAGCATCCTCAGGAAGTGAATATTCTTGTTTATTCAAATCATGGTCCCCTGGGGTAGGGTAGGGCCACAGTAGGGGGATCAAATTTTACATAGGAATATATAGAGGAAATCTTTAAACTTTCTTCTCAAAAACTATGACGCCAGGAAAGCTCAAATTAAAATGGAAGCATCCTCAGGTAGTGTAGATTTTAGTTTGTTCAAATCATGGTTCCCGGAGGTAGGGTTGGGCCACAGTAAGGGGATCAAGTTTTACATAGGAATATATAGAGGAAATCTTTAAACTTTCTTCTCAAAAACTATGACGCCAGGAAAGCTCAAATTAAAATGGAAGCATCCTCAGGAAGCGAATATTCTTGTTTGTTCAAATCATGGTCCCCGGGGGTAGGGTAGGGCCACAGTAGGGGGATCAAGTTTTACATAGGAATATATAGAGAAAATCTTTAAACTTTCTTCTCAAAACCTATGACGCCAGGAAAGCTCAAATTAAAATGGAAGCATCCTCAGGTAGTGTAGATTTTAGTTTGTTCAAATCATGGTCCCCGGGCGTAGGGTAGGGCCACAGTAGGGGGATCAAGTTTTACATAGGAATATATAGAGAAAATCTTTAAACTTTTTTCCCAAAAACGATGACGCCAGGAAAGCTCAAATTAAAATGGAAGCATCCTCAAGAAGTGAGTATTTTTGTTTGTTCAAATCATGGTCCCCGGGGGTAGGGTAGGGCCACAGTATGGGGATCAAGTTTTACATAGGAATATATAGAGAAAATCTTTAAACTTTCTTCCCAAAAACTATGACGCCTGGAAAGCTGAAATTAAAATGGAAGCATCCTCAGGTAGTGTCTAAAAACTATGACGCCAGGAAAGCTCAAATTAAAATGGAAGCATCCTCAGGTAGTGTATATTTTGGTTTGTTCAAATCATGGTCCCCTGGGGTAGGGTAGGGCCACAGTAGGGGGATCAAGTTTTACATAGGAATATATAGAGGAAATCTTTAAACTTTCTTCTTAAAAACTATGACGCCAGGAAAGCTCAAATTAAAATGGAAGCATCCTCAGGTAGTGTAGATTTTAGTTTGTTCAAATCATGGTCCCCTGGGGTAGGGTAGGGCCACAGTAGGGGGATCAAGTTTTACATTGGAATATATAGAGAAAATCTTTAAACTTTCTTCACAAAAACTATGACGCCAGGAAAGCTCAAATTAAAATGGAAGCATCCTCAGGTAGTGTAGATTTTAGTTTGTTCAAATCATGGTCCCCGGGGGAAGGGTTGGGCCACAGTAGGGGGATCAAGTTTTACATAGGAATATATAGAGAAAATCTTTAAACTTTCTTCTCAAAAACTATGACGCCAGGAAAGCTCAAATTAAAATGGAAGCATCCTCAGGTAGTGTAGATTTTAGTTTGTTCAAATCATGGTCCCCGGGGGAAGGGTTGGGCTGCAGTAGGGGGATCAAGTTTTACATAGGAATATATAGAGGAAATCTTTAAAGTTTCTTCTAAAAAAGTATGACGCCAGGAAAGCTCAAATTAAAATGGAAGCATCCTCAGGAAGCAAATATTCTTGTTTGTTCAAATCATGGTCCCTGGGGGTAGGGTACGGCTACAGTAGGGGGATCAAGTTTTACATAGGAATATATAGTGAAAATCTTTTAACTTTCCTCTCAAAAACTATGACGCCAGGAAAGCTCAAATTAAAATGGAAGCATCCTCAGGTAGTGTAGATTTTAGTTTGTTCAAATCATGGTCCCCGGAGGTAGGGTTGGGCCACAGTAGGGGGATCAAGTTTTACATAGGAATATATAGAGGAAATCTTTAAACTTTCTTCTCAAAAACTATGACGCCAGGAAAGCTCAAATTAAAATGGAAGCATCCTCAGGTAGTGTAGATTTTAGTTTGTTCAAATCATGGTCCCCGGGGGGAGGGTAGGGCCACAGTAGGGGGATCAAGTTTTACATAGGAATATATAGAGAAAATCTTTAAACTTTCTTCTCAAAAACTATGACGCCAGGAAAGCTCAAATTAAAATGGAAGCATCCTCAGGTAGTGTAGATTTTAGTTTGTTCAAATCATGGTCCCCGGGGGAAGGGTTGGGCCACAGTAGGGGGATCAAGTTTTACATAGGAATATATAGAGGAAATCTTTAAAGTTTCTTCTAAAAAACTATGACGCCAGGAAAGCTCAAATTAAAATGGAAGCATCCTCAGGAAGCAAATATTCTTGTTTGTTCAAATCATGGTCCCTAGGGGTAGGGTACGGCTACAGTAGGGGGATCAAGTTTTACATAGGAATATATTGTGAAAATCTTTAAACTTTCTTCTCAAAAACTATGACGCCAGGAAAGCTCAAATTAAAATGGAAGCATCCTCAGGAAGTGAATATTCTTGTTTGTTCAAATCATAGTCCCCGGGGGTAGGGTTGGGCAACAGTAGGGGGATCAAATTTTACATAGGGATATATAGAAGAAATTTTAAAACTTTCTTCTCAAAACCTATGACGCCAGGAAAGCTCAAATTAAAATGGAAGCATCCTCGAGAAGTGAATATTCTTGTTTGTTCAAATCATGGTCCCCTGGGGTAGGGTTAGGCCACAGTGAGGGGATCAAATTTTACATAGGAACACATAGAGAAAATCTTTAAACTTTCTTCTCAAAACCTATGACGCCAGGAAAGCTCAAATTAAAATGGAAGCATCCTCAGGAAGTAAATATTCTTGTTTGTTCAAATCATGGTCCCCGAGGGTAGGGTAGGGCCACAGTAGGGGGATCAAGTTTTACTTAGGAATATATGGAGAAAATCTTTAAACTTTCTTCTCAAAAACTATGACGCCAGGAAAGCTCAAATTAAAATGGAAGCATCCTCAGGTAGTGTAGATTTTAGTTTGTTCAAATCATGGTCCCCGGGGGAAGGGTAGGGCCACAGTAGGGGGATCAAGTTTTACATAGGAATATATAGAGAAAATCTTTAAACTTTCTTCTCAAAAACTATGACGCCAGGAAAGCTCAAATTAAAATGGAAGCATCCTCAAGAAGTGAGTATTTTTGTTTGTTCAAATCATGGTCCCCGGGGGTAGGGTAGGGCCACAGTAGGGGGATCAAATTTTACATAGGAATATATAGAAGATATCTTTAAACTTTTTTCTAAAAAACTATGACGCCAGGAAAGCTCAAATTAAAATGGAAGCATCCTCAGGAAGTGAATATTCTTGTTTGTTCAAATCATGGTCCCAAGGGGTAGGGTAGGGCCACAGTAGGGGGATCAAGTTTTACATAGGAATATATAGAGAAAATCTTTAAACTTTCTTCTCAAAAACTATGACGCCAGGAAAGCTCAAATTAAAATGGAAGCATCCTCAGGTAGTGTATATTTTGGTTTGTTCAAATCATGGTCCCCTGGGGTAGGGTAGGGCCACAGTAGGGGGATCAAGTTTTACATAGGAATATATAGAGGAAATCTTTAAACTTTCTTCTCAAAAACTATGACGCCAGGAAAGCTCAAATTAAAATGGAAGCATCCTCAGGTAGTGTAGATTTTAGTTTGTTCAAATCATGGTCCCCGGAGGTAGGGTAGGGCCACAGTAGGGGGATCAAGTTTTACATAGGAATATATAGAGAAAATCTTTAAACTTTCTTCTCAAAAACTATGACGCCAGGAAAGCTCAAATTAAAATGGAAGCATCCTCAGGAAGCGAATATTCTTGTTTGTTCAAATCATGGTCCCCGGGGGAAGGGTTGGGCCACAGTAGGGGGATCAAGTTTTACATAGGAATATATAGAGGAAATCTTTAAACTTTCTTCTAAAAAAGTATGACGCCAGGAAAGCTCAAATTAAAATGGAAGCATCCTCAGGTAGTGTAGATTTTAGTTTGTTCAAATCATGGTCCCCGGAGGTAGGGTTGGGCCACAGCAGGGGGATCAAGTTTTACATAGGAATATATAGAGGAAATCTTTAAACTTTCTTCTCAAAAACAATGACGCCAGGAAAGCTCAAATTAAAATGGAAGCATCCTCAGGAAGCGAATATTCTTGTTTGTTCAAATCATGGTCCCCGGGGGAAGGGTTGGGCCACAGTAGGGGGATCAAGTTTTACATAGGAATATATAGAGAAAATCTTTAAACTTTCTTCTCAAAAACTATGACGCCAGGAAAGCTCAAATTAAAATGGAAGCATCCTCAGGTAGTGTAGATTTTAGTTTGTTCAAATCATGGTCCCCGGGGGAAGGGTTGGGCCACAGTAGGGGGATCAAGTTTTACATAGGAATATATTGAGAAAATCTTTAAACTTTCTTCTAAAAAAGTATGACGCCAGGAAAGGTCAAATTAAAATGGAAGCATCCTCAGGAAGTGAATATTCTTTTTTGTTCAAATCATGGTCCCCGGGGGAAGGGTAAGGCCACAGTAGGGGTATCAAGTTTTACATAGGAATATATAGAGGAAATCTTTAAACTTTCTTCTCAAAAACAATGACGCAAGGAAAGCTCAAATTAAAATGGAAGCATCCTCAGGATGTGAATATTCTTGTTTGTTCAAGTCATGGTCCCCGTGGGTAGGGTAGGGCCACAGTAAGGGAATTAAGTTTTACATAGGGATATATAGAGAAAATCTTTTAACTTTCTTCTCAAAAATTATGACGCCAGGAAAGCTCAAATTAAAATGGAAGCATCCTCAGGAAGTGAATATTCTTGTTTATTCAAATCATGGTCCCCTGGGGTAGGGTAGGGCCACAGTAGGGGGATCAAATTTTACATAGGAATATATAGAGGAAATCTTTAAACTTTCTTCTCAAAAACTATGACGCCAGGAAAGCTCAAATTAAAATGGAAGCATCCTCAGGTAGTGTAGATTTTAGTTTGTTCAAATCATGGTTCCCGGAGGTAGGGTTGGGCCACAGTAGGGGGATCAAGTTTTACATAGGAATATATAGAGGAAATCTTTAAACTTTCTTCTCAAAAACTATAACGCCAGGAAAGCTGAAATTAAAATGGAAGCATCCTCAGGTAGTGTAGATTTTAGTTTGTTCAAATCATGGTCCCCGGGGGTAGGGTTGGGCCACAGTAGGGGGATCAAGTTTTACATAGGAATATATAGAGAAAATCTTTAAACTTTCTTCTCAAAAACTATGACGCCAGGAAAGCTCAAATTAAAATGGAAGCATCCTCAAGAAGTGAGTATTTTTGTTTGTTCAAATCATGGTCCCCGGGGGTAGGGTAGGGCCACAGTAGGGGGATCAAATTTTACATAGGAATATATAGAAGATATCTTTAAACTTTTTTCTAAAAAGCTATGACGCCAGGAAAGCTCAAATTAAAATGGAAGCATCCTCAGGTAGTGTAGATTTTAGTTTGTTCAAATCATGGTCCCCGGGGGTAGGGTTAGGCCACAGTAGGGGGATCAAGTTTTACATAGGAATATATAGAGAAAATCTTTAAACTTTCTTCTAAAAACTATGACGCCAGGAAAGCTCAAATTAAAATGGAAGCATCCTCAGGAAGTGTATATTCTTGTTTATTCAAATCATGGTCCCCGGAGGTAGGGTAGGGCCACAGTAGGGGGAACAAATTTTACATAGGAATATATAGAGGAAATCTTTAAACTCTCTTCTCAAAAACTATGACGCCGGGAAAGCTCAAATTAAAATGGAAGCATCCTCAGGTAGTGTAGATTTTAGTTTGTTCAAATCATGGTCCCCGGGGGAAGGGTTGGGCCACAGTAGGGGGATCAAGCTTTACATAGGAATATATTGAGAAAATCTTTAAACTTTCTTCTAAAAAAGTATGACGCCAGGAAAGCTCAAATTAAAATGGAAGCATCCTCAAGAAGTGAGTATTTTTGTTTGTTCAAATCATGGTCCCCGGGGGTAGGGTAGGGCCACAGTAGGGGGATCAAGTTTTACATAGGAATATATAGAGAAAATCTTTAAACTTTCTTCCAAAAAACTATGACGCCTGGAAAGCTGAAATTAAATTGGAAGCATCCTCAGGTAGTGTAGATTTTAGTTTGTTCAAATCATGGTACCCGGGGGTAGGGTTGGGCCACAGTAGGGGGATCAAATTTTACATAGGAATATATTGAGAAAATCTTTAAACTTTCTTCTCAAAAACTATGACGCCAGGAAAGCTCAAATTAAAATGGAAGCATCCTCAGGAAGTGAATATTCTTTTTTGTTCAAATCATGGTCCCCGGGGGAAGGGTAGGGCCATAGTAGGGGGATCAAGTTTTACATAGGAACATATAGAGGAAATCTTTAAACTTTCTTCTCAAAAACTATGACGCCAGGAAAGCTCAAATTAAAATGGAAGCATCCTCAGGTAGTGTAGATTTTAGTTTGTTCAAATCATGGTCCCCGGGGGAAGGGTTGGGCCACAGTAGGGGGTAAAGTTTTACATAGGAATATATTGAGAAAATCTTTAAACTTTCTTCTCAAAAAGTATGACGCCAGGAAAGGTCAAATTAAAATGGAAGCATCCTCAGGATGTGAATATTCTTTTTTGTTCAAATCATGGTCCCCGGGGGAAGGGTAAGGCCACAGTAGGGGGATCAAGTTTTACATAGGGATATATAGAGGAAATCTTTAAAGTTTCTTCTAAAAAACTATGACGCCAGGAAAGCTCAAATTAAAATGGAAGCATCCTCAGGTAGTGTAGATTTTAGTTTGTTCAAATCATGGTTCCCGGAGGTAGGGTTGGGCCACAGTAAGGGGATCAAGTTTTACATAGGAATATATAGAGGAAATCTTTAAACTTTCTTCTCAAAAACTATGACGCCAGGAAAGCTCAAATTAAAATGGAAGCATCCTCAGGAAGCGAATATTCTTGTTTGTTCAAATCATGGTCCCCGGGGGTAGGGTAGGGCCACAGTAGGGGGATCAAGTTTTACATAGGAATATATAGAGAAAATCTTTAAACTTTCTTCTCAAAAACTATGACGCCAGGAAAGCTCAAATTAAAATGGAAGCATCCTCAGCTAGTGTAGATTTTAGTTTGTTCAAATCATGGTCCCCGGGGGTAGGGTAGGGTCACAGTAGGGGGATCAAGTTTTACATAGGAATATATAGAGGAAATCTTTAAACTTTCTTCTCAAAAACTATGACGCCAGGAAAGCTCAAATTAAAATGGAAGCATCCTCAGGATGTGAATATTCTTGTTTGTTCAAGTCATGGTCCCCGTGGGTAGGGTAGGGCCACAGTAAGGGAATCAAGTTTTACATAGGGATATATAGAGAAAATCTTTTAACTTTCTTCTCAAAAATTATGACGCCAGGAAAGCTCAAATTAAAATGGAAGCATCCTCAGGAAGTGAATATTCTTGTTTATTCAAATCATGGTCCCCTGGGGTAGGGTAGGGCCACAGTAGGGGGATCAAATTTTACATAGGAATATATAGAGGAAATCTTTAAACTTTCTTCTCAAAAACTATGACGCCAGGAAAGCTCAAATTAAAATGGAAGCATCCTCAGGTAGTGTAGATTTTAGTTTGTTCAAATCATGGTTCCCGGAGGTAGGGTTGGGCCACAGTAAGGGGATCAAGTTTTACATAGGAATATATAGAGGAAATATTTAAACTTTCTTCTCAAAAACTATGACGCCAGGAAAGCTCAAATTAAAATGGAAGCATCCTCAGGAAGCGAATATTCTTGTTTGTTCAAATCATGGTCCCCGGGGGTAGGGTAGGGCCACAGTAGGGGGATCAAGTTTTACATAGGAATATATAGAGAAAATCTTTAAACTTTCTTCTCAAAAACTATGACGCCAGGAAAGCTCAAATTAAAATGGAAGCATCCTCAGGTAGTGTAGATTTTAGTTTGTTCAAATCATGGTCCCCGGGGGTAGGGTAGGGCCACAGTAGGGGGATCAAGTTTTACATAGGAATATATAGAGAAAATCTTTAAACTTTTTTCCCAAAAACGATGACGCCAGGAAAGCTCAAATTAAAATGGAAGCATCCTCAAGAAGTGAGTATTTTTGTTTGTTCAAATCATGGTCCCCGGGGGTAGGGTAGGGCCACAGTAGGGGGATCAAGTTTTACATAGGAATATATAGAGAAAATCTTTAAACTTTCTTCCCAAAAACTATGACGCCTGGAAAGCTGAAATTAAAATGGAAGCATCCTCAGGTAGTGTAGATTTTAGTTTGTTTAAATCATGGTCCCCGGGGGTAGGGTTGGGCCACAGTAGGGGGATCAAGTTTTACATAGGAATATATAGAGAAAATCTTTAAACTTTCTTCTCAAAAACTATGACGCCAGGAAAGCTCAAATTAAAATGGAAGCATCCTCAAGAAGTGAGTATTTTTGTTTGTTCAAATCATGGTCCCCGGGGGTAGGGTAGGGCCACAGTAGGGGGATCAAATTTTACATAGGAATATATAGAAGATATCTTTAAACTTTTTTCTAAAAAACAATGACGCCAGGAAAGCTCAAATTAAAATGGAAGCATCCTCAGGTAGTGTAGATTTTAATTTGTTCAAATCATGGTCCCCGGGGGTAGGGTTAGGCCACAGTAGGGGGATCAAGTTTTACATAGGAATATATAGAGAAAATCTTTAAACTTTCTTCTAAAAACTATGACGCCAGGAAAGCTCAAATTAAAATGGAAGCATCCTCAGGTAGTGTATATTTTGGTTTGTTCAAATCATGGTCCCCTGGGGTAGGGTAGGGCCACAGTAGGGGGATCAAGTTTTACATAGGAATATATAGAGGAAATCTTTAAACTTTCTTCTTAAAAACTATGACGCCAGGAAAGCTCAAATTAAAATGGAAGCATCCTCAGGTAGTGTAGATTTTAGTTTGTTCAAATCATGGTCCCCTGGGGTAGGGTAGGGCCACAGTAGGGGGATCAAGTTTTACATTGGAATATATAGAGAAAATCTTTAAACTTTCTTCACAAAAACTATGACGCCAGGAAAGCTCAAATTAAAATGGAAGCATCCTCAGGTAGTGTAGATTTTAGTTTGTTCAAATCATGGTCCCCGGGGGAAGGGTAGGGCCACAGTAGGGGGATCAAGTTTTACATAGGAATATATAGAGAAAATCTTTAAACTTTCTTCTCAAAAACTATGACGCCAGGAAAGCTCAAATTAAAATGGAAGCATCCTCAGGTAGTGTAGATTTTAGTTTGTTCAAATCATGGTCCCCGGGGGAAGGGTTGGGCTGCAGTAGGGGGATCAAGTTTTACATAGGAATATATAGAGGAAATCTTTAAAGTTTCTTCTAAAAAACTATGACGCCAGGAAAGCTCAAATTAAAATGGAAGCATCCTCAGGAAGCAAATATTCTTGTTTGTTCAAATCATGGTCCCTGGGGGTAGGGTACGGCTACAGTAGGGGGATCAAGTTTTACATAGGAATATATAGTGAAAATCTTTTAACTTTCTTCTCAAAAACTATGACGCCAGGAAAGCTCAAATTAAAATGGAAGCATCCTCAGGTAGTGTAGATTTTAGTTTGTTCAAATCATGGTCCCCGGAGGTAGGGTTGGGCCACAGTAGGGGGATCAAGTTTTACATAGGAATATATAGAGGAAATCTTTAAACTTTCTTCTCAAAAACTATGACGCCAGGAAAGCTCAAATTAAAATGGAAGCATCCTCAGGTAGTGTAGATTTTAGTTTGTTCAAATCATGGTCCCCGGGGGAAGGGTAGGGCCACAGTAGGGGGATCAAGTTTTACATAGGAATATATAGAGAAAATCTTTAAACTTTCTTCTCAAAAACTATGACGCCAGGAAAGCTCAAATTAAAATGGAAGCATCCTCAGGTAGTGTAGATTTTAGTTTGTTCAAATCATGGTCCCCGGGGGAAGGGTTGGGCCACAGTAGGGGGATCAAGTTTTACATAGGAATATATAGAGGAAATCTTTAAAGTTTCTTCTAAAAAACTATGACGCCAGGAAAGTTCAAATTAAAATGGAAGCATCCTCAGGAAGCAAATATTCTTGTTTGTTCAAATAATGGTCCCTGGGGGTAGGGTACGGCTACAGTAGGGGGATCAAGTTTTACATAGGAATATATTGTGAAAATCTTTAAACTTTCTTCTCAAAAACTATGACGCCAGGAAAGCTCAAATTAAAACGGAAGCATCCTCAGGAAGTGAATATTCTTGTTTGTTCAAATCATGGTCCCAAGGGGTAGGGTAGGGCCACAGTAGGGGGATCAAGTTTTACATAGTAATATATATAGAGGAAATCTTTAAACTTTCTTCTAAAAACTATGACGCCAGGAAAGCTCAAATTAAAATGGAAGCATCCTCAGGAAGTGAATATTCTTGTTTGTTCAAATCATGGTCCCCGGGAGAAGGGTAAGACCACAGTAGGGGGATCAAGTTTTACATAGGAATATATAGAGGAAATCTTTAAACTTTCTTCTCAAAAACTATGACGCCAGGAAAGCTCAAATTAAAATGGAAGCATACTCAGGTAGTGTAGATTTTAGTTTGTTCAAATCATGGTCCCCGGGGGTAGGGTTAGGCCACAGTAGGGGGATCAAGTTTTACATAGGAATATATAGAGAAAATCTTTAAACTTTCTTCTCAAAAACTATGACGCCAGGAAAGCTCAAATTAAAATGGAAGCATCCTCAGGAAGTGAATATTCTTGTTTGTTCAAATCATAGTCCCCGGGGGTAGGGTTGGGCCACAGTAGGGGGATCAAATTTTACATAGGGATATATAGAAAAAATTTTAAAACTTTCTTCTCAAAACCTATGACGCCAGGAAAGCTCAAATTAAAATGGAAGCATCCTCGAGAAGTGAATATTCTTGTTTGTTCAAATCATGGTCCCCTGGGGTAGGGTTAGGCCACAGTAGGGGGATCAAATTTTACATAGGAACACATAGAGAAAATCTTTAAACTTTCTTCTCAAAACCTATGACGCCAGGAAAGCTCAAATTAAAATGGAAGCATCCTCAGGAAGTGAATATTCTTGTTTGTTCAAATCATGGTCCCCGAGGGTAGGGTAGGGCCACAGTAGGGGGATCAAGTTTTACATAGGAATATATGGAGAAAATCTTTAAACTTTCTTCTCAAAAACTATGACGCCAGGAAAGCTCAAATTAAAATGGAAGCATCCTCAGGTAGTGTAGATTTTAGTTTGTTCAAATCATGGTCCCCGGGGGAAGGGTAGGGCCACAGTAGGGGGATCAAGTTTTACATAGGAATATATAGAGAAAATCTTTAAACTTTCTTCTCAAAAACTATGACGCCAGGAAAGCTCAAATTAAAATGGAAGCATCCTCAAGAAGTGAGTATTTTTGTTTGTTCAAATCATGGTCCCCGGGGGTAGGGTAAGGCCACAGTAGGGGGATCAAATTTTACATAGGAATATATAGAAGATATCTTTAAACTTTTTTCTAAAAAACTATGACGCCAGGAAAGCTCAAATTAAAATGGAAGCATCCTCAGGAAGTGAATATTCTTGTTTGTTCAAATCATGGTCCCAAGGGGTAGGGTAGGGCCACAGTAGGGGGATCAAGTTTTACATAGGAATATATAGAGAAAATCTTTAAACTTTCTTCTCAAAAACTATGACGCCAGGAAAGCTCAAATTAAAATGGAAGCATCCTTAGGTAGTGTATATTTTGGTTTGTTCAAATCATGGTCCCCTGGGGTAGGGTGGGGCCACAGTAGGGGGATCAAGTTTTACATAGGAATATATAGAGGAAATCTTTAAACTTTCTTCTCAAAAACTATGACGCCAGGAAAGCTCAAATTAAAATGGAAGCATCCTCAGGTAGTGTAGATTTTAGTTTGTTCAAATCATGGTCCCCGGAGGTAGGGTAGGGCCACAGTAGGGGGATCAAATTTTACATAGGAATATATTGTGAAAATCTTTAAACTTTCTTCTCAAAAACTATGACGCCAGGAAAGCTCAAATTAAAATGGAGGCATCCTCAGGAAGCGAATATTCTTGTTTGTTCAAATCATGGTCCCCGGGGGAAGGGTTGGGCCACAGTAGGGGGATCAAGTTTTACATAGGAATATATAGGGAAAATCTTTAAACTTTCTTCTAAAAAAGTATGACGCCAGGAAAGCTCAAGTTAAAATGGAAGCATCCTCAGGTAGTGTAGATTTTAGTTTGTTCAAATCATGGTCCCCGGAGGTAGGGTTGGGCCACAGTAGGGGGATCAAGTTTTACATAGGAATATATAGAGGAAATCTTTAAACTTTCTTCTCAAAAACAATGACGCCAGGAAAGCTCAAATTAAAATGGAAGCATCCTCAGGAAGCGAATATTCTTGTTTGTTCAAATCATGGTCCCCGGGGGAAGGGTTGGGCCACAGTAGGGGGATCAAGTTTTACATAGGAATATATAGAGAAAATCTTTAAACTTTCTTCTCAAAAACTATGACGCCAGGAAAGCTCAAATTAAAATGGAAGCATCCTCAGGTAGTGTAGATTTTAGTTTGTTCAAATCATGGTCCCCGGGGGTACGGTAGGGCCACAGTAGGGGGATCAAGTTTTACATAGGAATATATAGAGAAAATCTTTAAACTTTCTTCTCAAAAACTATGACGCCTGGAAAGCTGAAATTAAATTGGAAGCATCCTCAGGTAGTGTAGATTTTAGTTTAAATCTTTAAACTTTCTTCTCAAAAACTATGACGCCAGGAAAGCTCAAAGAACTGGGTACGCTAAGTATAACATATCGGCCCTGTCGAAATGTGACAAATCAAACACATGATATCTTTAAAACGTTCGCCGGAATAATTCATGTAGGACACCCCATGCATGAAAGTAACTTTCGTTTGCTAAAATTCACGTGCGTTTGGTAATTGTAAACTCCGAAACCGGACCTTGTTTACGGATTTTGTAAAATATATGGGTTTTTGTAATGTTTGATCTGATATTTCTATAAGGCCGCATTCGAGTACATACACCAATATTTCAGAATAACACAATTTTAGACTGCTTATTAACATAGAAACGGAAAAAAATATGTACAAGACTGCGGCCACTTTCGTTTTTTATTTTTTTCTATTTTCAAGATGCACAAAAAATGAATGTTTTCATTGGTTAGCTAAGACGTAAGATGAGTTTCTTTAATATGACAATGCCTAAATAAATACTTAACTGTAAAAATAGACTTATGTTGACAATCTACTTTAATTAAAGAAAAATAAAACCGTTCCATGGAAAAATTGGAGTATTTGTATTAGTTTATTAGTCCTTAGACACAGTGTATTTGAATTACTCACAATTACATATTGTGTATTGCAGATAAAATGGTCAACATTGTTGTGTAGTAAAAACAAATATACAATATTGATTTCAGGATGGATATAAGAAGAAACATTTTTTAAAAAACCTCAACATTTCTTATAATTTGCTATTTAATGTATATAACGTTATCTGTGTGTCGTTGTACTCTAAATAAATGACGTAACCAGTGTAAACAAATGACGTCATAAAGTAGCTGAGAGAGAGAGAGAGAGAGAGAGAGAGAGAGAGAGAGAGAGAGAGACGTTTAAACAGATACATTTAAAATTCAAAACAGTTTTATTATCAAATCAGAAGTCAGATTCAAAACATTATATTTGTGTAGATTTATATATTTGGTACAAAGTTATTAGAAATATGTACTAGTAAATCAGACACTGAATGTTTGCCGATCCTGTTGAAGTAATTAAATCAAACTTTAAAAAAATATTTTCACAAGAAAAATATAATAATGATCATATTCCTATATGCATGCATTTTAAGCGCCCAGTATATTTACTAGTACATGGATGTCATTAGTCTCTGTAACGGGACATGTGTCTAAGGGTTAGTCGCGTACATATTCTACAGTATTTAAAAAAATACAACATTTTGCGTAAGAATGTAGGAATTCAAAACTAATGATAAATCTAGCTGTGTTTAGCTTTTTAAATGACAACTTTAATTCTAGAAAATACATTAAATACTTTTTTTACATCGTTCACGGATGTCTTGCGTTAATTATTTCTTGATCGATCTAAACTATCTATTACGGTAAAATGTTGCTAATAATTGGTTTTGGGTTATCATTATTAACAAAAAATAATCAGTTCAGAAAACATTGTCAAATATATATTCATGTCGATCACCGAACAGGGGTATGTCCCGATTTTTGATCAATTGATCGATTTCATTCATCTTGAAAAGATATAACTCGCGTGTCTTACTAAATGTACATTAATCAATTAGTAGTCAAGTGTGCATAGTGTTTCTTTGATAAATTTCTTCTATAAAATTCAATCTAAAGTATAATATATATAGTTGTTACAAAACAAATGTAAAAAAATCATTTGGCCCCCTCCCAATTGATTTATTCAAAACATTGGAGATCTAATCCTTTGAGTGTTAGGTAATTTAAAAGCAGGTCTTCGCGCGATAACTTCACATGAATTCATAATGTTTGCGATTAGTGGACGGGATCATGAGAGTACCCCAGAGCACACCGTGTGTACACATGCAGCTTTATAAATATTTGAATAGCAAACACTGTTTCTATTACTTTCCTATCGTTGGAAATGACAAAAAGGCCTTTGATTTTCCATCTTGATAAAACAAATACAATTTAACTGCTTTATCTTTCAAGCTTACATGCAATTATTTGATACATGTACACTTCAAAATAATTTGAAATAATGAAATAAATTAATTTTAAATAATATACATGTATATACTCCAGCTATTATGGTGTTCCGATTGGGCCACTTCGACTTTCGCCTTGAGGGCGAAGATGCGAGAGTGTGAAGTTGCAAAGGTCCGAAGATGCGAAGGCGAGAGTGCGAAGGCAAAGAAGCGATACTACTATCGCTCTTTCGCCCATGCAACTTCGCACTCTCGCCTTCGCACTTTCGCCTTCGTCTTTTTTTTTATTACATTCAGCATGAGATATCGGTCGATTCCAATGGAATCGAATTTGTTGCAGGCACCGTACTTGCCCGAGGTTTGCCGATTAATCTCAGATGTTATTGATACCCATGCGCTATAGGCCATCGTGCTTACTATGAAAGTTTATTAATATTTTACTGTGTTATGTGACATATATGTTTACCGGTGCTCACTATGCCTAATCATTATATACTCCTCATAAAATGTAATGTCCGCAATAATGTGTACACATACACTTACACTTCCAGACTCCCTTCACTTATCAGCTGTCTGTTTACCTTAAACCAACATCGAGGTTCAAACACATTACCATTTTAATTTAATTATGCGACATTCCTTTTTCATGCACGGATGAGCTGGAGAGGGGCCCGGACCCCCCCCCCCCCTTTCCCCCACGGAAAATTAATTTCATACAGTAATGGAGAGAGGATCGGACACCTCCCCCCTCCACCCCTGGAAAATTTAGTAATATTGATTTCACATAGTAAAATTACCAAAAATATGCCTCCGACCCCCCCCCCCCCCCGACTAGTACAATAGTACAATTATCCCTCGGACCCCCCCTCCCCCCCCCCACTAGAAATAATGAAAATATTGATCTGCGCGGGGTGTTGAAAATAAATTCTCAAAAGTTAATCTTCTGCCAAAGATGTTATTTTATACAGCTAAAAATATCTTTCAACGATAGAGAGCTCCAAAAACATAAAAAGACGAAGGCAAAAGTGCGAAGGCGAGAATGCGAAGTCGCGAGGGCGAAAGGGTAATAGTAGTATCGCTCCTTTGCCCTCGCAACTTCGCACTTACGCCTTCGCATCTACGCGCTTTGCCATCGCATCTTCGCACTTTCGCTCCTTCACCTTCGCAACCTCGCATCTTCGCCCAAAATTTCAAAGGTCGAAGTGGCCCTATCGGAACACTGTAAGCTATGTATCGAAGAAAAAGACTGAATTTTCTACTTCCGTTTATGAATTTATGAACAACAGCGAAAATTAAAATTCATGTCATAAGATACGGTAGCCCTTGAATTATTTTGTTTAGTCGAGCAAGCTTTTTGGAAGGCTATTACTTGTACAGCTTACATTTCTGTCAACACTGGAGAAATAATATGTCACATGCTCAAAACAAGGATGACAGGCACGTGTTATTGCTGTTTTCATTCTCTTGTTTAATCAGGACAAGCATTGTGGGCAAGTTTTTAAGATTATAGGAGTTGACACTGCTGCTGATTTCTATAAAACCAGCGATCAATCTGGAGCGGGCAAAACCTGCCCTTTCAATTTTTCAAAAATCCGTCAAACGAGAAAATGTAATCATGCAGTTTTTAATTTTTACCTCGGCTAAAAAGCTCTTACAGTAACTTTAAAAGAAAGATGTTCGCATGCATTTGATATTTAAATTGATTTTAGAAAAAAAAATTACATTGATTTTAAATACATTTTGCCAATCGTCTCAATTTGTACATTAATCTTGTACATTGGGCGTTGTCAGAGGTGCAAGCGAAAGTTGCGTAACACGACCTCTGGTGAGAGAATGCAAACTATTATGATGATGATGTATAAATTTATATAACATGAAACATAATTAATTCCTTACTGCAAAAAGCAAAGAAATAAATATGTCTTTATTTACATTATATACCAGAACATCCTTTCTATAATTATTATTTGAAGAACGTTGTCAATACATTTCATGACGTCATGACGTTTTTGGTTAACTGAATAGCTATAAACAATGCTATGTTTAGATAGCTATTATATGGAAACCATAAAAGATATTTTCAAAAATCAAACTGTTTTGAAACCGGTTAATTCTCCAAATATTTCACTCAAAAGTTCATTAACTTTGAAAACAGGGCCGATTTTGCTGCTTACCGTACCCAGTTCTTAAAATGGAAGCATCCTCAGGAAGTGAATATTCTTGTTTGTTCAAATCATGGTCCCTGGGGGTAGGGTACGGCTACAGTAGGGGGATCAAGTTTTACATAGGAATATATAGAGAAAATCTTTAAACTTTCTTCTCAAAAACTATGACGCCAGGAAAGCTCAAATTAAAATGGAAGCATCCTCAGGAAGTGAATATTCTTGTTTGTTCAAATCATAGTCCCCGGGGGTAGGGTTGGGCCACAGTAGGGGGATCAAATTTTACATAGGAATATATAGAAGAAATTTTAAAACTTTCTTCTCAAAACCTATGACGCCAGGAAAGCTCAAATTAAAATGGAAGCATCCTCAGGAAGCAAATGTTCTTGTTTGTTCAAATCATGGTCCCTGGGGGTAGGGTATGGCTACAGTAGGGGGATCAAGTTTTACATAGGAATATATAGGGAAAATCTTTAAACTTTCTTCTCAAAAACTATGACGCCAGGAAAGCTCAAATTAAAATGGAAGCATCCTCAGGTAATGTAGATTTTAGTTTGTTCAAATCATGGTCCCCGGGGGTAGGGTTGGGCCACAGTAGGGGGATCAAGTTTTACATAGGAATATATAGAGGAAATCTTTAAACTTTCTTCTCAAAAACTATGACGCCAGGAAAGCTCAAATTAAAATGGAAGCATCCTCGGGAAGTGAATATTCTTTTTTGTTCAAATCATGGTCCCCGGGGGAAGGGTAGGGCCACAGCAGGGGGATCAAGTTTTACAAAGGAACATATAGAGAAAATCTTTAAACTTTCTTCTCAAAAACTATGACGCCAGGAAAGCTCAAATTAAAATGGAAGCATCCTCAGGAAGTGAATATTCTTGTTTATTCAAATCATGGTCCCCTGGGGTAGGGTAGGGCCACAGTAGGGGGATCAAGTTTTACATAGGAATATATAGAGAAAATCTTTAAACTTTCTTCTCAAAAACTATGACGCCAGAAAGCTCAAATTAAAATGGAAGCATCCTCAGGTAGTGTAGATTTTAGTTTGTTCAAATCATGGTTCCCAGAGGTTGGGTTGGGCCACAGTAAGGGGATCAAGTTTTACATAGGAATATATTGAGAAAATCTTTAAACTTTCTTCTCAAAAACTATGACGCAAGGAAGGCTCAAATTAAAATGGAAGCATCCTCAGGATGTGAATATTCTTGTTTGTTCAAGTCATGGTCCCCGTGGGTAGGGTAGGGCCACAGTAAGGGAATCAAGTTTTACATAGGGATATATAGAGAAAATCTTTTAACTTTCTTCTCAAAAATTATGACGCCAGGAAAGCTCAAATTAAAATGGAAGCATCCTCAGGAAGTGAATATTCTTGTTTATTCAAATCATGGTCCCCTGGGGTAGGGTAGGGCCACAGTAGGGGGATCAAATTTTACATAGGAATATATAGAGATAATCTTTAAACTTTCTTCTCAAAAACTATGACGCCAGGAAAGCTCAAATTAAAATGGAAGCATCCTCAGGTAGTGTAGATTTTAGTTTGTTCAAATCATGGTTCCCGGAGGTAGGGTTGGGCCACAGTAAGGGGATCAAGTTTTACATAGGAATATATAGAGGAAATCTTTAAACTTTCTTCTCAAAAACTATGACGCCAGGAAAGCTGAAATTAAAATGGAAGCATCCTCAGGTAGTGTAGATTTTAGTTTGTTCAAATCATGGTCCCCGGGGGTAGGGTTGGGCCACAGTAGGGGGATCAAGTTTTACATAGGAATATATAGAGAAAATCTTTAAACTTTCTTCTCAAAAACTATGACGCCAGGAAAGCTCAAATTAAAAAGGAAGCATCCTCAAGAAGTGAGTATTTTTGTTTGTTCAAATCATGGTCCCCGGGGGTAGGGTAGGGCCACAGTAGGGGGATCAAATTTTGCATAGGAATATATAGAAGATATCTTTAAACTTTTTTCTAAAAAACTATGACGCCAGGAAAGCTCAAATTAAAATGGAAGCATACTCAGGTAGTTTAGATTTTAGTTTGTTCAAATCATGGTCCCCGGGGGTAGGGTTAGGCCACAGTAGGGGGATCAAGTTTTACATAGGAATATATAGAGAAAATCTTTAAACTTTCTTCTAAAAACTATGACGCCAGGAAAGCTCAAATTAAAATGGAAGCATCCTCAGGTAGTGTATATTTTGGTTTGTTCAAATCATGGTCCCTTGGGGTAGGGTAGGGCCACAGTAGGGGGATCAAGTTTTACATAGGAATATATAGAGGAAATCTTTAAACTTTCTTCTCAAAAATTATGACGCCAGGAAAGCTCAAATTAAAATGGAAGCATCCTCAGGTAGTGTAGATTTTAGTTTGTTCAAATCATGGTCCCCTGGGGTAGGGTAGGGCCACAGTAGGGTGATCAAGTTTTACATTGGAATATATAGAGAAAATCTTTAAACTTTCTTCACAAAAACTGTGACGCCAGGAAAGCTCAAATTAAAATGGAAGCATCCTCAGGTAGTGTAGATTTTAGTTTGTTCAAATCATGGTCCCCGGGGGAAGGGTAGGGCCACAGTAGGGGGATCAAGTTTTACATAGGAATATATAGAGAAAATCTTTAAACTTTCTTCTCAAAAACTATGACGCCAGGAAAGCTCAAATTAAAATGGAAGCATCCTCAGGTAGTGTAGATTTTAGTTTGTTCAAATCATGGTCCCCGGGGGAAGGGTTGGGCCACAGTAGGGGGATCAAGTTTTACATAGGAATATATTGAGAAAATCTTTAAACTTTCTTCTAAAAAAGTATGACGCCAGGAAAGCTCAAATTAAAATGGAAGCATCCTCAGGAAGTGAATATTCTTTTTTGTTCAAATCATGGTCCCCGGGGGAAGGGTAGGGCCACAGCAGGGGGATCAAGTTTTACAAAGGAACATATAGAGAAAATCTTTAAACTTTCTTCTCAAAAACTATGACGCCAGGAAAGCTCAAATTAAAATGGAAGCATCCTCAGGAAGTGAATATTCTTGTTTATTCAAATCATGGTCCCCTGGGGTAGGGTAGGGCCACAGTAGGGGGATCAAGTTTTACATAGGAATATATAGAGAAAATCTTTAAACTTTCTTCTCAAAAACTATGACGCCAGAAAGCTCAAATTAAAATGGAAGCATCCTCAGGTAGTGTAGATTTTAGTTTGTTCAAATCATGGTTCCCAGAGGTTGGGTTGGGCCACAGTAAGGGGATCAAGTTTTACATAGGAATATATTGAGAAAATCTTTAAACTTTCTTCTCAAAAACTATGACGCAAGGAAGGCTCAAATTAAAATGGAAGCATCCTCAGGATGTGAATATTCTTGTTTGTTCAAGTCATGGTCCCCGTGGGTAGGGTAGGGCCACAGTAAGGGAATCAAGTTTTACATAGGGATATATAGAGAAAATCTTTTAACTTTCTTCTCAAAAATTATGACGCCAGGAAAGCTCAAATTAAAATGGAAGCATCCTCAGGAAGTGAATATTCTTGTTTATTCAAATCATGGTCCCCTGGGGTAGGGTAGGGCCACAGTAGGGGGATCAAATTTTACATAGGAATATATAGAGATAATCTTTAAACTTTCTTCTCAAAAACTATGACGCCAGGAAAGCTCAAATTAAAATGGAAGCATCCTCAGGTAGTGTAGATTTTAGTTTGTTCAAATCATGGTTCCCGGAGGTAGGGTTGGGCCACAGTAAGGGGATCAAGTTTTACATAGGAATATATAGAGGAAATCTTTAAACTTTCTTCTCAAAAACTATGACGCCAGGAAAGCTGAAATTAAAATGGAAGCATCCTCAGGTAGTGTAGATTTTAGTTTGTTCAAATCATGGTCCCCGGGGGTAGGGTTGGGCCACAGTAGGGGGATCAAGTTTTACATAGGAATATATAGAGAAAATCTTTAAACTTTCTTCTCAAAAACTATGACGCCAGGAAAGCTCAAATTAAAAAGGAAGCATCCTCAAGAAGTGAGTATTTTTGTTTGTTCAAATCATGGTCCCCGGGGGTAGGGTAGGGCCACAGTAGGGGGATCAAATTTTGCATAGGAATATATAGAAGATATCTTTAAACTTTTTTCTAAAAAACTATGACGCCAGGAAAGCTCAAATTAAAATGGAAGCATACTCAGGTAGTTTAGATTTTAGTTTGTTCAAATCATGGTCCCCGGGGGTAGGGTTAGGCCACAGTAGGGGGATCAAGTTTTACATAGGAATATATAGAGAAAATCTTTAAACTTTCTTCTAAAAACTATGACGCCAGGAAAGCTCAAATTAAAATGGAAGCATCCTCAGGTAGTGTATATTTTGGTTTGTTCAAATCATGGTCCCTTGGGGTAGGGTAGGGCCACAGTAGGGGGATCAAGTTTTACATAGGAATATATAGAGGAAATCTTTAAACTTTCTTCTCAAAAATTATGACGCCAGGAAAGCTCAAATTAAAATGGAAGCATCCTCAGGTAGTGTAGATTTTAGTTTGTTCAAATCATGGTCCCCTGGGGTAGGGTAGGGCCACAGTAGGGTGATCAAGTTTTACATTGGAATATATAGAGAAAATCTTTAAACTTTCTTCACAAAAACTGTGACGCCAGGAAAGCTCAAATTAAAATGGAAGCATCCTCAGGTAGTGTAGATTTTAGTTTGTTCAAATCATGGTCCCCGGGGGAAGGGTAGGGCCACAGTAGGGGGATCAAGTTTTACATAGGAATATATAGAGAAAATCTTTAAACTTTCTTCTCAAAAACTATGACGCCAGGAAAGCTCAAATTAAAATGGAAGCATCCTCAGGTAGTGTAGATTTTAGTTTGTTCAAATCATGGTCCCCGGGGGAAGGGTTGGGCCACAGTAGGGGGATCAAGTTTTACATAGGAATATATTGAGAAAATCTTTAAACTTTCTTCTAAAAAAGTATGACGCCAGGAAAGCTCAAATTAAAATGGAAGCATCCTCAGGAAGTGAATATTCTTTTTTGTTCAAATCATGGTCCCCGGGGGAAAGTTAGGGCCACAGTAGGGGGATCAAGTTTTACATAGGAACATATAGAGGAAATCTTTAAACTTTCTTCTCAAAAACTATGACGCCAGGAAAGCTCAAATTAAAATGGAAGCATCCTCAGGAAGTGTATATTCTTGTTTATTCAAATCATGGTCCCCTGGGGTAGGGTAGGGCCACAGTAGGGGGATCAAATTTTACATAGGAATATATAGAGGAAATCTTTAAACTCTCTTCTCAAAAACTATGACGCCGGGAAAGCTCAAATTAAAATGGAAGCATCCTCAGGTAGTGTAAATTTTAGTTTGTTCAAATCTTGGTCCCCGGGGGAAGGGTTGGGCCACAGTAGGGGGATCAAGTTTTACATAGGAATATATTGAGAAAATCTTTAAACTTTCTTCTAAAAAAGTATGACGCCAGGAAAGCTCAAATTAAAATGGAAGCATCCTCAAGAAGTGAGTATTTTTGTTTGTTCAAATCATGGTCCCCGGGGGTAGGGTAGGGCCACAGTAGGGGGATCAAGTTTTACATAGGAATATATAGAGAAAATCTTTAAACTTTCTTCCCAAAAACTATGACGCCTGGAAAGCTGAAATTAAATTGGAAGCATCCTCAGGTAGTGTAGATTTTAGTTTGTTCAAATCATGGTACCCGGGGGTAGGGTTGGGCCACAGTAGGGGGATCAAGTTTTACATAGGAACATATAGAGGAAATCTTTAAACTTTCTTCTCAAAAACTATGACGCCAGGAAAGCTCAAATTAAAATGGAAGCATCCTCAGGAAGTGAATATTCTTGTTTATTCAAAACATGGTCCCCTGCGGTAGTGTAGGGCCACAGTAGGGGGATCAAGTTTTACATAGGAATATATAGAGAAAATCTTTAAACTTTCTTCTCAAAAACTATGACGCCAGGAAAGCTCAAATTAAAATGGAAGCATCCTCAGGTAGTGTAGATTTTAGTTTGTTCAAATCATGGTCCCCGGGGGTACGGTAGGGCCACAGTAGGGGGATCAAGTTTTACATAGGAATATATAGAGAAAATCTTTAAACTTTCTTCCCAAAAACTATGACGCCAGGAAAGCTCAAATTATAATGGAAGCATCCTCAAGAAGTGAGTATTTTTGTTTATTCAAATCATGGTCCCCGGGGGTAGGGTAGGGCCACAGTAGGGGGATCAAGTTTTACATAGGAATATATAGAGAAAATCTTTAAACTTTCTTCTCAAAAACTATGACGCCTGGAAAGCTGAAATTAAATTGGAAGCATCCTCAGGTAGTGTAGATTTTAGTTTAAATCTTTAAACTTTCTTCTCAAAAACTATGACGCCAGGAAAGCTCAAATTAAAATGGAAGCATCCTCAGGAAGTGAATATTCTTGTTTGTTCAAATCATGGTCCCTGGGGGTAGGGTACGGCTACAGTAGGGGGATCAAGTTTTACATAGGAATATATAGAGAAAATCTTTAAACTTTCTTCTCAAAAACTATGACGCCAGGAAAGCTCAAATTAAAATGGAAGCATCCTCAGGAAGTGAATATTCTTGTTTGTTCAAATCATAGTCCCCGGGGGTAGGGTTGGGCCACAGTAGGGGGATCAAATTTTACATAGGAATATATAGAAGAAATTTTAAAACTTTCTTCTCAAAACCTATGACGCCAGGAAAGCTCAAATTAAAATGGAAGCATCCTCAGGAAGCAAATGTTCTTGTTTGTTCAAATCATGGTCCCTGGTGGTAGGGTATGGCTACAGTAGGGGGATCAAGTTTTACATAGGAATATATAGGGAAAATCTTTAAACTTTCTTCTCAAAAACTATGACGCCAGGAAAGCTCAAATTAAAATGGAAGCATCCTCAGGTAATGTAGATTTTAGTTTGTTCAAATCATGGTCCCCGGGGGTAGGGTTGGGCCACAGTAGGGGGATCAAGTTTTACATAGGAATATATAGAGAAAATCTTTAAACTTTCTTCTCAAAAACTATGACGCCAGGAAAGCTCAAATTAAAATGGAAGCATCCTCGGGAAGTGAATATTCTTTTTTGTTCAAATCATGGTCCCCGGGGGAAGGGTAGGGCGACAGCAGGGGGATCAAGTTTTACAAAGGAACATATAGAGAAAATCTTTAAACATTCTTCTCAAAAACTATGACGCCAGGAAAGCTCAAATTAAAATGGAAGCATCCTCAGGAAGTGAATATTCTTGTTTATTCAAATCATGGTCCCCTAGGGTAGGGTAGGGCCACAGTAGGGGGATCAAGTTTTACATAGGAATATATAGAGAAAATCTTTAAACTTTCTTCTCAAAAACTATAACGCCAGAAAGCTCAAATTAAAATGGAAGCATCCTCAGGTAGTGTAGATTTTAGTTTGTTCAAATCATGGTTCCCAGAGGTAGGGTTGGGCCACAGTAAGGGGATCAAGTTTTACATAGGAATATATAGAGGAAATCTTTAAACTTTCTTCTCAAAAACTATGACGCAAGGAAAGCTCAAATTAAAATGGAAGCATCCTCAGGATGTGAATATTCTTGTTTGTTCAAGTCATGGTCCCCGTGGGTAGGGTAGGGCCACAGTAAGGGAATCAAGTTTTACATAGGGATATATAGAGAAAATCTTTTAACTTTCTTCTCAAAAATTATGACGCCAGGAAAGCTCAAATTAAAATGGAAGCATCCTCAGGAAGTGAATATTCTTGTTTATTCAAATCATGGTCCCCTGGGGTAGGGTAGGGCCACAGTAGGGGGATCAAATTTTACATAGGAATATATAGAGATAATCTTTAAACTTTCTTCTCAAAAACTATGACGCCAGGAAAGCTCAAATTAAAATGGAAGCATCCTCAGGTAGTGTAGATTTTAGTTTGTTCAAATCATGGTCCCCGGGGGAAGGGTTGGGCCACAGTAGGGGGATCAAGTTTTACATAGGAATATATTGAGAAAATCTTTAAACTTTCTTCTCAAAAACTATGACGCCAGGAAAGCTGAAATTAAAATGGAAGCATCCTCAGGTAGTGTAGATTTTAGTTTGTTCAAATCATGGTCCCCGGGGGTAGGGTTGGGCCACAGTAGGGGGATCAAGTTTTACATAGGAATATATAGAGAAAATCTTTAAACTTTCTTCTCAAAAACTATGACGCCAGGAAAGCTCAAATTAAAATGGAAGCATCCTCAAGAAGTGAGTATTTTTGTTTGTTCAAATCATGGTCCCCGGGGGTAGGGTAGGGCCACAGTAGGGGGATCAAATTTTACATAGGAATATATAGAAGATATCTTTAAACTTTTTTCTAAAAAACTATGACGCCAGGAAAGCTCAAATTAAAATGGAAGCATACTCAGGTAGTGTAGATTTTAGTTTGTTCAAATCATGGTCCCCGGGGGTAGGGTTAGGCCACAGTAGGGGGATCAAGTTTTACATAGGAATATATAGAGGAAATCTTTAAACTTTCTTCTCAAAACTATGACGCCAGGAAAGCTCAAATTAAAATGGAAGCATCCTCAGGTAGTGTATATTTTGGTTTGTTCAAATCATGGTCCCCTGGGGTAGGGTAGGGCCACAGTAGGGGGATCAAGTTTTACATAGGAATATATAGAGGAAATCTTTAAACTTTCTTCTCAAAAACTTTGACGCCAGGAAAGCTCAAATTAAAATGGAAGCATCCTCAGGTAGTGTAGATTTTAGTTTGTTCAAATCATGGTCCCCTGGGGTAGGGTAGGGCCACAGTAGGGGGATCAAGTTTTACATTGGAATATATAGAGAAAATCTTTAAACTTTCTTCACAAAAACTATGACGCCAGGAAAGCTCAAATTAAAATGGAAGCATCCTCAGGTAGTGTAGATTTTAGTTTGTTCAAATCATGGTCCCCGGGGGAAGGGTAGGGCCACAGTAGGGGGATCAAGTTTTACATAGGAATATATAGAGAAAATCTTTAAACTTTCTTCTCAAAAACTATGACGCCAGGAAAGCTCAAATTAAAATGGAAGCATCCTCAGGTAGTGTAGATTTTAGTTTGTTCAAATCATGGTCCCCGGGGGAAGGGTTGGGCCACAGTAGGGGGATCAAGTTTTACATAGGAATATATTGAGAAAATCTTTAAACTTTCTTCTAAAAAAGTATGACGCCAGGAAAGCTCAAATTAAAATGGAAGCATCCTCAGGAAGTGAATATTCTTTTTTGTTCAAATCATGGTCCCCGGGGGAAAGGTAGGGCTACAGTAGGGGGATCAAGTTTTACATAGGAACATATAGAGGAAATCTTTAAACTTTCTTCTCAAAAACTATGACGCCAGGAAAGCTCAAATTAAAATGGAAGCATCCTCAGGAAGTGTATATTCTTGTTTATTCAAATCATGGTCCCCTGGGGTAGGGTAGGGCCACAGTAGGGGGATCAAATTTTACATAGGAATATATAGAGGAAATCTTTAAACTCTCTTCTCAAAAACTATGACGCCGGGAAAGCTCAAATTAAAATGGAAGCATCCTCAGGTAGTGTAGATTTTAGTTTGTTCAAATCTTGGTCCCCGGGGGAAGGGTTGGGCCACAGTAGGGGGATCATGTTTTACATAGGAATATATTGAGAAAATCTTTAAACTTTCTTCTAAAAAAGTATGACGCCAGGAAAGCTCAAATTAAAATGGAAGCATCCTCAAGAAGTGAGTATTTTTGTTTGTTCAAATCATGGTCCCCGGGGGTAGGGTAGGGCCACAGTAGGGGGATCAAGTTTTACATAGGAATATATAGAGAAAATCTTTAAACTTTCTTCCCAAAAACTATGACGCCTGGAAAGCTGAAATTAAATTGGAAGCATCCTCAGGTAGTGTAGATTTTAGTTTGTTCAAATCATGGTACCCGGGGGTAGGGTTGGGCCACAGTAGGGGGATCAAGTTTTACATAGGAACATATAGAGGAAATCTTTAAACTTTCTTCTCAAAAACTATGACGCCAGGAAAGCTCAAATTAAAATTGAAGCATCCTCAGGAAGTGAATATTCTTGTTTATTCAAATCATGGTCCCCTGCGGTAGGGTAGGGCCACAGTAGGGGGATCAAATTTTACATAGGAATATATAGAGGAAATCTTTAAACTTTCTTCTCAAAAACTATGACGCCAGGAAAGCTCAAATTAAAATGGAAGCATCCTCAGGTAGTGTAGATTTTAGTTTGTTCAAATCATGGTCCCCGGGGGAAGGGTTGGGCCACAGTAGGGGGATCAAGTTTTACATAGGAATATATTGAGAAAATCTTTAAACTTTCTTCTAAAAAAGTATGACGCCAGGAAAGCTCAAATTAAAATGGAAGCATCCTCAGGAAGTGAATATTCTTGTTTGTTCAAATCATGGTCCCCGGGGGAAGGGTAAGGCCACAGTAGGGGGATCAAGTTTTACATAGGAATATATAGAGGAAATCTTTAAACTTTCTTCTCAAAAACTATGACGCCAGGAAAGCTCAAATTAAAATGGAAGCATCCTCAGGATGTGAATATTCTTGTTTGTTCAAGTCATGGTCCCCGTGGGTAGGGTAGGGCCACAGTAGGGGGATCAAGTTTTACATAGGGATATATTGAGAAAATCTTTAAACTTTCTTCTCAAAAATTTTGACGCCAGGAAAGCTCAAATTAAAATGGAAGCATCCTCAGGAAGTGAATATTCTTGTTTATTCAAATCATGGTCCCCTGGGGTAGGGTAGGGCCACAGTAGGGGGATCAAATTTTACATAGGAATATATAGAGGAAATCTTTAAACTTTCTTCTCAAAAACTATGACGCCAGGAAAGCTCAAATTAAAATGGAAGCATCCTCAGGTAGTGTAGATTTTAGTTTGTTCAAATCATGGTCCCCGGAGGTAGGGTTGGGCCACAGTAGGGGGATCAAGTTTTACATAGGAATATATAGAGGGAATCTTTAAACTTTCTTCTCAAAAACTATGACGCCAGGAAAGCTGAAATTAAAATGGAAGCATCCTCAGGAAGCGAATATTCTTGTTTGTTCAAATCATGGTCCCCGGGGGAAGGGTTGGGCCACAGTAGGGGGATCAAGTTTTACATAGGAATATATAGGGAAAATCTTTAAACTTTCTTCTCAAAAACTATGACGCCAGGAAAGCTCAAATTAAAATGGAAGCATCCTCAGGTAGTGTATATTTTGGTTTGTTCAAATCATTGTCCCCTGGGGTAGGGTAGGGCCACAGTAGGGGGATCAAGTTTTACATAGGAATATATAGAGGAAATCTTTAAACTTTCTTCTCAAAAACTATGACGCCAGGAAAGCTCAAATTAAAATGGAAGCATCCTCAGGTAGTGTAGATTTTAGTTTGTTCAAATCATGGTCCCCTGGGGTAGGGTAGGGCCACAGTAGGGGAATCAAGTTTTACATTGGAATATATAGAGAAAGTCTTTAAACTTTCTTCACAAAAACTATGACGCCAGGAAAGCTCAAATTAAAATGGAAGCATCCTCAGGTAGTGTAGATTTTAGTTTGTTCAAATCATGGTCCCCGGGGGTAGGGTAGGGCCACAGTAGGGGGATCAAGTTTTACATAGGAATATATAGAGAAAATCTTTAAACTTTCTTCTCAAAAACTATGACGCCAGGAAAGCTCAAATTAAAATGGAAGCATCCTCAGGTAGTGTAGATTTTAGTTTGTTCAAATCATGGTCCCCGGGGGAAGGGTTGGGCCACAGTAGGGGGATCAAGTTTTACATAGGAATATATAGAGGAAATCTTTAAAGTTTCTTCTAAAAAACTATGACGCCAGGAAAGCTCAAATTAAAATGGAAGCATCCTCAGGAAGCGAATATTCTTGTTTGTTCAAATCATAGTCCCCGGGGGTAGGGTTGGGCCACAGTAGGGGGATCAAATTTTACATAGGAATATATAGAAGAAATTTTAAAACTTTCTTCTCAAAACCTATGACGCCAGGAAAGCTCAAATTAAAATGGAAGCATCCTCAGGAAGCAAATGTTCTTGTTTGTTCAAATCATGGTCCCTGGTGGTAGGGTATGGCTACAGTAGGGGGATCAAGTTTTACATAGGAATATATAGGGAAAATCTTTAAACTTTCTTCTCAAAAACTATGACGCCAGGAAAGCTCAAATTAAAATGGAAGCATCCTCAGGTAATGTAGATTTTAGTTTGTTCAAATCATGGTCCCCGGGGGTAGGGTTGGGCCACAGTAGGGGGATCAAGTTTTACATAGGAATATATAGAGAAAATCTTTAAACTTTCTTCTCAAAAACTATGACGCCAGGAAAGCTCAAATTAAAATGGAAGCATCCTCGGGAAGTGAATATTCTTTTTTGTTCAAATCATGGTCCCCGGGGGAAGGGTAGGGCCACAGCAGGGGGATCAAGTTTTACAAAGGAACATATAGAGAAAATCTTTAAACATTCTTCTCAAAAACTATGACGCCAGGAAAGCTCAAATTAAAATGGAAGCATCCTCAGGAAGTGAATATTCTTGTTTATTCAAATCATGGTCCCCTAGGGTAGGGTAGGGCCACAGTAGGGGGATCAAGTTTTACATAGGAATATATAGAGAAAATCTTTAAACTTTCTTCTCAAAAACTATAACGCCAGAAAGCTCAAATTAAAATGGAAGCATCCTCAGGTAGTGTAGATTTTAGTTTGTTCAAATCATGGTCCCCGGGGGAAGGGTTGGGCCACAGTAGGGGGATCAAGTTTTACATAGGAATATATAGAGGAAATCTTTAAAGTTTCTTCTAAAAAACTATGACGCCAGGAAAGCTCAAATTAAAATGGAAGCATCCTCAGGAAGCAAATATTCTTGTTTGTTCAAATCATCGTCCCTGGGGGTAGGGTACAGCTACAGTAGGGGGATCAAGTTTTACATAGGAATATATAGTGAAAATCTTTAAACTTTCTTCTCAAAAACTATGACGCCAGGAAAGCTCAAATTAAAATGGAAGCATCCTCAGGTAGTGTAGATTTTAGTTTGTTCAAATCATGGTCCCCAGAGGTAGGGTTGGGCCACAGTAGGGGGATCAAGTTTTACATAGGAATATATAGAGGAAATCTTTAAACTTTCTTCTCAAAAACTATGACGCCAGGAAAGGTCAAATTAAAATGGAAGCATCCTCAGGAAGCGAATATTCTTTTTTGTTCAAATCATGGTCCCCGGGGGAAGGGTAAGGCAACAGTAGGGGGATCAAGTTTTACATAGGAATATATAGAGGAAATCTTTAAACTTTCTTCTCAAAAACTATGACGCCAGGAAAGCTCAAATTAAAATGGAAGCATCCTCAGGTAGTGTAGATTTTAGTTTGTTCAAATCATGGTCCCCGGGGGAAGGGTTGGGCCACAGTAGGGGGATCAAGTTTTACATAGGAATATATTGAGAAAATCTTTAAACTTTCTTCTAAAAAAGTATGACGCCAGGAAAGCTCAAATTAAAATGGAAGCATCCTCAGGAAGTGAATATTCTTGTTTGTTCAAATCATGGTCCCCGGGGGAAGGGTAAGGCCACAGTAGGGGGATCAAGTTTTACATAGGAATATATAGAGGAAATCTTTAAACTTTCTTCTCAAAAACTATGACGCCAGGAAAGCTCAAATTAAAATGGAAGCATCCTCAGGATGTGAATATTCTTGTTTGTTCAAGTCATGGTCCCCGTGGGTAGGGTAGGGCCACAGTAGGGGAATCAAGTTTTACATAGGGATATATTGAGAAAATCTTTAAACTTTCTTCTCAAAAATTTTGACGCCAGGAAAGCTCAAATTAAAATGGAAGCATCCTCAGGAAGTGAATATTCTTGTTAATTCAAATCATGGTCCCCTGGGGTAGGGTAGGGCCACAGTAGGGGGATCAAATTTTACATAGGAATATATAGAGGAAATCTTTAAACTTTCTTCTCAAAAACTATGACGCCAGGAAAGCTCAAATTAAAATGGAAGCATCCTCAGGTAGTGTAGATTTTAGTTTGTTCAAATCATGGTCCCCGGAGGTAGGGTTGGGCCACAGTAGGGGGATCAAGTTTTACATAGGAATATATAGAGGAAATCTTTAAACTTTCTTCTCAAAAACTATGACGCCAGGAAAGCTCAAATTAAAATGGAAGCATCCTCAGGAAGCGAATATTCTTGTTTGTTCAAATCATGGTCCCCGGGGGAAGGGTTGGGCCACAGTAGGGGGATCAAGTTTTACATAGGAATATATAGAGGAAATCTTTAAACTTTCTTCTCAAAAACTATGACGCCAGGAAAGCTCAAATTAAAATGGAAGCATCCTCAGGATGTGAATATTCTTGTTTGTTCAAGTCATGGTCCCCGTGGGTAGGGTAGGGCCACAGTAGGGGAATCAAGTTTTACATAGGGATATATTGAGAAAATCTTTAAACTTTCTTCTCAAAAATTTTGACGCCAGGAAAGCTCAAATTAAAATGGAAGCATCCTCAGGAAGTGAATATTCTTGTTAATTCAAATCATGGTCCCCTGGGGTAGGGTAGGGCCACAGTAGGGGGATCAAATTTTACATTGGAATATATAGAGGAAATCTTTAAACTTTCTTCTCAAAAACTATGACGCCAGGAAAGCTCAAATTAAAATGGAAGCATCCTCAGGTAGTGTAGATTTTAGTTTGTTCAAATCATGGTCCCCGGAGGTAGGGTTGGGCCACAGTAGGGGGATCAAGTTTTACATAGGAATATATAGAGGAAATCTTTAAACTTTCTTCTCAAAAACTATGACGCCAGGAAAGCTCAAATTAAAATGGAAGCATCCTCAGGAAGCGAATATTCTTGTTTGTTCAAATCATGGTCCCCGGGGGAAGGGTTGGGCCACAGTAGGGGGATCAAGTTTTACATAGGAATATATAGGGAAAATCTTTAAACTTTCTTCTAAAAAACTATGACGCCAGGAAAGCTCAAATTAAAATGGAAGCATCCTCAGGTAGTGTATATTTTGGTTTGTTCAAATCATTGTCCCCTGGGGTAGGGTAGGGCCACAGTAGGGGGATCAAGTTTTACATAGGAATATATAGAGGAAATCTTTAAACTTTCTTCTCAAAAACTATGACGCCAGGAAAGCTCAAATTAAAATGGAAGCATCCTCAGGTAGTGTAGATTTTAGTTTGTTCAAATCATGGTCCCCTGGGGTAGGGTAGGGCCACAGTAGGGGAATCAAGTTTTACATTGGAATATATAGAGAAAATCTTTAAACTTTCTTCACAAAAACTATGACGCCAGGAAAGCTCAAATTAAAATGGAAGCATCCTCAGGTAGTGTAGATTTTAGTTTGTTCAAATCATGGTCCCCGGGGGTAGGGTAGGGCCACAGTAGGGGGATCAAATTTTACATAGGAATATATAGAAGATATCTTTAAACTTTTTTCTAAAAAACTATGACGCCAGGAAAGCTCAAATTAAAATGGAAGCATCCTCAGGAAGTGAATGTTCTTGTTTGTTCAAATCATGGTCCCAAGGGGTAGGGTAGGGCCACAGTAGGGGGATCAAGTTTTACAGAGGACTATATAGAGGAAATCTTTAAACTTTCTTCTCAAAAACTATGACGCCAGGAAAGCTCAAATTAAAATGGAAGCATCCTCAGGTAGTGTATATTTTGGTTTGTTCAAATCATGGTCCCCTGGGGTAGGGTAGGGCCACAGTAGGGGGATCAAGTTTTACATAGGAATATATAGAGGAAATCTTTAAACTTTCTTCTCAAAAACTATGACGCCAGGAAAGCTCAAATTAAAATGGAAGCATCCTCAGGTAGTGTAGATTTTAGTTTGTTCAAATCATGGTCCCCTGGGGTAGGGTAGGGCCACAGTAGGGGAATCAAGTTTTACATTGGAATATATAGAGGAAATCTTTAAACTTTCTTCTCAAAAACTATGACGCCAGGAAAGCTCAAATTAAAATGGAAGCATCCTCAGGTAGTGTAGATTTTAGTTTGTTCAAATCATGGTCCCCTGGGGTAGGGTAGGGCCACAGTAGGGGAATCAAGTTTTACATTGGAATATATAGAGAAAATCTTTAAACTTTCTTCACAAAAACTATGACGCCAGGAAAGCTCAAATTAAAATGGAAGCATCCTCAGGTAGTGTAGATTTTAGTTTGTTCAAATCATGGTCCCCGGGGGAAGGGTAGGGCCACAGTAGGGGGATCAAGTTTTACATAGGAATATATAGAGAAAATCTTTAAACTTTCTTCTCAAAAACTATGACGCCAGGAAAGCTCAAATTAAAATGGAAGCATCCTCAGGTAGTGTAGATTTTAGTTTGTTCAAATCATGGTCCCCGGGGGAAGGGTTGGGCCACAGTAGGGGGATCAAGTTTTACATAGGAATATATAGAGGAAATCTTTAAAGTTTCTTCTAAAAAACTATGACGCCAGGAAAGCTCAAATTAAAATAGAAGCATCCTCAGGAAGCAAATATTCTTGTTTGTTCAAATCATCGTCCCTGGGGGTAGGGTACAGCTACAGTAGGGGGATCAAGTTTTACATAGGAATATATAGTGAAAATCTTTAAACTTTCTTCTCAAAAACTATGACGCCAGGAAAGCTCAAATTAAAATGGAAGCATCCTCAGGTAGTGTAGATTTTAGTTTGTTCAAATCATGGTCCCCAGAGGTAGGGTTGGGCCACAGTAGGGGGATCAAGTTTTACATAGGAATATATAAAGGAAATCTTTAAACTTTCTTCTCAAAAACTATGACGCCAGGAAAGCTCAAATTAAAATGGAAGCATCCTCAGGAAGCGAATATTCTTTTTTGTTCAAATCATGGTCCCCGGGGGAAGGGTAAGGCAACAGTAGGGGGATCAAGTTTTACATAGGAATATATAGAGGAAATCTTTAAACTTTCTTCTCAAAAACTATGACGCCAGGAAAGCTCAAATTAAAATGGAAGCATCCTCAGGATGTGAATATTCTTGTTTGTTCAAGTCATGGTCCCCGTGGGTAGGGTAGGGCCACAGTATGGGAAACAAGTTTTACATAGGGATATATAGAGAAAATCTTTAAACTTTCTTCTCAAAAATTATGACGCCAGGAAAGCTCAAATTAAAATGGAAGCATCCTCAGGAAGTGAATATTCTTGTTTATTCAAATCATGGTCCCCTGGAGTAGGGTAGGGCCACAGTAGGGGGATCAAATTTTACATAGGAATATATAGAGGAAATCTTTAAACTTTCTTCTCAAAAACTATGACGCCAGGAAAGCTCAAATTAAAATGGAAGCATCCTCAGGTAGTGTAGATTTTAGTTTGTTCAAATCATGGTCCCCGGAGGTAGGGTTGGGCCACAGTAGGGGGATCAAGTTTTACATAGGAATATATAGAGGAAATCTTTAAACTTTCTTCTCAAAAACTATGACGCCAGGAAAGCTCAAATTAAAATGGAAGCATCCTCAGGAAGCGAATATTCTTGTTTGTTCAAATCATCGTCCCCGGGGGTAGGGTAGGGCCACAGTAGGGGGATCAAGTTTTACATAGGAATATATAGAGAAAATCTTTAAACTTTCTTCTCAAAAACTATGACGCCAGGAAAGCTCAAATTAAAATGGAAGCATCCTCAGGAAGTGAATATTCTTTTTTGTTCAAATCATGGTCCCCGGGGGAAGGGTAGGGCCACAGTAGGGGGATCAAGTTTTACATAGGAACATATAGAGGAAATCTTTAAACTTTCTTCTCAAAAACTATGACGCCAGGAAAGCTCAAATTAAAATGGAAGCATCCTCAGGAAGTGAATATTCTTGTTTGTTCAAATCATGGTCCCAAGGGGTAGGGTAAGGCCACAGTAGGGGGATCAAGTTTTACATAGGAATATATAGAGAAAATCTTTAAACTTTCTTCTCAAAAACTATGACGCCAGGAAAGCTCAAATTAAAATGGAAGCATCCTCAGGTAGTGTATATTTTGGTTTGTTCAAATCATGGTCCCCTGGGGTAGGGTAGGGCCACAGTAGGGGGATCAAGTTTTACATAGGAATATATAGAGGAAAACTTTAAACTTTCTTCTCAAAAACTATGACGCCAGGAAAGCTCAAATTAAAATGGAAGCATCCTCAGGAAGCGAATATTCTTGTTTGTTCAAATCATGGTCCCTGGGGGTTCGGTAGGGCCACAGTAGGGGGATCAAGTTTTACATAGGAATATATAGAGAAAATCTTTAAACTTTCTTCTCAAAAACTATGACGCCAGGAAAGCTCAAATTAAAATGGAAGCATCCTCAAGAAGTGAGTATTTTTGTTTGTTCAAATCATGGTCCCCGGGGGTAGGGTAGGGCCACAGTAGGGGGATCAAGTTTTACATAGGAATATATAGAGAAAATCTTTAAACTTTCTTCTCAAAAACTATGACGCCTGGAAAGCTGAAATTAAATTGGAAGCATCCTCAGGTAGTGTAGATTTTAGTTTGTTTAAATCATGGTCCCCGGGGGTAGGGTTGGGCCACAGTAGGGGGATCAAGTTTTACATAGGAATATATAGAGAAAATCTTTAAACTTTCTTCTCAAAAACTATGACGCCAGGAAAGCTCAAATTAAAATGGAAGCATCCTCAGGAAGTGAATATTCTTGTTTGTTCAAATCATGGTCCCTGGGGGTAGGGTACGGCTACAGTAGGGGGATCAAGTTTTACATAGGAATATATAGAGAAAATCTTTACACTTTCTTCTCAAAAACTATGACGCCAGGAAAGCTCAAATTAAAATGGAAGCATCCTCAGGAAACTAATATTCTTGTTTGTTCAAATCATAGTCCCCGGGGGTAGGGTTGGGCCACAGTAGGGGGATCAAATTTTACATAGGAATATATAGAAGAAATTTTAAAACTTTCTTCTCAAAACCTATGACGCCAGGAAAGCTCAAATTAAAATGGAAGCATCCTCAGGAAGCAAATATTCTTGTTTGTTCAAATCATGGTCCCTGGGGGTAGGGTTTGGCTACAGTAGGGGGATCAAGTTTTACATAGGAATATATAGGGAAAATCTTTAAACTTTCTTCTCAAAAACTATGACGCCAGGAAAGCTCAAATTAAAATGGAAGCATCCTCAGGTAATGTAGATTTTAGTTTGTTCAAATCATGGTCCCCGGGGGTAGGGTTGGGCCACAGTAGGAGGGATCAAGTTTTACATAGGAATATATAGAGAAAATCTTTAAACTTTCTTCTCAAAAACTATGACGCCAGGAAAGCTCAAATTAAAATGGAAGCATCCTCGGGAAGTGAATATTCTTTTTTGTTCAAATCATGGTCCCCGGGGGAAGGGTAGGGCCACAGCAGGGGGATCAAGTTTTACATAGGAACATATAGAGAAAATCTTTAAACTTTCTTCTCAAAAACTATGACGCCAGGAAAGCTCAAATTAAAATGGAAGCATCCTCAGGAAGTGAATATTCTTGTTTATTCAAATCATGGTCCCCTGGGGTAGGGTAGGGCCACAGTAGGGGGATCAAGTTTTACGTAGGAATATATAGAGAAAATCTTTAAACTTTCTTCTCAAAAACTATGACGCCAGGAAAGCTCAAATTAAAATGGAAGCATCCTCAGGTAGTGTAGATTTTAGTTTGTTCAAATCATGGTCCCCGGGGGAAGGGTTGGGCCACAGTAGGGGGATCAAGTTTTACATAGGAATATATTGGGAAAATCTTTAAACTTTCTTCTAAAAAACTATGACGCAAGGAAAGCTCAAATTAAAATGGAAGCATCCTCAGGATGTGAATATTCTTGTTTGTTCAAGTCATGGTCCCCGTGGGTAGGGTAGGGCCACAGTAAGGGAATCAAGTTTTACATAGGGATATATAGAGAAAATCTTTAAACTTTCTTCTCAAGAATTATGACGCCAGGAAAGCTCAAATTAAAATGGAAGCATCCTCAGGAAGTGAATATTCTTGATTATTCAAATCATGGTCCCCTGGGGTAGGGTTGGGCCACAGTAGGGGGATCAAATTTTACATAGGAATATATAGAGAAAATCTTTAAACTTTCTTCTCAAAAACTATGACGCCAGGAAAGCTCAAATTAAAATGGAAGCATCCTCAGGTAGTGTAGATTTTAGTTTGTTCAAATCATGGTTCCCGGAGGTAGGGTTGGGCCACAGTAAGGGGATCAAGTTTTACATAGGAATATATAGAGGAAATCTTTAAACTTTCATCTCAAAAACTATGACGCCAGGAAAGCTGAAATTAAATTGGAAGCATCCTCAGGTAGTGTAGATTTTAGTTTGTTTAAATCATGGTCCCCGGGGGTAGGGTTGGGCCACAGTAGGGGGATCAAGTTTTACATAGGAATATATAGAGAAAATCTTTAAACTTTCTTCTCAAAAACTATGACGCCAGGAAAGCTCAAATTAAAATGGAAGCATCCTCAAAAAGTGAGTATTTTTGTTTGTTCAAATCATGGTCCCCGGGGGTAGGGTAGGGCCACAGTAGGGTGATCAAATTTTACATAGGAATATATAGAAGATATCTTTAAACTTTTTTCTAAAAAACTATGACGCCAGGAAAGCTCAAATTAAAATGGAAGCATCCTCAGGTAGTGTAGATTTTAGTTTGTTCAAATCATGGTCCCCGGGGGTAGGGTTAGGCCACAGTAGGGGGATCAAGTTTTACATAGGAATATATAGAGAAAATCTTTAAACTTTCTTCTAAAAACTATGACGCCAGGAAAGCTCAAATTAAAATGGAAGCATCCTCAGGTAGTGTATATTTTGGTTTGTTCAAATCATGGTCCCCTGGGGTAGGGTAGGGCCACAGTAGGGGGATCAAGTTTTACATAGGAATATATAGAGGAAATCTTTAAACTTTCTTCTCAAAAACTATGACGCCAGGAAAGCTCAAATTAAAATGGAAGCATCCTCAGGTAGTGTAGATTTTAGTTTGTTCAAATCATGGTCCCCTGGGGTAGGGTAGGGCCACAGTAGGGGGATCAAGTTTTACATTGGAATATATAGAGAAAATCTTTAAACTTTCTTCACAAAAACTATGACGCCAGGAAAGCTCAAATTAAAATGGAAGCATCCTCAGGTAGTGTAGATTTTAGTTTGTTCAAATCATGGTCCCCGGGGGAAGGGTAGGGCCACAGTAGGGGGATCAAGTTTTACATAGGAATATATAGAGAAAATCTTTAAACTTTCTTCTCAAAAACTATGACGCCAGGAAAGCTCAAATTAAAATGGAAGCATCCTCAGGTAGTGTAGATTTTAGTTTGTTCAAATCATGGTCCCCGGGGGAAGGGTTGGGCCACAGTAGGGGGATCAAGTTTTACATAGGAATATATTGAGAAAATCTTTAAACTTTCTTCTAAAAAAGTATGACGCCAGGAAAGCTCAAATTAAAATGGAAACATCCTCAAGAAGTGAGTATTTTTGTTTGTTCAAATCATGGTCCCCGGGGGTAGGGTAGGGCCACAGTAGGGGGATCAAGTTTTACATAGGAATATATAGAGAAAATCTTTAAACTTTCTTCCCAAAAACTATGACGCCTGGAAAGCTGAAATTAAATTGGAAGCATCCTCAGGTAGTGTAGATTTTAGTTTGTTCAAATCATGGTACCCGGGGGTAGGGTTGGGCCACAGTAGGGGGATCAAATTTTACATAGGAATATATTGAGAAAATCTTTAAACTTTCTTCTCAAAAACTATGACGCCAGGAAAGCTCAAATTAAAATGGAAGCATCCTCAGGAAGTGAATATTCTTTTTTGTTCAAATCATGGTCCCCGGGGGAAGGGTAGGGCCACAGTAGGGGGATCAAGTTTTACATAGGAACATATAGAGGAAATCTTTAAACTTTCTTCTCAAAAACTATGACGCCAGGAAAGCTCAAATTAAAATGGAAGCATCCTCAGGAAGTGAATATTCTTGTTTATTAAAATCATGGTCCCCTGGGGTAGGGTAGGGCCACAGTAGGGGGATCAAATTTTACATAGGAATATATAGAGGAAATCTTTAAACTTTCTTCTCAAAAACTATGACGCCAGGAAAGCTCAAATTAAAATGGAAGCATCCTCAGGTAGTGTAGATTTTAGTTTGTTCAAATCATGGTCCCCGGGGGAAGGGTTGGGCCACAGTAGGGGGATCAAGTTTTACATAGGAATATATTGAGAAAATCTTTAAACTTTCTTCTAAAAAAGTATGACGCCAGGAAAGCTCAAATTAAAATGGAAACATCCTCAAGAAGTGAGTATTTTTGTTTGTTCAAATCATGGTCCCCGGGGGTAGGGTAGGGCCACAGTAGGGGGATCAAGTTTTACATAGGAATATATAGAGAAAATCTTTAAACTTTCTTCCCAAAAACTATGACGCCTGGAAAGCTGAAATTAAATTGGAAGCATCCTCAGGTAGTGTAGATTTTAGTTTGTTCAAATCATGGTACCCGGGGGTAGGGTTGGGCCACAGTAGGGGGATTAAATTTTACATAGGAATATATTGAGAAAATCTTTAAACTTTCTTCTCAAAAACTATGACGCCAGGAAAGCTCAAATTAAAATGGAAGCATCCTCAGGAAGTGAATATTCTTTTTTGTTCAAATCATGGTCCCCGGGGGAAGGGTAGGGCCACAGTAGGGGGATCAAGTTTTACATAGGAACATATAGAGGAAATCTTTAAACTTTCTTCTCAAAAACTATGACGCCAGGAAAGCTCAAATTAAAATGGAAGCATCCTCAGGAAGTGAATATTCTTGTTTATTAAAATCATGGTCCCCTGGGGTAGGGTAGGGCCACAGTAGGGGGATCAAATTTTACATAGGAATATATAGAGGAAATCTTTAAACTTTCTTCTCAAAAACTATGACGCCAGGAAAGCTCAAATTAAAATGGAAGCATCCTCAGGTAGTGTAGATTTTAGTTTGTTCAAATCATGGTCCCCGGGGGAAGGGTTGGGCCACAGTAGGGGGATCAAGTTTTACATAGGAATATATTGAGAAAATCTTTAAACTTTCTTCTAAAAAAGTATGACGCCAGGAAAGCTCAAATTAAAATGGAAGCATCCTCAGGAAGTGAATATTCTTGTTTGTTCAAATCATGGTCCCCGGGGGAAGGGTAAGGCCACAGTAGGGGGATCAAGTTTTACATAGGAATATATAGAGGAAATCTTTAAACTTTCTTCTCAAAAACTATGACGCCAGGAAAGCTCAAATTAAAATGGAAGCATCCTCAGGATGTGAATATTCTTGTTTGTTCAAGTCATGGTCCCCGTGGGTAGGGTAGGGCCACAGTAGGGGAATCAAGTTTTACATAGGGATATATTGAGAAAATCTTTAAACTTTCTTCTCAAAAATTATGACGCCAGGAAAGCTCAAATTAAAATGGAAGCATCCTCAGGAAGTGAATATTCTTGTTTATTCAAATCATGGTCCCCTGGGGTAGGGTAGGGCCACAGTAGGGGGATCAAATTTTACATAGGAATATATAGAGGAAATCTTTAAACTTTCTTCTAAAAAACTATGACGCCAGGAAAGCTCAAATTAAAATGGAAGCATCCTCAGGTAGTGTAGATTTTAGTTTGTTCAAATCATGGTCCCCGGAGGTAGGGTTGGGCCACAGTAGGGGGATCAAGTTTTACATAGGAATATATAGAGGAAATCTTTAAACTTTCTTCTCAAAAACTATGACGCCAGGAAAGCTCAAATTAAAATGGAAGCATCCTCAGGAAGCGAATATTCTTGTTTGTTCAAATCATGGTCCCCGGGGGAAGGGTTGGGCCACAGTAGGGGGATCAAGTTTTACATAGGAATATATAGGGAAAATCTTTAAACTTTCTTCTCAAAAACTATGACGCCAGGAAAGCTCAAATTAAAATGGAAGCATCCTCAGGTAGTGTATATTTTGGTTTGTTCAAATCATGGTCCCCTGGGGTAGGGTAGGGCCACAGTAGGGGGATCAAGTTTTACATAGGAATATATAGAGGAAATCTTTAAACTTTCTTCTCAAAAACTATGACGCCAGGAAAGCTCAAATTAAAATGGAAGCATCCTCAGGTAGTGTAGATTTTAGTTTGTTCAAATCATGGTCCCCTGGGGTAGGGTAGGGCCACAGTAGGGGAATCAAGTTTTACATTGGAATATATAGAGAAAATCTTTAAACTTTCTTCACAAAAACTATGACGCCAGGAAAGCTCAAATTAAAATGGAAGCATCCTCAGGTAGTGTAGATTTTAGTTTGTTCAAATCATGGTCCCCGGGGGTAGGGTAGGGCCACAGTAGGGGGATCAAATTTTACATAGGAATATATAGAAGATATCTTTAAACTTTTTTCTAAAAAACTATGACGCCAGGAAAGCTCAAATTAAAATGGAAGCATCCTCAGGAAGTGAATATTCTTGTTTGTTCAAATCATGGTCCCAAGGGGTAGGGTAGGGCCACAGTAGGGGGATCAAGTTTTACATAGGACTATATAGAGGAAATCTTTAAACTTTCTTCTCAAAAACTATGACGCCAGGAAAGCTCAAATTAAAATGGAAGCATCCTCAGGTAGTGTATATTTTGGTTTGTTCAAATCATGGTCCCCTGGGGTAGGGTAGGGCCACAGTAGGGGAACAAGTTTTACATAGGAATATATAGAGGAAATCTTTAAACTTTCTTCTCAAAAACTATGACGCCAGGAAAGCTCAAATTAAAATGGAAGCATCCTCAGGTAGTGTAGATTTTAGTTTGTTCAAATCATGGTCCCCGGAGGTAGGGTTGGGCCACAGTAGGGGGATCAAGTTTTACATAGGAATATATAGAGGAAATCTTTAAACTTTCTTCTCAAAAACTATGACGCCAGGAAAGCTCAAATTAAAATGGAAGCATCCTCAGGAAGCGAATATTCTTTTTTGTTCAAATCATGGTCCCCGGGGGAAGGGTAAGGCAACAGTAGGGGGATCAAGTTTTACATAGGAATATATAGAGGAAATCTTTAAACTTTCTTCTCAAAAACTATGACGCCAGGAAAGCTCAAATTAAAATGGAAGCATCCTCAGGATGTGAATATTCTTGTTTGTTCAAGTCATGGTCCCCGTGGGTAGGGTAGGGCCACAGTAGGGGAATCAAGTTTTACATAGGGATATATAGAGAAAATCTTTAAACTTTCTTCTCAAAAATTATGACGCCAGGAAAGCTCAAATTAAAATGGAAGCATCCTCAGGAAGTGAATATTCTTGTTTATTCAAATCATGGTCCCCTGGAGTAGGGTAGGGCCACAGTAGGGGGATCAAATTTTACATAGGAATATATAGAGGAAATCTTTAAACTTTCTTCTCAAAAACTATGACGCCAGGAAAGCTCAAATTAAAATGGAAGCATCCTCAGGTAGTGTAGATTTTAGTTTGTTCAAATCATGGTCCCCGGAGGTAGGGTTGGGCCACAGTAGGGGGATCAAGTTTTACATAGGAATATATAGAGGAAATCTTTAAACTTTCTTCTCAAAAACTATGACGCCAGGAAAGCTCAAATTAAAATGGAAGCATCCTCAGGAAGCGAATATTCTTGTTTGTTCAAATCATCGTCCCCGGGGGTAGGGTAGGGCCACAGTAGGGGGATCAAGTTTTACATTGGAATATATAGAGAAAATCTTTAAACTTTCTTCTCAAAAACTATGACGCCAGGAAAGCTGAAATTAAAATGGAAGCATCCTCAGGAAGTGAATATTCTTGTTTGTTCAAATCATCGTCCCCGGGGGTAGGGTTGGGCCACAGTAGGGGGATCGAGTTTTACATAGGAATATATAGAGAAAATCTTTAAACTTTCTTCCCAAAAACTATGACGCCTGGAAAGCTGAAATTAAAATGGAAGCATCCTCAGGTAGTGTAGATTTTAGTTTGTTCAAATCATGGTCCCCGGGGGTAGGGTTGGGCCAAGGTAGGGGGATCAAGTTTTACATAGGAATATATTGAGAAAATCTTTAAACTTTCTTCTCAAAAACTATGACGCCAGGAAAGCTCAAATTAAAATGGAAGCATCCTCAGGAAGTGAATATTCTTTTTTGTTCAAATCATGGTCCCCGGGGGAAGGGTAGGGCCACAGTAGGGGGATCAAGTTTTACATAGGAACATATAGAGGAAATCTTTAAACTTTCTTCTCAAAAACTATGACGCCAGGAAAGCTCAAATTAAAATGGAAGCATCCTCAGGTAGTGTAGATTTTAGTTTGTTCAAATCATGGTCCCCGGGGGAAGGGTTGGGCCACAGTAGGGGGATCAAGTTTTACATAGGAATATATTGAGAAAATCTTTAAACTTTCTTCTAAAAAAGTATGACGCCAGGAAAGCTGAAATTAAAATGGAAGCATCCTCAGGAAGCGAATATTCTTGTTTGTTCAAATCATGGTCCCCGGGGGAAGGGTTGGGCCACAGTAGGGGGATCAAGTTTTACATAGGAATATATAGGGAAAATCTTTAAACTTTCTTCTCAAAAACTATGACGCCAGGAAAGCTGAAATTAAAATGGAAGCATCCTCAGGTAGTGTATATTTTGGTTTGTTCAAATCATGGTCCCCTGGGGTAGGGTAGGGCCACAGTAGGGGGATCAAGTTTTACATAGGAATATATAGAGGAAATCTTTAAACTTTCATCTCAAAAACTATGACGCCAGGAAAGCTCAAATTAAAATGGAAGCATCCTCAGGTAGTGTAGATTTTAGTTTGTTCAAATCATGGTCCCCTGGGGTAGGGTAGGGCCACAGTAGGGGAATCAAGTTTTACATAGGAATATATAGAGAAAATCTTTAAACTTTCTTCACAAAAACTATGACGCCAGGAAAGCTCAAATTAAAATGGAAGCATCCTCAGGTAGTGTAGATTTTAGTTTGTTCAAATCATGGTCCCCGGGGGTAGGGTAGGGCCACAGTAGGGGGATCAAATTTTACATAGGAATATATAGAAGATATCTTTAAACTTTTTTCTAAAAAACTATGACGCCAGGAAAGCTCAAATTAAAATGGAAGCATCCTCAGGAAGTGAATATTCTTGTTTGTTCAAATCATGGTCCCAAGGGGTAGGGTAGGGCCACAGTAGGGGGATCAAGTTTTACATAGGACTATATAGAGAAAATCTTTAAACTTTCTTCTCAAAAACTATGACGCCAGGAAAGCTCAAATTAAAATGGAAGCATCCTCAGGTAGTGTATATTTTGGTTTGTTCAAATCATGGTCCCCTGGGGTAGGGTAGGGCCACAGTAGGGGGATCAAGTTTTACATAGGAATATATAGAGGTAATCTTTAAACTTTCTTCTCAAAAACTATGACGCCAGGAAAGCTCAAATTAAAATGGAAGCATCCTCAGGTAGTGTAGATTTTAGTTTGTTCAAATCATGGTCCCCGGGGGTAGGGTAGGGCCACAGTAGGGGAATCAAGTTTTACATTTGAATATATAGAGGAAATCTTTAAACTTTCTTCTCAAAAACTATGACGCCAGGAAAGCTCAAATTAAAATGGAAGCATCCTCAGGTAGTGTAGATTTTAGTTTGTTCAAATCATGGTCCCCTGGGGTAGGGTAGAGCCACAGTAGGGGAATCAAGTTTTACATTGGAATATATAGAGAAAATCTTTAAACTTTCTTCACAAAAACTATGACGCCAGGAAAGCTCAAATTAAAATGGAAGCATCCTCAGGTAGTGTAGATTTTAGTTTGTTCAAATCATGGTCCCCGGGGGAAGGGTAGGGCCACAGTAGGGGGATCAAGTTTTACATAGGAATATATAGAGAAAATCTTTAAACTTTCTTCTCAAAAACTATGACGCCAGGAAAGCTCAAATTAAAATGGAAGCATCCTCAGGTAGTGTAGATTTTAGTTTGTTCAAATCATGGTCCCCGGGGGAAGAGTTGGGCCACAGTAGGGGGACCAAGTTTTACATAGGAATATATAGAGGAAATCTTTAAAGTTTCTTCTAAAAAACTATGACGCCAGGAAAGCTCAAATTAAAATGGAAGCATCCTCAAGAAGCAAATATTCTTGTTTGTTCAAATCATGGTCCCTGGGGGTAGGGTACAGCTACAATAGGGGGATCAAGTTTTACATAGGAATATATAGTGAAAATCTTTAAACTTTCTTCTCAAAAACTATGACGCCAGGAAAGCTCAAATTAAAATGGAAGCATCCTCAGGTAGTGTAGATTTTAGTTTGTTCAAATCATGGTCCCCGGAGGTAGGGTTGGGCCACAGTAGGGGGATCAAGTTTTACATAGGAATATATAGAGGAAATCTTTAAACTTTCTTCTCAAAAACTATGACGCCAGGAAAGCTCAAATTAAAATGGAAGCATCCTCAGGAAGCGAATATTCTTTTTTGTTCAAATCATGGTCCCCGGGGGAAGGGTAAGGCAACTGTAGGGGGATCAAGTTTTACATAGGAATATATAGAGGAAATCTTTAAACTTTCTTCTCAAAAACTATGACGCCAGGAAAGCTCAAATTAAAATGGAAGCATCCTCAGGATGTGAATATTCTTGTTTGTTCAAGTCATGGTCCCCGTGGGTAGGGTAGGGCCACAGTAGGGGAATCAAGTTTTACATAGGGATATATAGAGAAAATCTTTAAACTTTCTTCTCAAAAATTATGACGCCAGGAAAGCTCAAATTAAAATGGAAGCATCCTCAGGAAGTGAATATTCTTGTTTATTCAAATCATGGTCCCCTGGAGTAGGGTAGGGCCACAGTAGGGGGATCAAATTTTACATAGGAATATATAGAGGAAATCTTTAAACTTTCTTCTCAAAAACTATGACGCCAGGAAAGCTCAAATTAAAATGGAAGCATCCTCAGGTAGTGTAGATTTTAGTTTGTTCAAATCATGGTCCCCGGAGGTAGGGTTGGGCCACAGTAGGGGGATCAAGTTTTACATAGGAATATATAGAGGAAATCTTTAAACTTTCTTCACAAAAACTATGACGCCAGGAAAGCTCAAATTAAAATGGAAGCATCCTCAGGAAGCGAATATTCTTGTTTGTTCAAATCATGGTCCCCGGGGGTAGGGTAGGGCCACAGTAGGGGGATCAAGTTTTACATAGGAATATATAGAGAAAATCTTTAAACTTTCTTCTCAAAAACTATGACGCCAGGAAAGCTCAAATTAAAATGGAAGCATCCTCAGGAAGTGAATATTCTTTTTTGTTAAAATCATGGTCCCCGGGGAAAGGGTAGGGCCACAGTAGGGGGATCAAGTTTTACATAGGAACATATAGAGGAAATCTTTAAACTTTCTTCTCAAAAACTATGACGCCAGGAAAGCTCAAATTAAAATGGAAGCATCCTCAGGAAGTGTATATTCTTGTTTATTCAAATCATGGTCCCCTGGGGTAGGGTAGGGCCACAGTAGGGGGATCAAATTTTACATAGGAATATATAGAGGAAATCTTTAAACTTTCTTCTCAAAAACTATGACGCCGGGAAAGCTCAAATTAAAATGGAAGCATCCTCAGGTAGTGTAGATTTTAGTTTGTTCAAATCATGGTCCCCGGGGGAAGGGTAGGGCCACAGTAGGGGGATCAAGTTTTACATAGGAATATATTGAGAAAATCTTTAAAATTTCTTCTAAAAAAGTATGACGCCAGGAAAGCTCAAATTAAAATGGAAGCATACTCAAGAAGTGAGTATTTTTGTTTGTTCAAATCATGGTCCCCGGGGGTAGGGTAGGGCCACAGTAGGGGAATCAAGTTTTACATAGGGATATATAGAGAAAATCTTTAAACTTTCTTCTCAAAAATTGTGACGCCAGGAAAGCTCAAATTAAAATGGAAGCATCCTCAGGAAGTGAATATTCTTGTTTATTCAAATCATGGTCCCCTGGGGTAGGGTAGGGCCACAGTAGGGGGATCAAATTTTACATAGGAATATATAGAGGAAATCTTTAAACTTTCTTCTCAAAAACTATGACGCCAGGAAAGCTCAAATTAAAATGGAAGCATCCTCAGGTAGTGTAGATTTTAGTTTGTTCAAATCATGGTCCCCGGAGGTAGGGTTGGGCCACAGTAGGGGGATCAAGTTTTACATAGGAATATATAGAGGAAATCTTTAAACTTTCTTCTCAAAAACTATGACGCCAGGAAAGCTGAAATTAAAATGGAACCATCCTCAGGAAGCGAATATTCTTGTTTGTTCAAATCATGGTCCCCAGGGGAAGGGTTGGGCCACAGTAGGGGGATCAAGTTTTACATAGGAATATATAGGGAAAATCTTTAAACTTTCTTCTCAAAAACTATGACGCCAGGAAAGCTCAAATTAAAATGGAAGCATCCTCAGGTAGTGTATATTTTGGTTTGTTCAAATCATGGTCCCCTGGGGTAGGGTAGGGCCACAGTAGGGGGATCAAGTTTTACATAGGAATATATAGAGGAAATCTTTAAACTTTCTTCTCAAAAACTATGACGCCAGGAAAGCTCAAATTAAAATGGAAGCATCCTCAGGTAGTGTAGATTTTAGTTTGTTCAAATCATGGTCCCCTGGGGTAGGGTAGGGCCACAGAAGGGGAATCAAGTTTTACATAGGAATATATAGAGAAAATCTTTAAACTTTCTTCACAAAAACTATGACGCCAGGAAAGCTCAAATTAAAATGGAAGCATCCTCAGGTAGTGTAGATTTTAGTTTGTTCAAATCATGGTCCCCGGAGGTAGGGTTGGGCCACAGTAGGGGGATCAAGTTTTACATAGGAATATATAGAGGAAATCTTTAAACTTTCTTCTCAAAAACTATGACGCCAGGAAAGCTCAAATTAAAGTGGAAGCATCCTCAGGAAGCGAATATTCTTGTTTGTTCAAATCATGGTCCCCGGGGGTAGGGTAGGGCCACAGTAGGGGGATCAAGTTTTACATAGGAATATATAGAGAAAATCTTTAAACTTTCTTCTCAAAAACTATGACGCCAGGAAAGCTCAAATTAAAATGGAAGCATCCTCAGGAAGTGTATATTCTTGTTTATTCAAATCATGGTCCCCTGGGGTAGGGTAGGGCCACAGTAGGGGGATCAAATTTTACATAGGAATATATAGAGGAAATCTTTAAACTTTCTTCTCAAAAACTATGACGCCGGGAAAGCTCAAATTAAAATGGAAGCATCCTCAGGTAGTGTAGATTTTAGTTTGTTCAAATCATGGTCCCCGGGGGAAGGGTAGGGCCACAGTAGGGAGATCAAGTTTTACATAGGAATATATTGAGAAAATCTTTAAACTTTCTTCTAAAAAAGTATGACGCCAGGAAAGCTCAAATTAAAATGGAAGCATCCTCAGGTAGTGTAGATTTTAGTTTGTTCAAATCATGGTCCCCGGGGGAAGGGTTGGGCCACAGTAGGGGGATCAAGTTTTACATAGGAATATATAGAGGAAATCTTTAAACTTTCTTCTAAAAAAGTATGACGCCAGGAAAGCTCAAATTAAAATGGAAGCATCCTCAGGAAGTGAATATTCTTGTTTGTTCAAATCATGGTCCCCGGGGGAAGGGTAAGGCCACAGTAGGGGGATCAAGTTTTACATAGGAATATATAGAGGAAATCTTTAAACTTTCTTCTCAAAAACTATGACGCCAGGAAAGCTCAAATTAAAATGGAAGCATCCTCAGGATGTGAATATTCTTGTTTGTTCAAGTCATGGTCCCCGTGGGTAGGGTAGGGCCACAGTAGGGGAATCAAGTTTTACATAGGGATATATTGAGAAAATCTTTAAACTTTCTTCTCAAAAATTATGACGCCAGGAAAGCTCAAATTAAAATGGAAGCATCCTCAGGAAGTGAATATTCTTGTTTATTCAAATCATGGTCCCCTGGGGTAGGGTAGGGCCACAGTAGGGGGATCAAATTTTACATAGGAATATATAGAGGAAATCTTTAAACTTTCTTCTCAAAAACTATGACGCCAGGAAAGCTCAAATTAAAATGGAAGCATCCTCAGGTAGTGTAGATTTTAATTTGTTCAAATCATGGTCCCCGGAGGTAGGGTTGGGCCACAGTAGGGGGATCAAGTTTTACATAGGAATATATAGAGGAAATCTTTAAACTTTCTTCTCAAAAACTATGACGCCAGGAAAGCTGAAATTAAAATGGAAGCATCCTCAGGAAGCGAATATTCTTGTTTGTTCAAATCATGGTCCCCGGGGGAAGGGTTGGGCCACAGTAGGGGGATCAAGTTTTACATAGGAATATATAGGGAAAATCTTTAAACTTTCTTCTCAAAAACTATGACGCCAGGAAAGCTCAAATTAAAATGGAAGCATCCTCAGGTAGTGTATATTTTGGTTTGTTCAAATCATGGTCCCCTGGGGTAGGGTAGGGCCACAGTAGGGGGATCAAGTTTTACATAGGAATATATAGAGGAAATCTTTAAACTTTCGCGTCAAAAACTATGACGCCAGGAAAGCTTAAATTAAAATGGAAGCATCCTCAGGAAGTGAATATTCTTGTTTTTTCAAATCATGGTCCCAAGGGGTAGGGTAGGGGCACAGTAGGGGGATCAAGTTTTACATAGGACTATATAGAGAAAATCTTTAAACTTTCTTCTCAAAAATTATGACGCCAAGAAAGCTCAAATTAAAATGGAAGCATCCTCAGGTAGTGTATATTTTGGTTTGTTCAAATCATGGTCCCCTAGGGTAGGGTAGGGCCACAGTAGGGGGATCAAGTTTTACATAGGAATATATAGAGGAAATCTTTAAACTTTCTTCTCAAAAACTATGACGCCAGGAAAGCTCAAATTAAAATGGAAGCATCCTCAGGTAGTGTAGATTTTAGTTTGTTCAAATCATGGTCCCCTTGGGTAGGGTAGGGCCACAGTAGAGGAATCAAATTTAACATTGGAATATATAGAGAAAATCTTTAAACTTTCTTCTCAAAAACTATGACGCCAGGAAAGCTCAAATTAAAATGGAAGCATCCTCAGGTAGTGTAGATTTTAGTTTGTTCAAATCATGGTCCCCTGGGGTAGGGTAGGGCCACAGTAGGGGAATAAAGTTTTACATTGGAATATATAGAGAAAATCTTTAAACTTTCTTCACAAAAACTATGACGCCAGGAAAGCTCAAATTAAAATGGAAGCATCCTCAGGTAGTGTAGATTTTAGTTTGTTCAAATCATGGTCCCCGGGGGAAGGGTAGGGCCACAGTAGGGGGATCAAGTTTTACATAGGAATATATAGAGAAAATCTTTAAACTTTCTTCTCAAAAACTATGACGCCAGGAAAGCTCAAATTAAAATGGAAGCATCCTCAGGTAGTGTAGATTTTAGTTTGTTCAAATCATGGTCCCCGGGGGAAGGGTTGGGCCACAGTAGGGGGATCAAGTTTTACATAGGAATATATAGAGGAAATCTTTAAAGTTTCTTCTAAAAAACTATGACGCCAGGAAAGCTCAAATTAAAATGGAAGCATCCTTAGGAAGCAAATATTCTTGTTTGTTCAAATCATGGTCCCTGGGGGAAGGGTACAGCTACAGTAGGGGGATCAAGTTTTACATAGGAATATATAGTGAAAATCTTTAAACTTTCTTCTCAAAAACTATGACGCCAGGAAAGCTCAAATTAAAATGGAAGCATCCTCAGGTAGTGTAGATTTTAGTTTGTTCAAATCATGGTCCCCGGAGGTAGGGTTGGGCCACAGTAGGGGGATCAAGTTTTACATAGGAATATATAGAGGAAATCTTTAAACTTTCTTCTCAAAAACTATGACGCCAGGAAAGCTCAAATTAAAATGGCAGCATCCTCAGGAAGCGAATATTCTTTTTTGTTCAAATCATGGTCCCCGGGGGAAGGGTAAGGCAACAGTAGGGGGATCAAGTTTTACATAGGAATATATAGAGGAAATCTTTAAACTTTCTTCTCAAAAACTATGACGCCAGGAAAGCTCAAATTAAAATGGAAGCATCCTCAGGATGTGAATATTCTTGTTTGTTCAAGCGATGGTCCCCGTGGGTAGGGTAGGGCCACAGTAGGGGAATCAAGTTTTACAAAGGGATATATAGAGAAAATCTTTAAACAATCTTCTCAAAAATTATGACGCCAGGAAAGCTCAAATTAAAATGGAAGCATCCTCAGGAAGTGAATATTCTTGTTTATTCAAATCATGGTCCCCTTGAGTAGGGTAGGGCCACAGTAGGGGGATCAAATTTTACATAGGAATATATAGAGGAAATCTTTAAACTTTCTTCTCAAAAACTATGACGCCAGGAAAGCTCAAATTAAAATGGAAGCATCCTCAGGTAGTGTAGATTTTAGTTTGTTCAAATCATGGTCCCCGGAGGTAGGGTTGGGCCACAGTAGGGGGATCAAGTTTTACATAGGAATATATAGAGGAAATCTTTAAACTTTCTTCTCAAAAACTATGACGCCAGGAAAGCTCAAATTAAAATGGAAGCATCCTCAGGAAGCGAATATTCTTGTTTGTTCAAATCATCGTCCCCGGGGGTAGGGTAGGGCCACAGTAGGGGGATCAAGTTTTACATAGGAATATATAGAGAAAATCTTTAAACTTTCTTCTCAAAAACTATGACGTCAGGAAAGCTCAAATTAAAATGGAAGCATCCTCAGGTAGTGTAGATTTTAGTTTGTTCAAATCATGGTCCCCGGGGTTAGGGTTGGGCCACAGTAGGGGGATCAAGTTTTACATAGGAATATATAGAGAAAATCTTTAAACTTTCTTCTCAAAAACTATGACGCCAGGAAAGCTCAAATTAAAATGGAAGCATCCTCAGGAAGTGAATATTCTTTTTTGTTCAAATCATGGTCCCCGGGGGTAGGGTAGGGATACAGTAGGGGGATCAAGTTTTACATAGGAACATATAGAGGAAATCTTTAAACTTTCTTCTCAAAAACTATGACGCCAGGAAAGCTCAAATTAAAATGGAAGCATCCTCAGGAAGTGTATATTCTTGTTTATTCAAATCATGGTCCCCTGGGGTAGGGTAGGGCCACAGTAGGGGGATCAAATTTTACATAGGAATATATTGAGGAAATCTTTAAACTTTCTTCTCAAAAACTATGACGCTGGGAAAGCTCAAATTAAAATGGAAGCATCCTCAGGTAGTGTAGATTTTAGTTTGTTCAAATCATGGTCCCCGGGGGAAGGGTAGGGCCACAGTAGGGGGATCAAGTTTTACATAGGAATATATAGAGGAAATCTTTAAACTTTCTTCTCAAAAACTATGACGCCAGGAAAGCTCAAATTAAAATGGAAGCATCCTCAGGAAGCGAATATTCTTGTTTGTTCAAATCATCGTCCCCGGGGGTAGGGTAGGGCCACAGTAGGGGGATCAAGTTTTACATAGGAATATATAGAGGAAATCTTTAAACTTTCTTCTCAAAAACTATGACGCCAGGAAAGCTCAAATTAAAATGGAAGCATCCTCAGGTAGTGTAGATTTTAGTTTGTTCAAATCATGGTCCCCGGGGGTAGGGTAGGGCCACAGTAGGGGGATCAAATTTTACATAGGAATATATAGAGAAAATCTTTAAACTTTCTTCTCAAAAACTATGACGCCAGGAAAGCTCAAATTAAAATGGAAGCATCCTCAGGAAGTGAATATTCTTTTTTGTTCAAATCATGGTCCCCGGGGGTAGGGTAGGGCCACAGTAGGGGGATCAAGTTTTACATAGGAACATATAGAGGAAATCTTTAAACTTTCTTCTCAAAAACTATGACGTCAGGAAAGCTCAAATTAAAATGGAAGCATCCTCAGGAAGTGTATATTCTTGTTTATTCAAATCATGGTCCCCTGGGGTAGGGTAGGGCCACAGTAGGGGGATCAAATTTTACATAGGAATATATAGAGGAAATCTTTAAACTTTCTTCTCAAAAACTATGACGCCCGGAAAGCTCAAATTAAAATGGAAGCATCCTCAGGTAGTGTAGATTTTAGTTTGTTCAAATCATGGTCCCCTTGGGTAGGGTAGGGCCACAGTAGGGGAATCAAGTTTTACATAGGGATATATTGAGAAAATCTTTAAACTTTCTTCTCAAAAATTATGACGCCAGGAAAGCTCAAATTAAAATGGAAGCATCCTCAGGAAGTGAATATTCTTGTTTATTCAAATCATGGTCCCCTGGGGTAGGGTAGGGCCACAGTAGGGGGATCAAATTTTACATAGGAATATATAGAGGAAATCTTTAAACTTTCTTCTCAAAAACTATGACGCCAGGAAAGCTGAAATTAAAATGGAAGCATCCTCAGGAAGCGAATATTCTTGTTTGTTCAAATCATGGTCCCCGGGGGAAGGGTTGGGCCACAGTAGGGGGATCAAGTTTTACATAGGAATATATAGGGAAAATCTTTAAACTTTCTTCTCAAAAACTATGACGCCAGGAAAGCTCAAATTAAAATGGAAGCATCCTCAGGTAGTGTATATTTTGGTTTGTTCAAATCATGGTCCCCTGGGGTAGGGTAGGGCCACAGTAGGGGGATCAAGTTTTACATAGGAATATATAGAGGAAATCTTTAAACTTTCGCGTCAAAAACTATGACGCCAGGAAAGCTCAAATTAAAATGGAAGCATCCTCAGGAAGTGAATATTCTTGTTTGTTCAAATCATGGTCCCAAGGGGTAGGGTAGGGGCACAGTAGGGGGATCAAGTTTTACATAGGACTATATAGAGAAAATCTTTAAACTTTCTTCTCAAAAACTATGACGCCAAGAAAGCTCAAATTAAAATGGAAGCATCCTCAGGTAGTGTATATTTTGGTTTGTTCAAATCATGGTCCCCTAGGGTAGGGTAGGGCCACAGTAGGGGGATCAAGTTTTACATAGGAATATATAGAGGAAATCTTTAAACTTTCTTCTCAAAAACTATGACGCCAGGAAAGCTCAAATTAAAATGGAAGCATCCTCAGGTAGTGTAGATTTTAGTTTGTTCAAATCATGGTCCCCTTGGGTAGGGTAGGGCCACAGTAGAGGAATCAAATTTAACATTGGAATATATAGAGAAAATCTTTAAACTTTCTTCTCAAAAACTATGACGCCAGGAAAGCTCAAATTAAAATGGAAGCATCCTCAGGTAGTGTAGATTTTAGTTTGTTCAAATCATGGTCCCCTGGGGTAGGGTAGGGCCACAGTAGGGGAATAAAGTTTTACATTGGAATATATAGAGAAAATCTTTAAACTTTCTTCACAAAAACTATGACGCCAGGAAAGCTCAAATTAAAATGGAAGCATCCTCAGGTAGTGTAGATTTTAGTTTGTTCAAATCATGGTCCCCGGGGGAAGGGTAGGGCCACAGTAGGGGGATCATGTTTTACATAGGAATATATAGAGGAAATCTTTAAAGTTTCTTCTAAAAAACTATGACGCCAGGAAAGCTCAAATTAAAATGGAAGCATCCTCAGGAAGCAAATATTCTTGTTTGTTCAAATCATGGTCCCTGGGGGTAGGGTACGGCTACAGTAGGGGGATCAAGTTTTACATAGGAATATATAGTGAAAATCTTTAAACTTTCTTCTCAAAAACTATGACGCCAGGAAAGCTCAAATTAAAATGGAAGCATCCTCAGGTAGTGTAGATTTTAGTTTGTTCAAATCATGGTCCCCGGGGGTAGGGTTGGGCCACAGTAGGGGGATCAAGTTTTACATAGGAATATATAGAGGAAATCTTTAAACTTTCTTCTCAAAAACTATGACGCCAGGAAAGCTCAAATTAAAATGGAAGCATCCTCAGGTAGTGTAGATTTTAGTTTGTTCAAATCATGGTCCCCGGAGGTAGGGTTGGGCCACAGTAGGGGGATCAAGTTTTACATAGGAATATATAGAGGAAATCTTTAAACTTTCTTCTCAAAAACTATGACGCCAGGAAAGCTGAAATTAAAATGGAAGCATCCTCAGGAAGCGAATATTCTTGTTTGTTCAAATCATGGTCCCCGGGGGAAGGGTTGGGCCACAGTAGGGGGATCAAGTTTTACATAGGAATATATAGGGAAAATCTTTAAACTTTCTTCTCAAAAACTATGACGCCAGGAAAGCTCAAATTAAAATGGAAGCATCCTCAGGTAGTGTATATTTTGGTTTGTTCAAATCATGGTCCCCTGGGGTAGGGTAGGGCCACAGTAGGGGGATCAAGTTTTACATAGGAATATATAGAGGAAATCTTTAAACTTTCTTCTCAAAAACTATGACGCCAGGAAAGCTCAAATTAAAATGGAAGCATCCTCAGGTAGTGTAGATTTTAGTTTGTTCAAATCATGGTCCCTGGGGTAGGGTAGGGCCACAGAAGGGGAATCAAGTTTTACATAGGAATATATAGAGAAAATCTTTAAACTTTCTTCACAAAAACTATGACGCCAGGAAAGCTCAAATTAAAATGGAAGCATCCTCAGGTAGTGTAGATTTTAGTTTGTTCAAATCATGGTCCCCGGGGGTAGGGTAGGGCCACAGTAGGGGGATCAAATTTTACATAGGAATATATAGAAGATATATTTAAACTTTTTTCTAAAAAACTATGACGCCAGGAAAGCTCAAATTAAAATGGAAGCATCCTCAGGTAGTGTAGATTTTAGTTTGTTCAAATCATGGTCCCCGGGGGAAGGGTTGGGCCACAGTAGGGGGATCAAGTTTTACATAGGAATATATAGAGGAAATCTTTAAAGTTTCTTCTAAAAAACTATGACGCCAGGAAAGCTCAAATTAAAATGGAAGCATCCTCAGGAAGCAAATATTCTTGTTTGTTCAAATCATGGTCCCTGGGGGTAGGGTACGGCTACAGTAGGGGGATCAAGTTTTACATAGCAATATATAGTGAAAATCTTTAAACTTTCTTCTCAAAAACTATGACGCCAGGAAAGCTCAAATTAAAATGGAAGCATCCTCAGGTAGTGTAGATTTTAGTTTGTTCAAATCATGGTCCCCGGGGGTAGGGTTGGGCCACAGTAGGGGGATCAAGTTTTACATAGGAATATATAGAGGAAATCTTTAAACTTTCTTCACAAAAACTATGACGCCAGGAAAGCTCAAATTAAAATGGAAGCATCCTCAGGAAGCGAATATTCTTGTTTGTTCAAATCATGGTCCCCGGGGGAAGGGTTGGGCCACAGTAGGGGCATCAAGTTTTACATAGCAATATATAGGGAAAATCATTAAACTTTCTTCTAAAAACGTATGACGCCAGGAAAGCTCAAATTAAAATGGAAGCATCCTCAGGAAGTGAATATTCTTGTTTGTTCAAATCATGGTCCCCGGGGGAAGGGTTGGGCCACAGTAGGGGGATCAAGTTTTACATAGGAATATATAGGGAAAATCTTTAAACTTCCTTCTAAAAAAGTATGACGCCAGGAAAGCTCAAATTAAAATGGAAGCATCCTCAGGTAGTGTAGATTTTAGTTTGTTCAAATCATGGTCCCCGGGGGTAGGGTTTGGCCACAGTAGGGGGATCAAGTTTTACATAGGAATATATAGAGGAAATCTTTAAACTTTCTTCCCAAAAACTATGACGCCAGGAAAGCTCAAATTAAAATGGAAGCATCCTCAAGAAGTGTAGATTTTAGTTTGTTTAAATCATGGTCCCCGGGGGTAGGGTTAGGCCACAGTAGAGGGATCAAATTTTACATAGGAATACATAGAGACAATCTTTAAACTTTCTTCTCAAAACCTATGACGCCAGGAAAGCTCAAATTAAAATGGAAGCATCCTCAGGAAGCGAATATTCTTGTTTGTTCAAATCATGGTCCCCGGGGGAAGGGTTGGGCCACAGTAGGGGGATCAAGTTTTACATAGGAATATATAGGGAAAATCTTTAAACTTTCTTCTATGACGCCAGGAAAGCTCAAATTAAAATGGAAGCATCCTCAGGAAGCGAATATTCTTGTTTGTTCAAATCATCGTCCCCGGGGGTAGGGTAGGGCCACAGTAGGGGGATCAAGTTTTACATAGGAATATATAGAGAAAATCTTTAAACTTTCTTCTCAAAAACTATGACGCCAGGAAAGCTCAAATTAAAATGGAAGCATCCTCAGGTAGTGTAGATTTTAGTTTGTTCAAATCATGGTCCCCGGGGGTAGGGTAGGGCCACAGTAGGGGGATCAAGTTTTACATAGGAATATATAGAGAAAATCTTTAAACTTTCTTCCCAAAAACTATGACGCCAGGAAAGCTCAAATTAAAATGGAAGCATCCTCAAGAAGTGAGTATTTTTGTTTGTTCAAATTATGGTCCCCGGGGGTAGGGTAGGGCCACAGTAGGGGGATCAAGTTTTACATAGGAATATATAGAGAAAATCTTTAAACTTTCTTCTCAAAAACTATGACGCCAGGAAAGCTCAAATTAAAATGGAAGCATCCTCAGGTAGTGTAGATTTTAGTTTGTTCAAATCATGGTCCCCGGGGGTAGGGTAGGGCCACAGTAGGGGGATCAAGTTTTACATAGGAATATATAGAGAAAATCTTTAAACTTTCTTCCCAAAAACTATGACGCCTGGAAAGCTGAAATTAAATTGGAAGCATCCTCAGGTAGTGTAGATTTTAGTTTGTTCAAATCATGGTCCCCGGGGGAAGGGTTGGGCCAAGGTAGGGGGATCAAGTTTTACATAGGAATATATAGAGAAAATCTTTAAACTTTCTTCTCAAAAACTATGACGCCAGGAAAGCTCAAATTAAAATGGAAGCATCCTCAGGAAGTGAATATTCTTTTTTGTTCAAATCATGGTCCCCGGGGGAAGGGTAGGGCCACAGTAGGGGGATCAAGTTTTACATAGGAACATATAGAGGAAATCTTTAAGCTTTCTTCTCAAAAACTATGACGCCAGGAAAGCTCAAGTTAAAATGGAAGCATCCTCAGGAAGTGTATATTCTTGTTTATTCAAATCATGGTCCCCTGGGGTAGGGTAGGGCCACAGTAGGGTGATCAAATTTTACATAGGAATATATAGAGGAAATCTTTAAACTCTCTTCTCAAAAACTATGACGCCGGGAAAGCTCAAATTAAAATGGAAGCATCCTCAGGAAGCGAATATTCTTGTTTGTTCAAATCATGGTCCCCGGGGGAAGGGTTGGGCCACAGTAGGGGGATCAAGTTTTACATAGGAATATATTGAGAAAATCTTTAAACTTTCTTCTAAAAAAGTATGACGCCAGGAAAGCTCAAATTAAAATGGAAGCATCCTCAAGAAGTGAGTATTTTTGTTTGTTCAAATCATGGTCCCCGGGGGTAGGGTAGGGCCACAGTAGGGGGATCAAGTTTTACATAGGAATATATAGAGAAAATCTTTAAACTTTCTTCCCAAAAACTATGACGCCTGGAAAGCTGAAATTAAATTGGAAGCATCCTCAGGTTGTGTAGATTTTAGTTTGTTCAAATCATGGTCCCCGGGGGTAGGGTTGGGCCAAGGTAGGGGGATCAAGTTTTACATAGGAATATATTGAGAAAATCTTTAAACTTTCTTCTCAAAAACTATGACGCCAGGAAAGCTCAAATTAAAATGGAAGCATCCTCAGGAAGCGAATATTCTTGTTTGTTCAAATCATCGTCCCTGGGGGTAGGGTAGGGCCACAGTAGGGGGATCAAGTTTTACATAGGAATATATAGAGAAAATCTTTAAACTTTCTTCTCAAAAACTATGACGCCAGGAAAGCTCAAATTAAAATGGAAGCATCCTCAGGTAGTGTAGATTTTAGTTTGTTCAAATCATGGTCCCCGGGGGTAGGGTAGGGCCACAGTAGGGGGATCAAGTTTTACATAGGAATATATAGAGAAAATCTTTAAACTTTCTTCCCAAAAACTATGACGCCAGGAAAGCTCAAATTAAAATGGAAGCATCCTCAAGAAGTGAGTATTTTTGTTTGTTCAAATTATGGTCCCCGGGGGTAGGGTAGGGCCACAGTAGGGGGATCAAGTTTTACATAGGAATATATAGAGAAAATCTTTAAACTTTCTTCTCAAAAACTATGACGCCAGGAAAGCTCAAATTAAAATGGAAGCATCCTCAGGTAGTGTAGATTTTAGTTTGTTCAAATCATGGTCCCCGGGGGTAGGGTAGGGCCACAGTAGGGGGATCAAGTTTTACATAGGAATATATAGAGAAAATCTTTAAACTTTCTTCCCAAAAACTATGACGCCTGGAAAGCTGAAATTAAATTGGAAGCATCCTCAGGTAGTGTAGATTTTAGTTTGTTCAAATCATGGTCCCCGGGGGAAGGGTTGGGCCAAGGTAGGGGGATCAAGTTTTACATAGGAATATATAGAGAAAATCTTTAAACTTTCTTCTCAAAAACTATGACGCCAGGAAAGCTCAAATTAAAATGGAAGCATCCTCAGGAAGTGAATATTCTTTTTTGTTCAAATCATGGTCCCCGGGGGAAGGGTAGGGCCAAGGTAGGGGGATCAAGTTTTACATAGGAACATATAGAGGAAATCTTTAAGCTTTCTTCTCAAAAACTATGACGCCAGGAAAGCTCAAGTTAAAATGGAAGCATCCTCAGGAAGTGTATATTCTTGTTTATTCAAATCATGGTCCCCTGGGGTAGGGTAGGGCCACAGTAGGGTGATCAAATTTTACATAGGAATAAATAGAGGAAATCTTTAAACTCTCTTCTCAAAAACTATGACGCCGGGAAAGCTCAAATTAAAATGGAAGCATCCTCAGGAAGCGAATATTCTTGTTTGTTCAAATCATGGTCCCCGGGGAAAGGGTTGGGCCACAGTAGGGGGATCAAGTTTTACATAGGAATATATTGAGAAAATCTTTAAACTTTCTTCTAAAAAAGTATGACGCCAGGAAAGCTCAAATTAAAATGGAAGCATCCTCAAGAAGTGAGTATTTTTGTTTGTTCAAATCATGGTCCCCGGGGGTAGGGTAGGGCCACAGTAGGGGGATCAAGTTTTACATAGGAATATATAGAGAAAATCTTTAAACTTTCTTCCCAAAAACTATGACGCCTGGAAAGCTGAAATTAAATTGGAAGCATCCTCAGGTTGTGTAGATTTTAGTTTGTTCAAATCATGGTCCCCGGGGGTAGGGTTGGGCCAAGGTAGGGGGATCAAGTTTTACATAGGAATATATTGAGAAAATCTTTAAACTTTCTTCTCAAAAACTATGACGCCAGGAAAGCTCAAATTAAAATGGAAGCATCCTCAGGAAGTGAATATTCTTATTTGTTCAAATCATGGTCCCCGGGGGAAGGGTAGGGCCACAGTAGGGGGATCAAGTTTTACTTAGGAACATATAGAGGAAATCTTTAAACTTTCTTCTCAAAAACTATGACGCCAGGAAAGCTCAAATTAAAATGGAAGCATCCTCAGGAAGCAAATATTCTTGTTTGTTCAAATCATGGTCCCTGGGGGTAGGGTACGGCTACAGTAGGGGGATCAAGTTTTACATAGGAATATATAGTGAAAATCTTTAAACTTTCTTCTCAAAAACTATGACGCCAGGAAAGCTCAAATTAAAATGGAAGCATCCTCAGGTAGTGTAGATTTTAGTTTGTTCAAATCATGGTCCCCGGGGGTAGGGTTGGGCCACAGTAGGGGGATCAAGTTTTACATAGGAATATATAGAGGAAATCTTTAAACTTTCTTCTCAAAAACTATGACGCCAGGAAAGCTCAAATTAAAATGGAAGCATCCTCAGGTAGTGTAGATTTTAGTTTGTTCAAATCATGGTCCCCGGAGGTAGGGTTGGGCCACAGTAGGGGGATCAAGTTTTACATAGGAATATAAAGAGGAAACCTTTAAACTTTCTTCTCAAAAACTATGACGCCAGGAAAGCTGAAATTAAAATGGAAGCATCCTCAGGAAGCGAATATTCTTGTTTGTTCAAATCATGGTCCCCGGGGGAAGGGTTGGGCCACAGTAGGGGGATCAAGTTTTACATAGGAATATATAGGGAAAATCTTTAAACTTTCTTCTCAAAAACTATGACGCCAGGAAAGCTCAAATTAAAATGGAAGCATCCTCAGGTAGTGTATATTTTGGTTTGTTCAAATCATGGTCCCCTGGGGTAGGGTAGGGCCACAGTAGGGGGATCAAGTTTTACATAGGAATATATAGAGGAAATCTTTAAACTTTCTTCTCAAAAACTATGACGCCAGGAAAGCTCAAATTAAAATGGAAGCATCCTCAGGTAGTGTAGATTTTAGTTTGTTCAAATCATGGTCCCCTGGGGTAGGGTAGGGCCACAGAAGGGGAATCAAGTTTTACATAGGAATATATAGAGAAAATCTTTAAACTTTCTTCACAAAAACTATGACGCCAGGAAAGCTCAAATTAAAATGGAAGCATCCTCAGGTAGTGTAGATTTTAGTTTGTTCAAATCATGGTCCCCGGGGGTAGGGTAGGGCCACAGTAGGGGAATCAAATTTTACATAGGAATATATAGAAGATATATTTAAACTTTTTTCTAAAAAACTATGACGCCAGGAAAGCTCAAATTAAAATGGAAGCATCCTCAGGTAGTGTAGATTTTAGTTTGTTCAAATCATGGTCCCCGGGGGAAGGGTTGGGCCACAGTAGGGGGATCAAGTTTTACATAGAAATATATAGAGGAAATCTTTAAAGTTTCTTCTAAAAAACTATGACGCCAGGAAAGCTCAAATTAAAATGGAAGCATCCTCAGGAAGCAAATATTCTTGTTTGTTCAAATCATGGTCCCTGGGGGTAGGGTACGGCTACAGTAGGGGGATCAAGTTTTACATAGGAATATATAGTGAAAATCTTTAAACTTTCTTCTCAAAAACTATGACGCCAGGAAAGCTCAAATTAAAATGGAAGCATCCTCAGGTAGTGTAGATTTTAGTTTGTTCAAATCATGGTCCCCGGGGGTAGGGTAGGGCCACAGTAGGGGGATCAAGTTTTACATAGGAATATATAGAGAAAATCTTTAAACTTTCTTCCCAAAAACTATGACGCCTGGAAAGCTGAAATTAAATTGGAAGCATCCTCAGGTAGTGTAGATTTTAGTTTGTTCAAATCATGGTCCCCGGGGGAAGGGTTGGGCCAAGGTAGGGGGATCAAGTTTTACATAGGAATATATAGAGAAAATCTTTAAACTTTCTTCTCAAAAACTATGACGCCAGGAAAGCTCAAATTAAAATGGAAGCATCCTCAGGAAGTGAATATTCTTTTTTGTTCAAATCATGGTCCCCGGGGGAAGGGTAGGGCCACAGTAGGGGGATCAAGTTTTACATAGGAACATATAGAGGAAATCTTTAAGCTTTCTTCTCAAAAACTATGACGCCAGGAAAGCTCAAGTTAAAATGGAAGCATCCTCAGGAAGTGTATATTCTTGTTTATTCAAATCATGGTCCCCTGGGGTAGGGTAGGGCCACAGTAGGGTGATCAAATTTTACATAGGAATAAATAGAGGAAATCTTTAAACTCTCTTCTCAAAAACTATGACGCCGGGAAAGCTCAAATTAAAATGGAAGCATCCTCAGGAAGCGAATATTCTTGTTTGTTCAAATCATGGTCCCCGGGGGAAGGGTTGGGCCACAGTAGGGGGATCAAGTTTTACATAGGAATATATTGAGAAAATCTTTAAACTTTCTTCTATAAAAGTATGACGCCAGGAAAGCTCAAATTAAAATGGAAGCATCCTCAAGAAGTGAGTATTTTTGTTTGTTCAAATCATGGTCCCCGGGGGTAGGGTAGGGCCACAGTAGGGGGATCAAGTTTTACATAGGAATATATAGAGAAAATCTTTAAACTTTCTTCCCAAAAACTATGACGCCTGGAAAGCTGAAATTAAATTGGAAGCATCCTCAGGTTGTGTAGATTTTAGTTTGTTCAAATCATGGTCCCCGGGGGTAGGGTTGGGCCAAGGTAGGGGGATCAAGTTTTACATAGGAATATATTGAGAAAATCTTTAAACTTTCTTCTCAAAAACTATGACGCCAGGAAAGCTCAAATTAAAATGGAAGCATCCTCAGGAAGTGAATATTCTTATTTGTTCAAATCATGGTCCCCGGGGGAAGGGTAGGGCCACAGTAGGGGGATTAAGTTTTACTTAGGAACATATAGAGGAAATCTTTAAACTTTCTTCTCAAAAACTATGACGCCAGGAAAGCTCAAATTAAAATGGAAGCATCCTCAGGAAGCAAATATTCTTGTTTGTTCAAATCATGGTCCCTGGGGGTAGGGTACGGCTACAGTAGGGGGATCAAGTTTTACATAGGAATATATAGTGAAAATCTTTAAACTTTCTTCTCAAAAACTATGACGCCAGGAAAGCTCAAATTAAAATGGAAGCATCCTCAGGTAGTGTAGATTTTAGTTTGTTCAAATCATGGTCCCCGGGGGTAGGGTTGGGCCACAGTAGGGGGATCAAGTTTTACATAGGAATATATAGAGGAAATCTTTAAACTTTCTTCTCAAAAACTATGACGCCAGGAAAGCTCAAATTAAAATGGAAGCATCCTCAGGTAGTGTAGATTTTAGTTTGTTCAAATCATGGTCCCCGGAGGTAGGGTTGGGCCACAGTAGGGGGATCAAGTTTTACATAGGAATATAAAGAGGAAATCTTTAAACTTTCTTCTCAAAAACTATGACGCCAGGAAAGCTGAAATTAAAATGGAAGCATCCTCAGGAAGCGAATATTCTTGTTTGTTCAAATCATGGTCCCCGGGGGAAGGGTTGGGCCACAGTAGGGGGATCAAGTTTTACATAGGAATATATAGGGAAAATCTTTAAACTTTCTTCTCAAAAACTATGACGCCAGGAAAGCTCAAATTAAAATGGAAGCATCCTCAGGTAGTGTATATTTTGGTTTGTTCAAATCATGGTCCCCTGGGGTAGGGTAGGGCCACAGTAGGGGGATCAAGTTTTACATAGGAATATATAGAGGAAATCTTTAAACTTTCTTCTCAAAAACTATGACGCCAGGAAAGCTCAAATTAAAATGGAAGCATCCTCAGGTAGTGTAGATTTTAGTTTGTTCAAATCATGGTCCCCTGGGGTAGGGTAGGGCCACAGAAGGGGAATCAAGTTTTACATAGGAATATATAGAGAAAATCTTTAAACTTTCTTCACAAAAACTATGACGCCAGGAAAGCTCAAATTAAAATGGAAGCATCCTCAGGTAGTGTAGATTTTAGTTTGTTCAAATCATGGTCCCCGGGGGTAGGGTAGGGCCACAGTAGGGGGATCAAGTTTTACATAGGAATATATAGAGAAAATCTTTAAACTTTCTTCCCAAAAACTATGACGCCTGGAAAGCTGAAATTAAATTGGAAGCATCCTCAGGTAGTGTAGATTTTAGTTTGTTCAAATCATGGTCCCCGGGGAAAGGGTTGGGCCAAGGTAGGGGGATCAAGTTTTACATAGGAATATATAGAGAAAATCTTTAAACTTTCTTCTCAAAAACTATGACGCCAGGAAAGCTCAAATTAAAATGGAAGCATCCTCAGGAAGCAAATATTCTTGTTTGTTCAAATCATGGTCCCTGGGGGTAGGGTACGGCTACAGTAGGGGGATCAAGTTTTACATAGGAATATATAGTGAAAATCTTTAAACTTTCTTCTCAAAAACTATGACGCCAGGAAAGCTCAAATTAAAATGGAAGCATCCTCAGGAAGTGAATATTCTTGTTTGTTCAAATCATGGTCCCCGGGGGAAGGGTTGGGCCACAGTAGGGGGATCAAGTTTTACATAGGAATATATAGGGAAAATCTTTAAACTTTCTTCTATGACGCCAGGAAAGCTCAAATTAAAATGGAAGCATCCTCAGGTAGTGTATATTTTGGTTTGTTCAAATCTTGGTCCCCTGGGGTAGGGTAGGGCCACAGTAGGGGGATCAAGTTTTACATAGGAATATATAGAGGAAATCTTTAAACTTTCTTCTCAAAAACTATGACGCCAGGAAAGCTCAAATTAAAATGGAAGCATCCTCAGGTAGTGTAGATTTTAGTTTGTTCAAATCATGGTCCCCTGGGGTAGGGTAGGGCCACAGAAGGGGAATCAAGTTTTACATAGGAATATATAGAGAAAATCTTTAAACTTTCTTCACAAAAACTATGACGCCAGGAAAGCTCAAATTAAAATGGAAGCATCCTCAGGTAGTGTAGATTTTAGTTTGTTCAAATCATGGTCCCCGGGGGTTGGGTAGGGCCACAGTAGGGGGATCAAATTTTACATAGGAATATATAGAAGATATATTTAAACTTTTTTCTAAAAAACTATGACGCCAGGAAAGCTCAAATTATAATGGGAGCATCCTCAGGTAGTGTAGATTTTAGTTTGTTCAAATCATGGTCCCCGGGGGAAGGGTTGGGCCACAGTAGGGGGATCAAGTTTTACATAGGAATATATAGAGGAAATCTTTAAAGTTTCTTCTAAAAAACTATGACGCCAGGAAAGCTCAAATTAAAATGGAAGCATCCTAAGGAAGCAAATATTCTTGTTTGTTCAAATCATGGTCCCTGGGGGTAGGGTACGGCTACAGTAGGGGGATCAAGTTTTACATAGGAATATATAGTGAAAATCTTTAAACTTTCTTCTCAAAAACTATGACGCCAGGAAAGCTCAAATTAAAATGGAAGCATCCTCAGGTAGTGTAGATTTTAGTTTGTTCAAATCATGGTCCCCGGAGGTAGGGTTGGGCCACAGTAGGGGGATCAAGTTTTACATAGGAATATATAGAGGAAATCTTTAAACTTTCTTCTCAAAAACTATGACGCCAGGAAAGCTCAAATTAAAATGGAAGCATCCTCAGGAAGCGAATATTCTTGTTTGTTCAAATCATGGTCCCCGGGGGAAGGGTTGGGCCACAGTAGGGGCATCAAGTTTTACATAGCAATATATAGGGAAAATCATTAAACTTTCTTCTAAAAACGTATGACGCCAGGAAAGCTCAAATTAAAATGGAAGCATCCTCAGGTAGTGTACATTTTAGTTTGTTCAAATCATGGTCCCCGGAGGTAGGGTTGGGCCACAGTAGGGGGATCAAGTTTTACATAGGAATATATAGTGAAAATCTTTAAACTTTCTTCTCAAAAACTATGACGCCAGGAAAGCTCAAATTAAAATGGAAGCATCCTCAGGAAGTGAATATTCTTGTTTGTTCAAATCATGGTCCCCGGGGGAAGGGTTGGGCCACAGTAGGGGGATCAAGTTTTACATAGGAATATATAGAGAAAATCTTTAAACTTTCTTCTAAAAAAGTATGACGCCAGGAAAGCTCAAATTAAAATGGAAGCATCCTCAGGTAGTGTAGATTTTAGTTTGTTCAAATCATGGTCCCCGGGGGTAGGGTTTGGCCACAGTAGGGGGATCAAGTTTTACATAGGAATATATAGAGGAAATCTTTAAACTTTCTTCCCAAAAACTATGACGCCAGGAAAGCTCAAATTAAAATGGAAGCATCCTCAAGAAGTGTAGATTTTAGTTTGTTTAAATCATGGTCCCCGGGGGTAGGGTTAGGCCACAGTAGAGGGATCAAATTTTACATAGGAATACATAGAGAAAATCTTTAAACTTTCTTCTCAAAACCTATGACGCCAGGAAAGCTCAAATTAAAATGGAAGCATCCTCAGGAAGCGAATATTCTTGTTTGTTCAAATCATGGTCCCCGGGGGAAGGGTTGGGCCACAGTAGGGGGATCAAGTTTTACATAGGAATATATAGGGAAAATCTTTAAACTTTCTTCTATGACGCCAGGAAAGCTCAAATTAAAATGGAAGCATCCTCAGGAAGCGAATATTCTTGTTTGTTCAAATCATCGTCCCCGGGGGTAGGGTAGGGCCACAGTAGGGGGATCAAGTTTTACATAGGAATATATAGAGAAAATCTTTAAACTTTCTTCTCAAAAACTATGACGCCAGGAAAGCTCAAATTAAAATGGAAGCATCCTCAGGTAGTGTAGATTTTAGTTTGTTCAAATCATGGTCCCCGGGGGTAGGGTAGGGCCACAGTAGGGGGATCAAGTTTTACATAGGAATATATAGAGAAAATCTTTAAACTTTCTTCCCAAAAACTATGACGCCAGGAAAGCTCAAATTAAAATGGAAGCATCCTCAAGAAGTGAGTATTTTTGTTTGTTCAAATTATGGTCCCCGGGGGTAGGGTAGGGCCACAGTAGGGGGATCAAGTTTTACATAGGAATATATAGAGAAAATCTTTAAACTTTCTTCTCAAAAACTATGACGCCAGGAAAGCTCAAATTAAAATGGAAGCATCCTCAGGTAGTGTAGATTTTAGTTTGTTCAAATCATGGTCCCCGGGGGAAGGGTAGGGCCACAGTAGGGGGATCAAGTTTTACATAGGAATATATAGAGAAAATCTTTAAACTTTCTTCCCAAAAACTATGACGCCTGGAAAGCTGAAATTAAATTGGAAGCATCCTCAGGTAGTGTAGATTTTAGTTTGTTCAAATCATGGTCCCCGGGGGTAGGGTTGGGCCAAGGTAGGGGGATCAAGTTTTACATAGGAATATATAGAGGAAATCTTTAAACTTTCTTCTCAAAAACTATGACGCCAGGAAAGCTCAAATTAAAATGGAATCAACCTAAGGAAGTGAATATTCTTTTTTGTTCAAATCATGGTCCCCGGGGGAAGGGTAGGGCCACAGTAGGGGGATCAAGTTTTACATAGGAACATATAGAGGAAATCTTTAAGCTTTCTTCTCAAAAACTATGACGCCAGGAAAGCTCAAGTTAAAATGGAAGCATCCTCAGGAAGTGTATATTCTTGTTTATTCAAATCATGGTCCCCTGGGGTAGGGTAGGGCCACAGTAGGGGGATCAAATTTTACATAGGAATATATAGAGGAAATCTTTAAACTCTCTTCTCAAAAACTATGACGCCGGGAAAGCTCAAATTAAAATGGAAGCATCCTCAGGAAGCGAATATTCTTGTTTGTTCAAATCATGGTCCCAGGGGGAAGGGTTGGGCCACAGTAGGGGGATCAAGTTTTACATAGGAATATATTGAGAAAATCTTTAAACTTTCTTCTAAAAAAGTATGACGCCAGGAAAGCTCAAATTAAAATGGAAGCATCCTCAAGAAGTGAGTATTTTTGTTTGTTCAAATCATGGTCCCCGGGGGTAGGGTAGGGCCACAGTAGGGGGATCAAGTTTTACATAGGAATATATAGAGAAAATCTTTAAACTTTCTTCTCAAAAACTATGACGCCAGGAAAGCTCAAATTAAAATGGAAGCATCCTCAGGTAGTGTAGATTTTAGTTTGTTCAAATCATGGTCCCCGGGGGAAGGGTTGGGCCACAGTAGGGGGACCAAGTTTTACATAGGAATATATAGAGGAAATCTTTAAAGTTTCTTCTAAAAAACTATGACGCCAGGAAAGCTCAAATTAAAATGGAAGCATCCTCAGGAAGCAAATATTCTTGTTTGTTCAAGTCATGGTCCCCGTGGGTAGGGTAGGGCCACAGTAGGGGAATCAAGTTTTACATAGGAATATATTGAGAAAATCTTTAAACTTTCTTCTCAAAAATTATGACGCCAGGAAAGCTCAAATTAAAATGGAAGCATCCTCAGGAAGTGAATATTCTTGTTTATTCAAATCATGGTCCCCTGGGGTAGGGTAGGGCCACAGTAGGGGGATCAAATTTTACATAGGAATATATAGAGGAAATCTTTAAACTTTCTTCTCAAAAACTATGACGCCAGGAAAGCTCAAATTAAAATGGAAGCATCCTCAGGTAGTGTAGATTTTAGTTTGTTCAAATCATGGTCCCCGGAGGTAGGGTTGGGCCACAGTAGGGGGATCAAGTTTTACATAGGAATATATAGAGAAAATCTTTAAACTTTCTTCTCAAAAACTATGACGCCAGGAAAGCTGAAATTAAAATGGAAGCATCCTCAGGAAGCGAATATTCTTGTTTGTTCAAATCATGGTCCCCGGGGGAAGGGTTGGGCCACAGTAGGGGGATCAAGTTTTACATAGGAATATATAGGGAAAATCTTTAAACTTTCTTCTCAAAAACTATGACGCCAGGAAAGCTCAAATTAAAATGGAAGCATCCTCAGGTAGTGTATATTTTGGTTTGTTCAAATCATGGTCCCCTGGGGTAGGGTAGGGCCACAGTAGGGGGATCAAGTTTTACATAGGAATATATAGAGGAAATCTTTAAACTTTCGCGTCAAAAACTATGACGCCAGGAAAGCTCAAATTAAAATGGAAGCATCCTCAGGAAGTGAATATTCTTGTTTGTTCAAATCATGGTCCCAAGGGGTAGGGTAGGGGCACAGTAGGGGGATCAAGTTTTACATAGGACTATATAGAGAAAATCTTTAAACTTTCTTCTCAAAAACTATGACGCCAGGAAAGCTCAAATTAAAATGGAAGCATCCTCAGGTAGTGTATATTTTGGTTTGTTCAAATCATGGTCCCCTAGGGTAGGGTAGGGCCACAGTAGGGGGATCAAGTTTTACATAGGAATATTTAGAGGAAATCTTTAAACTTTCTTCTCAAAAACTATGACGCCAGGAAAGCTCAAATTAAAATGGAAGCATCCTCAGGTAGTGTAGATTTTAGTTTGTTCAAATCATGGTCCCCTGGGGTAGGGTAGGGCCACAGTAGAGGAATCAAGTTTTACATTGGAATATATAGAGAAAATCTTTAAACTTTCTTCTCAAAAACTATGACGCCAGGAAAGCTCAAATTAAAATGGAAGCATCCTCAGGTAGTGTAGATTTTAGTTTGTTCAAATCATGGTCCCCTGGGGTAGGGTAGGGCCACAGTAGGGGAATCAAGTTTTACATTGGAATATATAGAGAAAATCTTTAAACTTTCTTCACAAAAACTATGACGCCAGGAAAGCTCAAATTAAAATGGAAGCATCCTCAGGTAGTGTAGATTTTAGTTTGTTCAAATCATGGTCCCCGGGGGAAGGGTAGGGCCACAGTAGGGGGATCAAGTTTTACATAGGAATATATAGAGAAAATCTTTAAACTTTCTTCTCAAAAACTATGACGCCAGGAAAGCTCAAATTAAAATGGAAGCATCCTCAGGTAGTGTACATTTTAGTTTGTTCAAATCATGGTCCCCGGGGGAAGGGTTGGGCCACAGTAGGGGGATCAAGTTTTACATAGGAATATATAGAGGAAATCTTTAAAGTTTCTTCTAAAAAACTATGACGCCAGGAAAGCTCAAATTAAAATGGAAGCATCCTTAGGAAGCAAATATTCTTGTTTGTTCAAATCATGGTCCCTGGGGGAAGGGTACAGCTACAGTAGGGGGATCAAGTTTTACATAGGAATATATAGTGAAAATCTTTAAACTTTCTTCTCAAAAACTATGACGCCAGGAAAGCTCAAATTAAAATGGAAGCATCCTCAGGTAGTGTAGATTTTAGTTTGTTCAAATCATGGTCCCCGGAGGTAGGGTTGGGCCACAGTAGGGGGATCAAGTTTTACATAGGAATATATAGAGGAAATCTTTAAACTTTCTTCTCAAAAACTATGACGCCAGGAAAGCTCAAGTTAAAATGGAAGCATCCTCAGGAAGTGTATATTCTTGTTTATTCAAATCATGGTCCCCTGGGGTAGGGTAGGGCCACAGTAGGGGGATCAAATTTTACATAGGAATATATAGAGGAAATCTTTAAACTCTCTTCTCAAAAACTATGACGCCGGGAAAGCTCAAATTAAAATGGAAGCATCCTCAGGAAGCGAATATTCTTGTTTGTTCAAATCATGGTCCCCGGGGGAAGGGTTGGGCCACAGTAGGGGGATCAAGTTTTACATAGGAATATATTGAGAAAATCTTTAAACTTTCTTCTAAAAAAGTATGACGCCAGGAAAGCTCAAATTAAAATGGAAGCATCCTCAAGAAGTGAGTATTTTTGTTTGTTCAAATCATGGTCCCCGGGTGCAGGGTAGGGCCACAGTAGGGGGATCAAGTTTTACATAGGAATATATAGAGAAAATCTTTAAACTTTCTTCCCAAAAACTATGACGCCTGGAAAGCTGAAATTAAATTGGAAGCATCCTCAGGTTGTGTAGATTTTAGTTTGTTCAAATCATGGTCCCCGGGGGTAGGGTTGGGCCAAGGTAGGGGGATCAAGTTTTACATAGGAATATATTGAGAAAATCTTTAAACTTTCTTCTCAAAAACTATGACGCCAGGAAAGCTCAAATTAAAATGGAAGCATCCTCAGGAAGTGAATATTCTTATTTGTTCAAATCATGGTCCCCGGGGGAAGGGTAGGGCCACAGTAGGGGGATCAAGTTTTACTTAGGAACATATAGAGGAAATCTTTAAACTTTCTTCTCAAAAACTATGACGCCAGGAAAGCTCAAATTAAAATGGAAGCATCCTCAGGAAGTGAATATTCTTGTTTATTCAAATCATGGTCCCCTGGGGTAGGGTAGGGCCACAGTAGGGGGATCAAATTTTACATAGGAATATTTAGAGGAAATCTTTAAACTTTCTTCTCAAAAACTATGACGCCAGGAAAGCTCAAATTATAATGGAAGCATCCTCAGGAAGCGAATATTCTTGTTTGTTCAAATCATGGTCCCCGGGGGAAGGGTTGGGCCACAGTAGGGGGATCAAGTTTTACATAGGAATATATAGGGAAAATCTTTAAACTTTCTTCTAAAAAAGTATGACGCCAGGAAAGCTCAAATTAAAATGGAAGCATCCTCAGGTAGTGTAGATTTTAGTTTGTTCAAATCATGGTCCCCGGGGGTAGGGTAGGGCCACAGTAGGGGAATCAAGTTTTACATTTGAATATATAGAGGAAATCTTTAAACTTTCTTCTCAAAAACTATGACGCCAGGAAAGCTCAAATTAAAATGGAAGCATCCTCAGGTAGTGTAGATTTTAGTTTGTTCAAATCATGGTCCCCTGGGGTAGGGTAGGGCCACAGTAGGGGAATCAAGTTTTACATTGGAATATATAGAGAAAATCTTTAAACTTTCTTCACAAAAACTATGACGCCAGGAAAGCTCAAATTAAAATGGAAGCATCCTCAGGTAGTGTAGATTTTAGTTTGTTCAAATCATGGTCCCCGGGGGAAGGGTAGGGCCACAGTAGGGGGATCAAGTTTTACATAGGAATATATAGAGAAAATCTTTAAACTTTCTTCTCAAAAACTATGACGCCAGGAAAGCTCAAATTAAAATGGAAGCATCCTCAGGTAGTGTAGATTTTAGTTTGTTCAAATCATGGTCCCCGGGGGAAGGGTTGGGCCACAGTAGGGGGACCAAGTTTTACATAGGAATATTTAGAGGAAATCTTTAAACTTTCTTCTCAAAAACTATGACGCCAGGAAAGCTCAAATTATAATGGAAGCATCCTCAGGAAGCGAATATTCTTGTTTGTTCAAATCATGGTCCCCGGGGGAAGGGTTGGGCCACAGTAGGGGGATCAAGTTTTACATAGGAATATATAGGGAAAATCTTTAAACTTTCTTCTCAAAAAGTATGACGCCAGGAAAGCTCAAATTAAAATGGAAGCATCCTCAGGTAGTGTAGATTTTAGTTTGTTCAAATCATGGTCCCCGGGGGTAGGGTAGGGCCACAGTAGGGGAATCAAGTTTTACATTTGAATATATAGAGGAAATCTTTAAACTTTCTTCTCAAAAACTATGACGCCAGGAAAGCTCAAATTAAAATGGAAGCATCCTCAGGTAGTGTAGATTTTAGTTTGTTCAAATCATGGTCCCCTGGGGTAGGGTAGGGCCACAGTAGGGGAATCAAGTTTTACATTGGAATATATAGAGAAAATCTTTAAACTTTCTTCACAAAAACTATGACGCCAGGAAAGCTCAAATTAAAATGGAAGCATCCTCAGGTAGTGTAGATTTTAGTTTGTTCAAATCATGGTCCCCGGGGGAAGGGTAGGGCCACAGTAGGGGGATCAAGTTTTACATAGGAATATATAGAGAAAATCTTTAAACTTTCTTCTCAAAAACTATGACGCCAGGAAAGCTCAAATTAAAATGGAAGCATCCTCAGGTAGTGTAGATTTTAGTTTGTTCAAATCATGGTCCCCGGGGGAAGGGTTGGGCCACAGTAGGGGGACCAAGTTTTACATAGGAATATATAGAGGAAATCTTTAAAGTTTCTTCTAAAAAACTATGACGCCAGGAAAGCTCAAATTAAAATGGAAGCATCCTCAGGTAGTGTAGATTTTAGTTTGTTCAAATCATGGTCCCCGGGGGAAGGGTTGGGCCACAGTAGGGGGATCAAGTTTTACATAGAAATATATAGAGGAAATCTTTAAAGTTTCTTCTAAAAAACTATGACGCCAGGAAAGCTCAAATTAAAATGGAAGCATCCTCAGGAAGCAAATATTCTTGTTTGTTCAAATCATGGTCCCTGGGGGTAGGGTACGGCTACAGTAGGGGGATCAAGTTTTACATAGGAATATATAGTGAAAATCTTTAAACTTTCTTCTCAAAAACTATGACGCCAGGAAAGCTCAAATTAAAATGGAAGCATCCTCAGGTAGTGTAGATTTTAGTTTGTTCAAATCATGGTCCCCGGGGGTAGGGTAGGGCCACAGTAGGGGGATCAAGTTTTACATAGGAATATATAGAGAAAATCTTTAAACTTTCTTCCCAAAAACTATGACGCCTGGAAAGCTGAAATTAAATTGGAAGCATCCTCAGGTAGTGTAGATTTTAGTTTGTTCAAATCATGGTCCCCGGGGGAAGGGTTGGGCCAAGGTAGGGGGATCAAGTTTTACATAGGAATATATAGAGAAAATCTTTAAACTTTCTTCTCAAAAACTATGACGCCAGGAAAGCTCAAATTAAAATGGAAGCATCCTCAGGAAGTGAATATTCTTTTTTGTTCAAATCATGGTCCCCGGGGGAAGGGTAGGGCCACAGTAGGGGGATCAAGTTTTACATAGGAACATATAGAGGAAATCTTTAAGCTTTCTTCTCAAAAACTATGACGCCAGGAAAGCTCAAGTTAAAATGGAAGCATCCTCAGGAAGTGTATATTCTTGTTTATTCAAATCATGGTCCCCTGGGGTAGGGTAGGGCCACAGTAGGGTGATCAAATTTTACATAGGAATAAATAGAGGAAATCTTTAAACTCTCTTCTCAAAAACTATGACGCCGGGAAAGCTCAAATTAAAATGGAAGCATCCTCAGGAAGCGAATATTCTTGTTTGTTCAAATCATGGTCCCCGGGGGAAGGGTTGGGCCACAGTAGGGGGATCAAGTTTTACATAGGAATATATTGAGAAAATCTTTAAACTTTCTTCTATAAAAGTATGACGCCAGGAAAGCTCAAATTAAAATGGAAGCATCCTCAAGAAGTGAGTATTTTTGTTTGTTCAAATCATGGTCCCCGGGGGTAGGGTAGGGCCACAGTAGGGGGATCAAGTTTTACATAGGAATATATAGAGAAAATCTTTAAACTTTCTTCCCAAAAACTATGACGCCTGGAAAGCTGAAATTAAATTGGAAGCATCCTCAGGTTGTGTAGATTTTAGTTTGTTCAAATCATGGTCCCCGGGGGTAGGGTTGGGCCAAGGTAGGGGGATCAAGTTTTACATAGGAATATATTGAGAAAATCTTTAAACTTTCTTCTCAAAAACTATGACGCCAGGAAAGCTCAAATTAAAATGGAAGCATCCTCAGGAAGTGAATATTCTTATTTGTTCAAATCATGGTCCCCGGGGGAAGGGTAGGGCCACAGTAGGGGGATCAAGTTTTACTTAGGAACATATAGAGGAAATCTTTAAACTTTCTTCTCAAAAACTATGACGCCAGGAAAGCTCAAATTAAAATGGAAGCATCCTCAGGAAGCAAATATTCTTGTTTGTTCAAATCATGGTCCCTGGGGGTAGGGTACGGCTACAGTAGGGGGATCAAGTTTTACATAGGAATATATAGTGAAAATCTTTAAACTTTCTTCTCAAAAACTATGACGCCAGGAAAGCTCAAATTAAAATGGAAGCATCCTCAGGTAGTGTAGATTTTAGTTTGTTCAAATCATGGTCCCCGGGGGTAGGGTTGGGCCACAGTAGGGGGATCAAGTTTTACATAGGAATATATAGAGGAAATCTTTAAACTTTCTTCTCAAAAACTATGACGCCAGGAAAGCTCAAATTAAAATGGAAGCATCCTCAGGTAGTGTAGATTTTAGTTTGTTCAAATCATGGTCCCCTGGGGTAGGGTAGGGCCACAGTAGGGGGATCAAGTTTTACATAGGAATATAAAGAGGAAATCTTTAAACTTTCTTCTCAAAAACTATGACGCCAGGAAAGCTGAAATTAAAATGGAAGCATCCTCAGGAAGCGAATATTCTTGTTTGTTCAAATCATGGTCCCCGGGGGAAGGGTTGGGCCACAGTAGGGGGATCAAGTTTTACATAGGAATATATAGGGAAAATCTTTAAACTTTCTTCTCAAAAACTATGACGCCAGGAAAGCTCAAATTAAAATGGAAGCATCCTCAGGTAGTGTAGATTTTAGTTTGTTCAAATCATGGTCCCCTGGGGTAGGGTAGGGCCACAGAAGGGGAATCAAGTTTTACATAGGAATATATAGAGAAAATCTTTAAACTTTCTTCACAAAAACTATGACGCCAGGAAAGCTCAAATTAAAATGGAAGCATCCTCAGGTAGTGTAGATTTTAGTTTGTTCAAATCATGGTCCCCGGGGGAAGGGTAGGGCCACAGTAGGGGGATCAAATTTTACATAGGAATATATAGAAGATATATTTAAACTTTTTTCTAAAAAACTATGACGCCAGGAAAGCTCAAATTAAAATGGAAGCATCCTCAGGTAGTGTAGATTTTAGTTTGTTCAAATCATGGTCCCCGGGGGAAGGGTTGGGCCACAGTAGGGGGATCAAGTTTTACATAGAAATATATAGAGGAAATCTTTAAAGTTTCTTCTAAAAAACTATGACGCCAGGAAAGCTCAAATTAAAATGGAAGCATCCTCAGGAAGCAAATATTCTTGTTTGTTCAAATCATGGTCCCTGGGGGTAGGGTACGGCTACAGTAGGGGGATCAAGTTTTACATAGGAATATATAGTGAAAATCTTTAAACTTTCTTCTCAAAAACTATGACGCCAGGAAAGCTCAAATTAAAATGGAAGCATCCTCAGGAAGTGAATATTCTTGTTTGTTCAAATCATGGTCCCCGGGGGAAGGGTTGGGCCACAGTAGGGGGATCAAGTTTTACATAGGAATATATAGGGAAAATCTTTAAACTTTCTTCTAAAAAAGTATGACGCCAGGAAAGCTCAAATTAAAATGGAAGCATCCTCAGGTAGTGTAGATTTTAGTTTGTTCAAATCATGGTCCCCGGGGGTAGGGTTTGGCCACAGTAGGGGGATCAAGTTTTACATAGGAATATATAGAGGAAATCTTTAAACTTTCTTCCCAAAAACTATGACGCCAGGAAAGCTCAAATTAAAATGGAAGCATCCTCAAGAAGTGTAGATTTTAGTTTGTTTAAATCATGTTCCCCGGGGGTAGGGTTAGGCCACAGTAGAGGGATCAAATTTTACATAGGAATACATAGAGAAAATCTTTAAACTTTCTTCTCAAAACCTATGACGCCAGGAAAGCTCAAATTAAAATGGAAGCATCCTCAGGAAGCGAATATTCTTGTTTGTTCAAATCATGGTCCCCGGGGGAAGGGTTGGGCCACAGTAGGGGGATCAAGTTTTACATAGGAATATATAGGGAAAATCTTTAAACTTTCTTCTATGACGCCAGGAAAGCTCAAATTAAAATGGAAGCATCCTCAGGTAGTGTATATTTTGGTTTGTTCAAATCATGGTCCCCTGGGGTAGGGTAGGGCCACAGTAGGGGGATCAAGTTTTACATAGGAATATATAGAGGAAATCTTTAAACTTTCTTCTCAAAAACTATGACGCCAGGAAAGCTCAAATTAAAATGGAAGCATCCTCAGGTAGTGTAGATTTTAGTTTGTTCAAATCATGGTCCCCTGGGGTAGGGTAGGGCCACAGAAGGGGAATCAAGTTTTACATAGGAATATATAGAGAAAATCTTTAAACTTTCTTCACAAAAACTATGACGCCAGGAAAGCTCAAATTAAAATGGAAGCATCCTCAGGTAGTGTAGATTTTAGTTTGTTCAAATCATGGTCCCCGGGGGTTGGGTAGGGCCACAGTAGGGGGATCAAATTTTACATAGGAATATATAGAAGATATATTTAAACTTTTTTCTAAAAAACTATGACGCCAGGAAAGCTCAAATTATAATGGGAGCATCCTCAGGTAGTGTAGATTTTAGTTTGTTCAAATCATGGTCCCCGGGGGAAGGGTTGGGCCACAGTAGGGGGATCAAGTTTTACATAGGAATATATAGAGGAAATCTTTAAAGTTTCTTCTAAAAAACTATGACGCCAGGAAAGCTCAAATTAAAATGGAAGCATCCTAAGGAAGCAAATATTCTTGTTTGTTCAAATCATGGTCCCTGGGGGTAGGGTACGGCTACAGTAGGGGGATCAAGTTTTACATAGGAATATATAGTGAAAATCTTTAAACTTTCTTCTCAAAAACTATGACGCCAGGAAAGCTCAAATTAAAATGGAAGCATCCTCAGGTAGTGTAGATTTTAGTTTGTTCAAATCATGGTCCCCGGGGGTAGGGTTGGGCCACAGTAGGGGGATCAAGTTTTACATAGGAATATATAGAGGAAATCTTTAAACTTTCTTCTCAAAAACTATGACGCCAGGAAAGCTCAAATTAAAATGGAAGCATCCTCAGGAAGCGAATATTCTTGTTTGTTCAAATCATGGTCCCCGGGGGAAGGGTTGGGCCACAGTAGGGGCATCAAGTTTTACATAGCAATATATAGGGAAAATCATTAAACTTTCTTCTAAAAACGTATGACGCCAGGAAAGCTCAAATTAAAATGGAAGCATCCTCAGGTAGTGTACATTTTAGTTTGTTCAAATCATGGTCCCCGGAGGTAGGGTTGGGCCACAGTAGGGGGATCAAGTTTTACATAGGAATATATAGTGAAAATCTTTAAACTTTCTTCTCAAAAACTATGACGCCAGGAAAGCTCAAATTAAAATGGAAGCATCCTCAGGAAGTGAATATTCTTGTTTGTTCAAATCATGGTCCCCGGGGGAAGGGTTGGGCCACAGTAGGGGGATCAAGTTTTACATAGGAATATATAGAGAAAATCTTTAAACTTTCTTCTAAAAAAGTATGACGCCAGGAAAGCTCAAATTAAAATGGAAGCATCCTCAGGTAGTGTAGATTTTAGTTTGTTCAAATCATGGTCCCCGGGGGTAGGGTTTGGCCACAGTAGGGGGATCAAGTTTTACATAGGAATATATAGAGGAAATCTTTAAACTTTCTTCCCAAAAACTATGACGCCAGGAAAGCTCAAATTAAAATGGAAGCATCCTCAAGAAGTGTAGATTTTAGTTTGTTTAAATCATGGTCCCCGGGGGTAGGGTTAGGCCACAGTAGAGGGATCAAATTTTACATAGGAATACATAGAGAAAATCTTTAAACTTTCTTCTCAAAACCTATGACGCCAGGAAAGCTCAAATTAAAATGGAAGCATCCTCAGGAAGCGAATATTCTTGTTTGTTCAAATCATGGTCCCCGGGGGAAGGGTTGGGCCACAGTAGGGGGATCAAGTTTTACATAGGAATATATAGGGAAAATCTTTAAACTTTCTTCTATGACGCCAGGAAAGCTCAAATTAAAATGGAAGCATCCTCAGGAAGCGAATATTCTTGTTTGTTCAAATCATCGTCCCCGGGGGTAGGGTAGGGCCACAGTAGGGGGATCAAGTTTTACATAGGAATATATAGAGAAAATCTTTAAACTTTCTTCTCAAAAACTATGACGCCAGGAAAGCTCAAATTAAAATGGAAGCATCCTCAAGAAGTGAGTATTTTTGTTTGTTCAAATTATGGTCCCCGGGGGTAGGGTAGGGCCACAGTAGGGGGATCAAGTTTTACATAGGAATATATAGAGAAAATCTTTAAACTTTCTTCTCAAAAACTATGACGCCAGGAAAGCTCAAATTAAAATGGAAGCATCCTCAGGTAGTGTAGATTTTAGTTTGTTCAAATCATGGTCCCCGGGGGTAGGGTAGGGCCACAGTAGGGGGATCAAGTTTTACATAGGAATATATAGAGAAAATCTTTAAACTTTCTTCCCAAAAACTATGACGCCTGGAAAGCTGAAATTAAATTGGAAGCATCCTCAGGTAGTGTAGATTTTAGTTTGTTCAAATCATGGTCCCCGGGGGTAGGGTTGGGCCAAGGTAGGGGGATCAAGTTTTACATAGGAATATATAGAGAAAATCTTTAAACTTTCTTCTCAAAAACTATGACGCCAGGAAAGCTCAAATTAAAATGGAATCATCCTCAGGAAGTGAATATTCTTTTTTGTTCAAATCATGGTCCCCGGGGGAAGGGTAGGGCCACAGTAGGGGGATCAAGTTTTACATAGGAACATATAGAGGAAATCTTTAAGCTTTCTTCTCAAAAACTATGACGCCAGGAAAGCTCAAGTTAAAATGGAAGCATCCTCAGGAAGTGTATATTCTTGTTTATTCAAATCATGGTCCCCTGGGGTAGGGTAGGGCCACAGTAGGGGGATCAAATTTTACATAGGAATATATAGAGGAAATCTTTAAACTCTCTTCTCAAAAACTATGACGCCGGGAAAGCTCAAATTAAAATGGAAGCATCCTCAGGAAGCGAATATTCTTGTTTGTTCAAATCATGGTCCCCGGGGGAAGGGTTGGGCCACAGTAGGGGGATCAAGTTTTACATAGGAATATATTGAGAAAATCTTTAAACTTTCTTCTAAAAAAGTATGACGCCAGGAAAGCTCAAATTAAAATGGAAGCATCCTCAAGAAGTGAGTATTTTTGTTTGTTCAAATCATGGTCCCCGGGGGTAGGGTAGGGCCACAGTAGGGGGATCAAGTTTTACATAGGAATATATAGAGAAAATCTTTAAACTTTCTTCTCAAAAACTATGACGCCAGGAAAGCTCAAATTAAAATGGAAGCATCCTCAGGTAGTGTAGATTTTAGTTTGTTCAAATCATGGTCCCCGGGGGAAGGGTTGGGCCACAGTAGGGGGACCAAGTTTTACATAGGAATATATAGAGGAAATCTTTAAAGTTTCTTCTAAAAAACTATGACGCCAGGAAAGCTCAAATTAAAATGGAGTCATCCTCAGGAAGCAAATATTCTTGTTTGTTCAAGTCATGGTCCCCGTGGGTAGGGTAGGGCCACAGTAGGGGAATCAAGTTTTACATAGGGATATATTGAGAAAATCTTTAAACTTTCTTCTCAAAAATTATGACGCCAGGAAAGCTCAAATTAAAATGGAAGCATCCTCAGGAAGTGAATATTCTTGTTTATTCAAATCATGGTCCCCTGGGGTAGGGTAGGGCCACAGTAGGGGGATCAAATTTTACATAGGAATATATAGAGGAAATCTTTAAACTTTCTTCTCAAAAACTATGACGCCAGGAAAGCTCAAATTAAAATGGAAGCATCCTCAGGTAGTGTAGATTTTAGTTTGTTCAAATCATGGTCCCCGGAGGTAGGGTTGGGCCACAGTAGGGGGATCAAGTTTTACATAGGAATATATAGAGGAAATCTTTAAACTTTCTTCTCAAAAACTATGACGCCAGGAAAGCTGAAATTAAAATGGAAGCATCCTCAGGAAGCGAATATTCTTGTTTGTTCAAATCATGGTCCCCGGGGGAAGGGTTGGGCCACAGTAGGGGGATCAAGTTTTACATAGGAATATATAGGGAAAATCTTTAAACTTTCTTCTCAAAAACTATGACGCCAGGAAAGCTCAAATTAAAATGGAAGCATCCTCAGGTAGTGTATATTTTGGTTTGTTCAAATCATGGTCCCCTGGGGTAGGGTAGGGCCACAGTAGGGGGATCAAGTTTTACATAGGAATATATAGAGGAAATCTTTAAACTTTCGCGTCAAAAACTATGACGCCAGGAAAGCTCAAATTAAAATGGAAGCATCCTCAGGAAGTGAATATTCTTGTTTGTTCAAATCATGGTCCCAAGGGGTAGGGTAGGGGCACAGTAGGGGGATCAAGTTTTACATAGGACTATATAGAGAAAATCTTTAAACTTTCTTCTCAAAAACTATGACGCCAGGAAAGCTCAAATTAAAATGGAAGCATCCTCAGGTAGTGTATATTTTGGTTTGTTCAAATCATGGTCCCCTAGGGTAGGGTAGGGCCACAGTAGGGGGATCAAGTTTTACATAGGAATATTTAGAGGAAATCTTTAAACTTTCTTCTCAAAAACTATGACGCCAGGAAAGCTCAAATTAAAATGGAAGCATCCTCAGGTAGTGTAGATTTTAGTTTGTTCAAATCATGGTCCCCTGGGGTAGGGTAGGGCCACAGTAGAGGAATCAAGTTTTACATTGGAATATATAGAGAAAATCTTTAAACTTTCTTCTCAAAAACTATGACGCCAGGAAAGCTCAAATTAAAATGGAAGCATCCTCAGGTAGTGTAGATTTTAGTTTGTTCAAATCATGGTCCCCTGGGGTAGGGTAGGGCCACAGTAGGGGAATCAAGTTTTACATTGGAATATATAGAGAAAATCTTTAAACTTTCTTCACAAAAACTATGACGCCAGGAAAGCTCAAATTAAAATGGAAGCATCCTCAGGTAGTGTAGATTTTAGTTTGTTCAAATCATGGTCCCCGGGGGAAGGGTAGGGCCACAGTAGGGGGATCAAGTTTTACATAGGAATATATAGAGAAAATCTTTAAACTTTCTTCTCAAAAACTATGACGCCAGGAAAGCTCAAATTAAAATGGAAGCATCCTCAGGTAGTGTAGATTTTAGTTTGTTCAAATCATGGTCCCCGGGGGAAGGGTTGGGCCACAGTAGGGGGATCAAGTTTTACATAGGAATATATAGAGGAAATCTTTAAAGTTTCTTCTAAAAAACTATGACGCCAGGAAAGCTCAAATTAAAATGGAAGCATCCTTAGGAAGCAAATATTCTTGTTTGTTCAAATCATGGTCCCTGGGGGAAGGGTACAGCTACAGTAGGGGGATCAAGTTTTACATAGGAATATATAGTGAAAATCTTTAAACTTTCTTCTCAAAAACTATGACGCCAGGAAAGCTCAAATTAAAATGGAAGCATCCTCAGGTAGTGTAGATTTTAGTTTGTTCAAATCATGGTCCCCGGAGGTAGGGTTGGGCCACAGTAGGGGGATCAAGTTTTACATAGGAATATATAGAGGAAATCTTTAAACTTTCTTCTCAAAAACTATGACGCCAGGAAAGCTCAAGTTAAAATGGAAGCATCCTCAGGAAGTGTATATTCTTGTTTATTCAAATCATGGTCCCCTGGGGTAGGGTAGGGCCACAGTAGGGGGATCAAATTTTACATAGGAATATATAGAGGAAATCTTTAAACTCTCTTCTCAAAAACTATGACGCCGGGAAAGCTCAAATTAAAATGGAAGCATCCTCAGGAAGCGAATATTCTTGTTTGTTCAAATCATGGTCCCCGGGGGAAGGGTTGGGCCACAGTAGGGGGATCAAGTTTTACATAGGAATATATTGAGAAAATCTTTAAACTTTCTTCTAAAAAAGTATGACGCCAGGAAAGCTCAAATTAAAATGGAAGCATCCTCAAGAAGTGAGTATTTTTGTTTGTTCAAATCATGGTCCCCGGGTGTAGGGTAGGGCCACAGTAGGGGGATCAAGTTTTACATAGGAATATATAGAGAAAATCTTTAAACTTTCTTCCCAAAAACTATGACGCCTGGAAAGCTGAAATTAAATTGGAAGCATCCTCAGGTTGTGTAGATTTTAGTTTGTTCAAATCATGGTCCCCGGGGGTAGGGTTGGGCCAAGGTAGGGGGATCAAGTTTTACATAGGAATATATTGAGAAAATCTTTAAACTTTCTTCTCAAAAACTATGACGCCAGGAAAGCTCAAATTAAAATGGAAGCATCCTCAGGAAGTGAATATTCTTATTTGTTCAAATCATGGTCCCCGGGGGAAGGGTAGGGCCACAGTAGGGGGATCAAGTTTTACTTAGGAACATATAGAGGAAATCTTTAAACTTTCTTCTCAAAAACTATGACGCCAGGAAAGCTCAAATTAAAATGGAAGCATCCTCAGGAAGTGAATATTCTTGTTTATTCAAATCATGGTCCCCTGGGGTAGGGTAGGGCCACAGTAGGGGGATCAAATTTTACATAGGAATATTTAGAGGAAATCTTTAAACTTTCTTCTCAAAAACTATGACGCCAGGAAAGCTCAAATTATAATGGAAGCATCCTCAGGAAGCGAATATTCTTGTTTGTTCAAATCATGGTCCCCGGGGGAAGGGTTGGGCCACAGTAGGGGGATCAAGTTTTACATAGGAATATATAGGGAAAATCTTTAAACTTTCTTCTAAAAAAGTATGACGCCAGGAAAGCTCAAATTAAAATGGAAGCATCCTCAGGTAGTGTAGATTTTAGTTTGTTCAAATCATGGTCCCCGGGGGTAGGGTAGGGCCACAGTAGGGGAATCAAGTTTTACATTTGAATATATAGAGGAAATCTTTAAACTTTCTTCTCAAAAACTATGACGCCAGGAAAGCTCAAATTAAAATGGAAGCATCCTCAGGTAGTGTAGATTTTAGTTTGTTCAAATCATGGTCCCCTGGGGTAGGGTAGGGCCACAGTAGGGGAATCAAGTTTAACATTGGAATATATAGAGAAAATCTTTAAACTTTCTTCACAAAAACTATGACGCCAGGAAAGCTCAAATTAAAATGGAAGCATCCTCAGGTAGTGTAGATTTTAGTTTGTTCAAATCATGGTCCCCGGGGGAAGGGTAGGGCCACAGTAGGGGGATCAAGTTTTACATAGGAATATATAGAGAAAATCTTTAAACTTTCTTCTCAAAAACTATGACGCCAGGAAAGCTCAAATTAAAATGGAAGCATCCTCAGGTAGTGTAGATTTTAGTTTGTTCAAATCATGGTCCCCGGGGGAAGGGTTGGGCCACAGTAGGGGGACCAAGTTTTACATAGGAATATATAGAGGAAATCTTTAAAGTTTCTTCTAAAAAACTATGACGCCAGGAAAGCTCAAATTAAAATGGAAGCATCCTTAGGAAGCAAATATTCTTGTTTGTTCAAGTCATGGTCCCTGGGGGAAGGGTACAGCTACAGTAGGGGGATCAAGTTTTACATAGGAATATATAGTGAAAATCTTTAAACTTTCTTCTCAAAAACTATGACGCCAGGAAAGCTCAAATTAAAATGGAAGCATCCTCAGGTAGTGTAGATTTTAGTTTGTTCAAATCATGGTCCCCGGAGGTAGGGTTGGGCCACAGTAGGGGGATCAAGTTTTACATAGGAATATATAGAGGAAATCTTTAAACTTTCTTCTCAAAAACTATGACGCCAGGAAAGCTCAAGTTAAAATGGAAGCATCCTCAGGAAGTGTATATTCTTGTTTATTCAAATCATGGTCCCCTGGGGTAGGGTAGGGCCACAGTAGGGGGATCAAATTTTACATAGGAATATATAGAGGAAATCTTTCAACTCTCTTCTCAAAAACTATGACGCCGGGAAAGCTCAAATTAAAATGGAAGCATCCTCAGGAAGCGAATATTCTTGTTTGTTCAAATCATGGTCCCCGGGGGAAGGGTTGGGCCACAGTAGGGGGATCAAGTTTTACATAGGAATATATTGAGAAAATCTTTAAACTTTCTTCTAAAAAAGTATGACGCCAGGAAAGCTCAAATTAAAATGGAAGCATCCTCAAGAAGTGAGTATTTTTCTTTGTTCAAATCATGGTCCCCGGGTGTAGGGTAGGGCCACAGTAGGGGGATCAAGTTTTACATAGGAATATATAGAGAAAATCTTTAAACTTTCTTCCCAAAAACTATGACGCCTGGAAAGCTGAAATTAAATTGGAAGCATCCTCAGGTTGTGTAGATTTTAGTTTGTTCAAATCATGGTCCCCGGGGGTAGGGTTGGGCCAAGGTAGGGGGATCAAGTTTTACATAGGAATATATTGAGAAAATCTTTAAACTTTCTTCTCAAAAACTATGACGCCAGGAAAGCTCAAATTAAAATGGAAGCATCCTCAGGAAGTGAATATTCTTATTTGTTCAAATCATGGTCCCCGGGGGAAGGGTAGGGCCACAGTAGGGGGATCAAGTTTTACTTAGGAACATATAGAGGAAATCTTTAAACTTTCTTCTCAAAAACTATGACGCCAGGAAAGCACAAATTAAAATGGAAGCATCCTCAGGAAGTGAATATTCTTGTTTATTCAAATCATGGTCCCCTGGGGTAGGGTAGGGCCACAGTAGGGGGATCAAATTTTACATAGGAATATTTAGAGGAAATCTTTAAACTTTCTTCTCAAAAACTATGACGCCAGGAAAGCTCAAATTATAATGGAAGCATCCTCAGGAAGCGAATATTCTTGTTTGTTCAAATCATGGTCCCCGGGGGAAGGGTTGGGCCACAGTAGGGGGATCAAGTTTTACATAGGAATATATAGGGAAAATCTTTAAACTTTCTTCTAAAAAAGTATGACGCCAGGAAAGCTCAAATTAAAATGGAAGCATCCTCAGGTAGTGTAGATTTTAGTTTGTTCAAATCATGGTCCCCGGGGGTAGGGTAGGGCCACAGTAGGGGAATCAAGTTTTACATTTGAATATATAGAGGAAATCTTTAAACTTTCTTCTCAAAAACTATGACGCCAGGAAAGCTCAAATTAAAATGGAAGCATCCTCAGGTAGTGTAGATTTTAGTTTGTTCAAATCATGGTCCCCTGGGGTAGGGTAGGGCCACAGTAGGGGAATCAAGTTTTACATTGGAATATATAGAGAAAATCTTTAAACTTTCTTCACAAAAACTATGACGCCAGGAAAGCTCAAATTAAAATGGAAGCATCCTCAGGTAGTGTAGATTTTAGTTTGTTCAAATCATGGTCCCCGGGGGAAGGGTAGGGCCGCAGTAGGGGGATCAAGTTTTACATAGGAATATATAGAGAAAATCTTTAAACTTTCTTCTCAAAAACTATGACGCCAGGAAAGCTCAAATTAAAATGGAAGCATCCTCAGGTAGTGTAGATTTTAGTTTGTTCAAATCATGGTCCCCGGGGGAAGGGTTGGGCCACAGTAGGGGGACCAAGTTTTACATAGGAATATATAGAGGAAATCTTTAAAGTTTCTTCTAAAAAACTATGACGCCAGGAAAGCTCAAATTAAAATGGAAGCATCCTCAGGAAGCAAATATTCTTGTTTGTTCAAGTCATGGTCCCCGTGGGTAGGGTAGGGCCACAGTAGGGGAATCAAGTTTTACATAGGGATATATTGAGAAAATCTTTAAACTTTCTTCTCAAAAATTATGACGCCAGGAAAGCTCAAATTAAAATGGAAGCATCCTCAGGAAGTGAATATTCTTGTTTATTCAAATCATGGTCCCCTGGGGTAGGGTAGGGCCACAGTAGGGGGATCAAATTTTACATAGGAATATATAGAGGAAATCTTTAAACTTTCTTCTCAAAAACTATGACGCCAGGAAAGCTCAAATTAAAATGGAAGCATCCTCAGGTAGTGTAGATTTTAGTTTGTTCAAATCATGGTCCCCGGAGGTAGGGTTGGGCCACAGTAGGGGGATCAAGTTTTACATAGGAATATATAGAGGAAATCTTTAAACTTTCTTCTCAAAAACTATGACGCCAGGAAAGCTGAAATTAAAATGGAAGCATCCTCAGGAAGCGAATATTCTTGTTTGTTCAAATCATGGTCCCCGGGGGAAGGGTTGGGCCACAGTAGGGGGATCAAGTTTTACATAGGAATATATAGGGAAAATCTTTAAACTTTCTTCTCAAAAACTATGACGCCAGGAAAGCTCAAATTAAAATGGAAGCATCCTCAGGTAGTGTATATTTTGGTTTGTTCAAATCATGGTCCCCTGGGGTAGGGTAGGGCCACAGTAGGGGGATCAAGTTTTACATAGGAATATATAGAGAAAATCTTTAAACTTTCTTCTCAAAAACTATGACGCCAGGAAAGCTCAAATTAAAATGGAAGCATCCTCAGGAAGTGAATATTCTTGTTTGTTCAAATCATGGTCCCAAGGGGTAGGGTAGGGGCACAGTAGGGGGATCAAGTTTTACATAGGACTATATAGAGAAAATCTTTAAACTTTCTTCTCAAAAACTATGACGCCAGGAAAGCTCAAATTAAAATGGAAGCATCCTCAGGTAGTGTATATTTTGGTTTGTTCAAATCATGGTCCCCTAGGGTAGGGTAGGGCCACAGTAGGGGGATCAAGTTTTACATAGGAATATATAGAGGAAATCTTTAAACTTTCTTCTCAAAAACTATGACGCCAGGAAAGCTCAAATTAAAATGGAAGCATCCTCAGGTAGTGTAGATTTTAGTTTGTTCAAATCATGGTCCCCTGGGGTAGGGTAGGGCCACAGTAGAGGAATGAAGTTTTACATTGGAATATATAGAGAAAATCTTTAAACTTTCTTCTCAAAAACTATGACGCCAGGAAAGCTCAAATTAAAATGGAAGCATCCTCAGGTAGTGTAGATTTTAGTTTGTTCAAATCATGGTCCCCTGGGGTAGGGTAGGGCCACAGTAGGGGAATCAAGTTTTACATTGGAATATATAGAGAAAATCTTTAAACTTTCTTCACAAAAACTATGACGCCAGGAAAGCTCAAACTAAAATGGAAGCATCCTCAGGTAGTGTAGATTTTAGTTTGTTCAAATCATGGTCCCCGGGGGAAGGGTAGGGCCACAGTAGGGGGATCAAGTTTTACATAGGAATATATAGAGAAAATCTTTAAACTTTCTTCTCAAAAACTATGACGCCAGGAAAGCTCAAATTAAAATGGAAGCATCCTCAGGTAGTGTAGATTTTAGTTTGTTCAAATCATGGTCCCCGGGGGAAGGGTTGGGCAACAGTAGGGGGATCAAGTTTTACATAGGAATATATAGAGGAAATCTTTAAACTTTCTTCTCAAAAACTATGACGCCAGGAAAGCTCAAATTAAAATGGAAGCATCCTTAGGAAGCAAATATTCTTGTTTGTTCAAATCATGGTCCCTGGGGGAAGGGTACAGCTACAGTAGGGGGATCAAGTTTTACATAGGAATATATAGAGGAAATCTTTAAACTTTCTTCTCAAAAACTATGACGCCAGGAAAGCTCAAATTAAAATGGAAGCATCCTCAGGATGTGAATATTCTTGTTTGTTCAAGTCATGGTCCCCGTGGGTAGGGTAGGGCCACAGTAGGGGAATCAAGTTTTACATAGGGATATATAGAGAAAATCTTTAAACAATCTTCTCAAAAATTATGACGCCAGGAAAGCTCAAATTAAAATGGAAGCATCCTCAGGAAGTGAATATTCTTGTTTATTCAAATCATGGTCCCCTGGAGTAGGGTAGGGCCACAGTAGGGGGATCAAATTTTACATAGGAATATATAGAGGAAATCTTTAAACTTTCTTCTCAAAAACTATGACGCCAGGAAAGCTCAAATTAAAATGGAAGCATCCTCAGGTAGTGTAGATTTTAGTTTGTTCAAATCATGGTCCCCGGAGGTAGGGTTGGGCCACAGTAGGGGGATCAAGTTTTACATAGGAATATATAGAGGAAATCTTTAAACTTTCTTCTCAAAAACTATGACGCCAGGAAAGCTCAAATTAAAATGGAAGCATCCTCAGGAAGCGAATATTCTTGTTTGTTCAAATCATCGTCCCCGGGGGTAGGGTAGGGCCACAGTAGGGGGATCAAGTTTTACATAGGAATATATAGAGAAAATCTTTAAACTTTCTTCTCAAAAACTATGACGCCAGGAAAGCTCAAATTAAAATGGAAGCATCCTCAGGTAGTGTAGATTTTAGTTTGTTCAAATCATGGTCCCCGGGGGTAGGGTTGGGCCACAGTAGGGGGATCAAGTTTTACATAGGAATATATAGAGAAAATCTTTAAACTTTCTTCTCAAAAACTATGACGCCAGGAAAGCTCAAATTAAAATGGAAGCATCCTCAGGAAGTGAATATTCTTTTTTGTTCAAATCATGGTCCCCGGGGGTAGGGTAGGGATACAGTAGGGGGATCAAGTTTTACATAGGAACATATAGAGGAAATCTTTAAACTTTCTTCTCAAAAACTATGACGCCAGGAAAGCTCAAATTAAAATGGAAGCATCCTCAGGAAGTGTATATTCTTGTTTATTCAAATCATGGTCCCCTGGGGTAGGGTAGGGCCACAGAAGGGGGATCAAATTTTACATGTACATAGGAATATATTGAGGAAATCTTTAAACTTTCTTCTCAAAAACTATGACGCTGGGAAAGCTCAAATTAAAATGGAAGCATCCTCAGGTAGTGTAGATTTTAGTTTGTTCAAATCATGGTCCCCGGGGGAAGGGTAGGGCCACAGTAGGGGGATCAAGTTTTACATAGGAATATATAGAGGAAATCTTTAAACTTTCTTCTCAAAAACTATGACGCCAGGAAAGCTCAAATTAAAATGGAAGCATCCTCAGGAAGCGAATATTCTTGTTTGTTCAAATCATCGTCCCCGGGGGTAGGGTAGGGCCACAGTAGGGGGATCAAGTTTTACATAGGAATATATAGAGAAAATCTTTAAACTTTCTTCTCAAAAACTATGACGCCAGGAAAGCTCAAATTAAAATGGAAGCATCCTCAGGTAGTGTAGATTTTAGTTTGTTCAAATCATGGTCCCCGGGGGTAGGGTAGGGCCACAGTAGGGGGATCAAGTTTTACATAGGAATATATAGAGAAAATCTTTAAACTTTCTTCTCAAAAACTATGACGCCAGGAAAGCTCAAATTAAAATGGAAGCATCCTCAGGAAGTGAATATTCTTTTTTGTTCAAATCATGGTCCCCGGGGGTAGGGTAGGGCCACAGTAGGGGGATCAAGTTTTACATAGGAACATATAGAGGAAATCTTTAAACTTTCTTCTCAAAAACTATGACGTCAGGAAAGCTCAAATTAAAATGGAAGCATCCTCAGGAAGTGTATATTCTTGTTTATTCAAATCATGGTCCCCTGGGGTAGGGTAGGGCCACAGTAGGGGGATCAAATTTTACATAGGAATATATAGAGGAAATCTTTAAACTTTCTTCTCAAAAACTATGACGCCCGGAAAGCTCAAATTAAAATGGAAGCATCCTCAGGTAGTGTAGATTTTAGTTTGTTCAAATCATGGTCCCCGGGGGAAGGGTAGGGCCACAGTAGGGGGATCAAGTTTTACATAGGAATATATTGAGAAAATCTTTAAACTTTCTTCTAAAAAAGTATGACGCCAGGAAAGCTCAAATTAAAATGGAAGCATCCTCAAGAAGTGAGTATTTTTGTTTGTTCAAATCATGGTCCCCGGGGGTAGGGTAGGGCCACAGTAGGGGGATCAAGTTTTACATAGGAATATATAGAGAAAATCTTTAAACTTTCTTCCCAAAAACTATGACGCCTGGAAAGCTGAAATTAAATTGGAAGCATCCTCAGGTAGTGTAGATTTTAGTTTGTTCAAATCATGGTCCCTGGGGGTAGGGTTGGGCCAAGGTAGGGGGATCAAGTTTTACATAGGAATATATTGAGGATATCTTTAAACTTTCTTCTCAAAAACTATGACGCCAGGAAAGCTCAAATTAAAATGGAAGCATCCTCAGGAAGCGAATATTCTTGTTTGTTCAAATCATGGTCCCCGGGGGAAGGGTTGGGCCACAGTAGGGGGATCAAGTTTTACATAGGAATATATAGGGAAAATCTTTAAACTTTCTTCTCAAAAACTATGACGCCAGGAAAGCTCAAATTAAAATGGAAGCATCCTCAGGTAGTGTATATTTTGGTTTGTTCAAATCATGGTCCCCTGGGGTAGGGTAGGGCCACAGTAGGGGGATCAAGTTTTACATAGGAATATATAGAGGAAATCTTTAAACTTTCTTCTCAAAAACTATGACGCCAGGAAAGCTCAAATTAAAATGGAAGCATCCTCAGGTAGTGTAGATTTTAGTTTGTTCAAATCATGGTCCCCTGGGGTAGGGTAGGGCCACAGAAGGGGAATCAAGTTTTACATAGGAATATATAGAGAAAATCTTTAAACTTTCTTCACAAAAACTATGACGCCAGGAAAGCTCAAATTAAAATGGAAGCATCCTCAGGTAGTGTAGATTTTAGTTTGTTCAAATCATGGTCCCCGGGGGAAGGGTAGGGCCACAGTAGGGGGATCAAGTTTTACATAGGAATATATAGAGGAAATCTTTAAACTTTCTTCTCAAAAACTATGACGCCAGGAAAGCTCAAATTAAAATGGAAGCATCCTCAGGAAGCGAATATTCTTGTTTGTTCAAATCATCGTCCCCGGGGGTAGGGTAGGGCCACAGTAGGGGGATCAAGTTTTACATAGGAATATATAGAGAAAATCTTTAAACTTTCTTCTCAAAAACTATGACGCCAGGAAAGCTCAAATTAAAATGGAAGCATCCTCAGGTAGTGTAGATTTTAGTTTGTTCAAATCATGGTCCCCGGGGGTAGGGTAGGGCCACAGTAGGGGGATCAAGTTTTACATAGGAATATATAGAGAAAATCTTTAAACTTTCTTCTCAAAAACTATGACGCCAGGAAAGCTCAAATTAAAATGGAAGCATCCTCAGGAAGTGAATATTCTTTTTTGTTCAAATCATGGTCCCCGGGGGTAGGGTAGGGCCACAGTAGGGGGATCAAGTTTTACATAGGAACATATAGAGGAAATCTTTAAACTTTCTTCTCAAAAACTATGACGTCAGGAAAGCTCAAATTAAAATGGAAGCATCCTCAGGAAGTGTATATTCTTGTTTATTCAAATCATGGTCCCCTGGGGTAGGGTAGGGCCACAGTAGGGGGATCAAATTTTACATAGGAATATATAGAGGAAATCTTTAAACTTTCTTCTCAAAAACTATGACGCCCGGAAAGCTCAAATTAAAATGGAAGCATCCTCAGGTAGTGTAGATTTTAGTTTGTTCAAATCATGGTCCCCGGGGGAAGGGTAGGGCCACAGTAGGGGGATCAAGTTTTACATAGGAATATATTGAGAAAATCTTTAAACTTTCTTCTAAAAAAGTATGACGCCAGGAAAGCTCAAATTAAAATGGAAGCATCCTCAAGAAGTGAGTATTTTTGTTTGTTCAAATCATGGTCCCCGGGGGTAGGGTAGGGCCACAGTAGGGGGATCAAGTTTTACATAGGAATATATAGAGAAAATCTTTAAACTTTCTTCCCAAAAACTATGACGCCTGGAAAGCTGAAATTAAATTGGAAGCATCCTCAGGTAGTGTAGATTTTAGTTTGTTCAAATCATGGTCCCTGGGGGTAGGGTTGGGCCAAGGTAGGGGGATCAAGTTTTACATAGGAATATATTGAGGATATCTTTAAACTTTCTTCTCAAAAACTATGACGCCAGGAAAGCTCAAATTAAAATGGACGCATCCTCAGGAAGCGAATATTCTTGTTTGTTCAAATCATGGTCCCCGGGGGAAGGGTTGGGCCACAGTAGGGGGATCAAGTTTTACATAGGAATATATAGGGAAAATCTTTAAACTTTCTTCTCAAAAACTATGACGCCAGGAAAGCTCAAATTAAAATGGAAGCATCCTCAGGTAGTGTATATTTTGGTTTGTTCAAATCATGGTCCCCTGGGGTAGGGTAGGGCCACAGTAGGGGGATCAAGTTTTACATAGGAATATATAGAGGAAATCTTTCAACTTTCTTCTCAAAAACTATGACGCCAGGAAAGCTCAAATTAAAATGGAAGCATCCTCAGGTAGTGTAGATTTTAGTTTGTTCAAATCATGGTCCCCTGGGGTAGGGTAGGGCCACAGTAGGGGAATCAAGTTTTACATAGGAATATATAGAGAAAATCTTTAAACTTTCTTCACAAAAACTATGACGCCAGGAAAGCTCAAATTAAAATGGAAGCATCCTCAGGTAGTGTAGATTTTAGTTTGTTCAAATCATGGTCCCCGGGGGTAGGGTAGGGCCACAGTAGGGGGATCAAATTTTACATAGGAATATATAGAAGATATATTTAAACTTTTTTCTAAAAAACTATGACGCCAGGAAAGCTCAAATTAAAATGGAAGCATCCTCAGGTAGTGTAGATTTTAGTTTGTTCAAATCATGGTCCCCGGGGGAAGGGTTGGGCCACAGTAGGGGGATCAAGTTTTACATAGGAATATATAGAGGAAATCTTTAAAGTTTCTTCTAAAAAACTATGACGCCAGGAAAGCTCAAATTAAAATGGAAGCATCCTCAGGAAGCAAATATTCTTGTTTGTTCAAATCATGGTCCCTGGGGGTAGGGTACGGCTACAGTAGGGGGATCAAGTTTTACATAGGAATATATAGTGAAAATCTTTAAACTTTCTTCTCAAAAACTATGACGCCAGGAAAGCTCAAATTAAAATGGAAGCATCCTCAGGTAGTGTAGATTTTAGTTTGTTCAAATCATGGTCCCCGGGGGTAGGGTTGGGCCACAGTAGGGGGATCAAGTTTTACATAGGAATATATAGAGGAAATCTTTAAACTTTCTTCTCAAAAACTATGACGCCAGGAAAGCTCAAATTAAAATGGAAGCATCCTCAGGAAGCGAATATTCTTGTTTGTTCAAATCATGGTCCCCGGGGGAAGGGTTGGGCCACAGTAGGGGCATCAAGTTTTACATAGCAATATATAGGGAAAATCATTAAACTTTCTTCTAAAAACGTATGACGCCAGGAAAGCTCAAATTAAAATGGAAGCATCCTCAGGAAGTGAATATTCTTGTTTGTTCAAATCATGGTCCCAAGGGGTAGGGTAGGGGCACAGTAGGGGGATCAAGTTTTACATAGGACTATATAGAGAAAATCTTTAAACTTTCTTCTCAAAAACTATGACGCCAGGAAAGCTCAAATTAAAATGGAAGCATCCTCAGGTAGTGTATATTTTGGTTTGTTCAAATCATGGTCCCCTAGGGTAGGGTAGGGCCACAGTAGGGGGATCAAGTTTTACATAGGAATATATAGAGGAAATCTTTAAACTTTCTTCTCAAAAACTATGACGCCAGGAAAGCTCAAATTAAAATGGAAGCATCCTCAGGTAGTGTAGATTTTAGTTTGTTCAAATCATGGTCCCCTGGGGTAGGGTAGGGCCACAGTAGAGGAATCAAGTTTTACATTGGAATATATAGAGAAAATCTTTAAACTTTCTTCTCAAAAACTATGACGCCAGGAAAGCTCAAATTAAAATGGAAGCATCCTCAGGTAGTGTAGATTTTAGTTTGTTCAAATCATGGTCCCCGTGGGTAGGGTAGGGCCACAGTAGGGGAATCAAGTTTTACATTGGAATATATAGAGAAAATCTTTAAACTTTCTTCACAAAAACTATGACGCCAGGAAAGCTCAAATTAAAATGGAAGCATCCTCAGGTAGTGTAGATTTTAGTTTGTTCAAATCATGGTCCCCGGGGGAAGGGTAGGGCCACAGTAGGGGGATCAAGTTTTACATAGGAATATATAGAGAAAATCTTTAAACTTTCTTCTCAAAAACTATGACGCCAGGAAAGCTCAAATTAAAATGGAAGCATCCTCAGGTAGTGTAGATTTTAGTTTGTTCAAATCATGGTCCCCGGGGGAAGGGTAGGGCGACAGTAGGGGGATCAAGTTTTACATAGGAATATATAGAGAAAATCTTTAAACTTTCTTCTCAAAAACTATGACGCCAGGAAAGCTCAAATTAAAATGGAAGCATCCTCAGGATGTGAATATTCTTGTTTGTTCAAGTCATGGTCCCCGTGGGTAGGGTAGGGCCACAGTAGGGGAATCAAGTTTTACATAGGGATATATAGAGAAAATCTTTAAACAATCTTCTCAAAAATTATGACGCCAGGAAAGCTCAAATTAAAATGGAAGCATCCTCAGGAAGTGAATATTCTTGTTTATTCAAATCATGGTCCCCTGGAGTAGGGTAGGGCCACAGTAGGGGGATCAAATTTTACATAGGAATATATAGAGGAAATCTTTAAACTTTCTTCTCAAAAACTATGACGCCAGGAAAGCTCAAATTAAAATGGAAGCATCCTCAGGTAGTGTAGATTTTAGTTTGTTCAAATCATGGTCCCCGGAGGTAGGGTTGGGCCACAGTAGGGGGATCAAGTTTTACATAGGAATATATAGAGGAAATCTTTAAACTTTCTTCTCAAAAACTATGACGCCAGGAAAGCTCAAATTAAAATGGAAGCATCCTCAGGAAGCGAATATTCTTGTTTGTTCAAATCATCGTCCCCGGGGGTAGGGTAGGGCCACAGTAGGGGGATCAAGTTTTACATAGGAATATATAGAGAAAATCTTTAAACTTTCTTCTCAAAAACTATGACGCCAGGAAAGCTCAAATTAAAATGGAAGCATCCTCAGGTAGTGTAGATTTTAGTTTGTTCAAATCATGGTCCCCGGGGGTAGGGTTGGTCCACAGTAGGGGGATCAAGTTTTACATAGGAATATATAGAGAAAATCTTTAAACTTTCTTCTCAAAAACTATGACGCCAGGAAAGCTCAAATTAAAATGGAAGCATCCTCAGGAAGTGAATATTCTTTTTTGTTCAAATCATGGTCCCCGGGGGTAGGGTAGGGATACAGTAGGGGGATCAAGTTTTACATAGGAACATATAGAGGAAATCTTTAAACTTTCTTCTCAAAAACTATGACGCCAGGAAAGCTCAAATTAAAATGGAAGCATCCTCAGGAAGTGTATATTCTTGTTTATTCAAATCATGGTCCCCTGGGGTAGGGTAGGGCCACAGTAGGGGGATCAAATTTTACATAGGAATATATTGAGGAAATCTTTAAACTTTCTTCTCAAAAACTATGACGCTGGGAAAGCTCAAATTAAAATGGAAGCATCCTCAGGTAGTGTAGATTTTAGTTTGTTCAAATCATGGTCCCCGGGGGAAGGGTAGGGCCACAGTAGGGGGATCAAGTTTTACATAGGAATATATAGAGGAAATCTTTAAACTTTCTTCTCAAAAACTATGACGCCAGGAAAGCTCAAATTAAAATGGAAGCATCCTCAGGTAGTGTAGATTTTAGTTTGTTCAAATCATGGTCCCCGGGGGTAGGGTAGGGCCACAGTAGGGGGATCAAGTTTTACATAGGAATATATAGAGAAAATCTTTAAACTTTCTTCTCAAAAACTATGACGCCAGGAAAGCTCAAATTAAAATGGAAGCATCCTCAGGAAGTGAATATTCTTTTTTGTTCAAATCATGGTCCCCGGGGGTAGGGTAGGGCCACAGTAGGGGGATCAAGTTTTACATAGGAACATATAGAGGAAATCTTTAAACTTTCTTCTCAAAAACTATGACGTCAGGAAAGCTCAAATTAAAATGGAAGCATCCTCAGGAAGTGTATATTCTTGTTTATTCAAATCATGGTCCCCTGGGGTAGGGTAGGGCCACAGTAGGGGGATCAAATTTTACATAGGAACATATAGAGGAAATCTTTAAACTTTCTTCTCAAAAACTATGACGCCCGGAAAGCTCAAATTAAAATGGAAGCATCCTCAGGTAGTGTAGATTTTAGTTTGTTCAAATCATGGTCCCCGGGGGAAGGGTAGGGCCACAGTAGGGGGATCAAGTTTTACATAGGAATATATTGAGAAAATCTTTAAACTTTCTTCTAAAAAAGTATGACGCCAGGAAAGCTCAAATTAAAATGGAAGCATCCTCAAGAAGTGAGTATTTTTGTTTGTTCAAATCATGGTCCCCGGGGGTAGGGTAGGGCCACAGTAGGGGGATCAAGTTTTACATAGGAATATATAGAGAAAATCTTTAAACTTTCTTCCCAAAAACTATGACTCCTGGAAAGCTGAAATTAAATTGGAAGCATCCTCAGGTAGTGTAGATTTTAGTTTGTTCAAATCATGGTCCCCGGGGGTAGGGTTGGGCCAAGGTAGGGGGATCAAGTTTTACATTGGAATATATTGAGGATATCTTTAAACTTTCTTCTCAAAAACTATGACGCCAGGAAAGCTCAAATTAAAATGGAAGCATCCTCAGGATGTGAATATTCTTGTTTGTTCAAGTCATGGTCCCCGTGGGTAGGGTAGGGCCACAGTAGGGGAATCAAGTTTTACATAGGGATATATAGAGAAAATCTTTAAACTTTCTTCTCAAAAATTATGACGCCAGGAAAGCTCAAATTAAAATGGAAGCATCCTCAGGAAGTGAATATTCTTGTTTATTCAAATCATGGTCCCCTGGGGTAGGGTAGGGCCACAGTAGGGGGATCAAATTTTACATAGGAATATATAGAGAAAATCTTTAAACTTTCTTCTCAAAAACTATGACGCCAGGAAAGCTGAAATTAAAATGGAAGCATCCTCAAGAAGCGAATATTCTTGTTTGTTCAAATCATGGTCCCCGGCGGAAGGGTTGGGCCACAGTAGGGGGATCAAGTTTTACATAGGAATATAGTGGGAAAATCTTTAAACTTTCTTCTCAAAAACTATGACGCCAGGAAAGCTCAAATTAAAATGGAAGCATCCTCAGGTAGTGTATATTTTGGTTTGTTCAAATCATGGTCCCCTGGGGTAGGGTAGGGCCACAGTAGGGGGATCAAGTTTTACATAGGAATATATAGAGGAAATCTTTAAACTTTCTTCTCAAAAACTATGACGCCAGGAAAGCTCAAATTAAAATGGAAGCATCCTCAGGTAGTGTAGATTTTAGTTTGTTCAAATCATGGTCCCCTGGGGTAGGGTAGGGCCACAGAAGGGGAATCAAGTTTTACATAGGAATATATAGAGAAAATCTTTAAACTTTCTTCACAAAAACTATGTCGCCAGGAAAGCTCAAATTAAAATGGAAGCATCCTCAGGTAGTGTAGATTTTAGTTTGTTCAAATCATGGTCCCCGGGGGTAGGGTAGGGCCACAGTAGGGGGATCAAGTTTTACATAGGAATATATAGAAGATATATTTAAACTTTTTTCTAAAAAACTATGACGCCAGGAAAGCTCAAATTAAAATGGAAGCATCCTCAGGTAGTGTAGATTTTAGTTTGTTCAAATCATGGTCCCCGGGGGAAGGGTTGGGCCACAGTAGGGGGATCAAGTTTTACATAGGAATATATAGAGGAAATCTTTAAAGTTTCTTTTAAAAAACTATGACGCCAGGAAAGCTCAAATTAAAATGGAAGCATCCTCAGGAAGCAAATATTCTTGTTTGTTCAAATCATGGTCCCTGGGGGTAGGGTACGGCTACAGTAGGGGGATCAAGTTTTACATAGGAATATATAGTGAAAATCTTTAAACTTTCTTCTCAAAAACTATGACGCCAGGAAAGCTCAAATTAAAATGGAAGCATCCTCAGGTAGTGTAGATTTTAGTTTGTTCAAATCATGGTCCCCGGGGGTAGGGTTGGGCCACAGTAGGGGGATCAAGTTTTACATAGGAATATATAGAGGAAATCTTTAAACTTTCTTCTCAAAAACTATGACGCCAGGAAAGCTCAAATTAAAATGGAAGCATCCTCAGGAAGCGAATATTCTTGTTTGTTCAAATCATGGTCCCCGGGGGAAGGGTTGGGCCACAGTAGGGGCATCAAGTTTTACATAGCAATATATAGGGAAAATCTTTAAACTTTCTTCTAAAAACGTATGACGCCAGGAAAGCTCAAATTAAAATGGAAGCATCCTCAGGTAGTGTACATTTTAGTTTGTTCAAATCATGGTCCCCGGAGGTAGGGTTGGGCCACAGTAGGGGGATCAAGTTTTACATAGGAATATATAGTGAAAATCTTTAAACTTTCTTCTCAAAAACTATGACGCCAGGAAAGCTCAAATTAAAATGGAAGCATCCTCAGGAAGTGAATATTCTTGTTTGTTCAAATCATGGTCCCCGGGGGAAGGGTTGGGCCACAGTAGGGGGATCAAGTTTTACATAGGAATATATAGGGAAAATCTTTAAACTTTCTTCTAAAAAAGTATGACGGCAGGAAAGCTCAAATTAAAATGGAAGCATCCTCAGGTAGTGTAGATTTTAGTTTGTTCAAATCATGGTCCCCGGGGGTAGGGTTTGGCCACAGTAGGGGGATCAAGTTTTACATAGGAATATATAGAGGAAATCTTTAAACTTTCTTCCCAAAAACTATGACGCCAGGAAAGCTCAAATTAAAATGGAAGCATCCTCAGGTAGTGTAGATTTTAGTTTGTTCAAATCATGGTCCCCGGGGGTAGGGTTGGGCCAAGGTAGGGGGATCAAGTTTTACATAGGAATATATTGAGGATATCTTTAAACTTTCTTCTCAAAAACTATGACGCCAGGAAAGCTCAAATTAAAATGGAAGCATCCTCAGGATGTGAATATTCTTGTTTGTTCAAGTCATGGTCCCCGTGGGTAGGGTAGGGCCACAGTAGGGGAATCAAGTTTTACATAGGGATATATAGAGAAAATCTTTAAACTTTCTTCTCAAAAATTATGACGCCAGGAAAGCTCAAATTAAAATGGAAGCATCCTCAGGAAGTGAATATTCTTGTTTATTCAAATCATGGTCCCCTGGGGTAGGGTAGGGCCACAGTAGGGGGATCAAATTTTACATAGGAATATATAGAGGAAATCTTTAAACTTTCTTCTCAAAAACTATGACGCCAGGAAAGCTCAAATTAAAATGGAAGCATCCTCAGGAAGCGAATATTCTTGTTTGTTCAAATCATGGTCCCCGGGGGAAGGGTTGGGCCACAGTAGGGGGATCAAGTTTTACATAGGAATATATAGGGAAAATCTTTAAACTTTCTTCTCAAAAACTATGACGCCAGGAAAGCTCAAATTAAAATGGAAGCATCCTCAGGTAGTGTATATTTTGGTTTGTTCAAATCATGGTCCCCTGGGGTAGGGTAGGGCCACAGTAGGGGGATCAAGTTTTATATAGGAATATATAGAGGAAATCTTTAAACTTTCTTCTCAAAAACTATGACGCCAGGAAAGCTCAAATTAAAATGGAAGCATCCTCAGGTAGTGTAGATTTTAGTTTGTTCAAATCATGGTCCCCTGGGGTAGGGTAGGGCCACAGAAGGGGAATCAAGTTTTACATAGGAATATATAGAGAAAATCTTTAAACTTTCTTCACAAAAACTATGACGCCAGGAAAGCTCAAATTAAAATGGAAGCATCCTCAGGTAGTGTAGATTTTAGTTTGTTCAAATCATGGTCCCCGGGGGTAGGGTAGGGCCACAGTAGGGGGATCAAGTTTTACATAGGAATATATAGAAGATATATTTAAACTTTTTTCTAAAAAACTATGACGCCAGGAAAGCTCAAATTAAAATGGAAGCATCCTCAGGTAGTGTAGATTTTAGTTTGTTCAAATCATGGTCCCCGGGGGAAGGGTTGGGCCACAGTAGGGGGATCAAGTTTTACATAGGAATATATAGAGGAAATCTTTAAAGTTTCTTCTAAAAAACTATGACGCCAGGAAAGCTCAAATTAAAATGGAAGCATCCTCAGGAAGCAAATATTCTTGTTTGTTCAAATCATGGTCCCTGGGGGTAGGGTACGGCTACAGTAGGGGGATCAAGTTTTACATAGGAATATATAGTGAAAATCTTTAAATTTCTTCTCAAAAACTATGACGCCAGGAAAGCTCAAATTAAAATGGAAGCATCCTCAGGTAGTGTAGATTTTAGTTTGTTCAAATCATGGTCCCCGGGGGTAGGGTTGGGCCACAGTAGGGGGATCAAGTTTTACATAGGAATATATAGAGGAAATCTTTAAACTTTCTTCTCAAAAACTATGACGCCAGGAAAGCTCAAATTAAAATGGAAGCATCCTCAGGAAGCGAATATTCTTGTTTGTTCAAATCATGGTCCCCGGGGGAAGGGTTGGGCCACAGTAGGGGCATCAAGTTTTACATAGCAATATATAGGGAAAATCATTAAACTTTCTTCTAAAAACGTATGACGCCAGGAAAGCTCAAATTAAAATGGAAGCATCCTCAGGTAGTGTACATTTTAGTTTGTTCAAATCATGGTCCCCGGAGGTAGGGTTGGGCCACAGTAGGGGGATCAAGTTTTACATAGGAATATATAGTGAAAATCTTTAAACTTTCTTCTCAAAAACTATGACGCCAGGAAAGCTCAAATTAAAATGGAAGCATCCTCAGGAAGTGAATATTCTTGTTTGTTCAAATCATGGTCCCCGGGGGAAGGGTTGGGCCACAGTAGGGGGATCAAGTTTTACATAGGAATATATAGGGAAAATCTTTAAACTTTCTTCTAAAAAAGTATGACGGCAGGAAAGCTCAAATTAAAATGGAAGCATCCTCAGGTAGTGTAGATTTTAGTTTGTTCAAATCATGGTCCCCGGGGGTAGGGTTTGGCCACAGTAGGGGGATCAAGTTTTACATAGGAATATATAGAGGAAATCTTTAAACTTTCTTCCCAAAAACTATGACGCCAGGAAAGCTCAAATTAAAATGGAAGCATCCTCAAGAAGTGTAGATTTTAGTTTGTTTAAATCATGGTCCCAGGGGGTAGGGTTAGGCCACAGTAGAGGGATCAAATTTTACATAGGAATACATAGAGAAAATCTTTAAACTTTCTTCTCAAAACCTATGACGCCAGGAAAGCTCAACTTAAAATGGAAGCATCCTCAGGAAGCGAATATTCTTGTTTGTTCAAATCATGGTCCCCGGGGGAAGGGTTGGGCCACAGTAGGGGGATCAAGTTTTACATAGGAATATATAGGGAAAATCTTTAAACTTTCTTCTATGACGCCAGGAAAGCTCAAATTAAAATGGAAGCATCCTCAGGTAGTGTATATTTTGGTTTGTTCAAATCATGGTCCCCTGGGGTAGGGTAGGGCCACAGTAGGGGGATCAAGTTTTACATAGGAATATATAGAGGAAATCTTTAAACTTTCTTCTCAAAAACTATGACGCCAGGAAAGCTCAAATTAAAATGGAAGCATCCTCAGGTAGTGTAGATTTTAGTTTGTTCAAATCATGGTCCCCTGGGGTAGGGTAGGGCCACAGAAGGGGAATCAAGTTTTACATAGGAATATATAGAGAAAATCTTTAAACTTTCTTCACAAAAACTATGACGCCAGGAAAGCTCAAATTAAAATGGAAGCATCCTCAGGTAGTGTAGATTTTAGTTTGTTCAAATCATGGTCCCCGGGGGTAGGGTAGGGCCACAGTAGGGGGATCAAATTTTACATAGGAATATATAGAAGATATATTTAAACTTTTTTCTAAAAAACTATGACGCCAGGAAAGCTCAAATTAAAATTGAAGCATCCTCAGGTAGTGTAGATTTTAGTTTGTTCAAATCATTGTCCCCGGGGGAAGGGTTGGGCCACAGTAGGGGGATCAAGTTTTACATAGGAATATATAGAGGAAATCTTTAAAGTTTCTTCTAAAAAACTATGACGCCAGGAAAGCTCAAATTAAAATGGAAGCATCCTCAGGAAGCAAATATTCTTGTTTGTTCAAATCATGGTCCCTGGGGGTAGGGTACGGCTACAGTAGGGGGATCATGTTTTACATAGCAATATATAGTGAAAATCTTTAAACTTTCTTCTCAAAAACTATGACGCCAGGAAAGCTCAAATTAAAATGGAAGCATCCTCAGGTAGTGTAGATTTTAGTTTGTTCAAATCATGGTCCCCGGGGGTAGGGTTGGGCAACAGTAGGGGGATCAAGTTTTACATAGGAATATATAGAGGAAATCTTTAAACTTTCTTCTCAAAAACTATGACGCCAGAAAAGCTCAAATTAAAATGGAAGCATCCTCAGGAAGCGAATATTCTTGTTTGTTCAAATCATGGTCCCCGGGGGAAGGGTTGGGCCACAGTAGGGGCATCAAGTTTTACATAGCAATATATAGGGAAAATCATTAAACTTTCTTCTAAAAAAGTATGACGCCAGGAAAGCTCAAATTAAAATGGAAGCATCCTCAGGTAGTGTACATTTTAGTTTGTTCAAATCATGGTCCCCGGAGGTAGGGTTGGGCCACAGTAGGGGGATCAAGTTTTACATAGGAATATATAGTGAAAATCTTTAAACTTTCTTCTCAAAAACTATTACGCCAGGAAAGCTCAAATTAAAATGGAAGCATCCTCAGGAAGTGAATATTCTTGTTTGTTCAAATCATGGTCCCCGGGGGAAGGGTTGGGCCACAGTAGGGGGATCAAGTTTTACATAGGAATATATAGGGAAAATCGTTAAACTTTCTTCTAAAAAAGTATGACGCCAGGAAAGCTCAAATTAAAATGGAAGCATCCTCAGGTAGTGTAGATTTTAGTTTGTTCAAATCATGGTCCCCGGGGGTAGGGTAGGGCCACAGTAGGGGGATCAAATTTTACATAGGAATATATAGAAGATATATTTAAACTTTTTTCTAAAAAACTATGACGCCAGGAAAGCTCAAATTATAATGGAAGCATCCTCAGATAGTGTAGATTTTAGTTTGTTCAAATCATGGTCCCCGGGGGAAGTGTTGGGCCACAGTAGGGGGATCAAGTTTTACATAGGAATATATAGAGGAAATCTTTAAACTTTCTTCTAAAAAACTATGACGCCAGGAAAGCTCAAATTAAAATGGAAGCATCCTCAGGTAGTGTAGATTTTAGTTTGTTCAAATCATGGTCCCCGGGGGTAGGGTAGGGCCACAGTAGGGGGATCAAGTTTTACATAGGAATATATAGAAGATATATTTAAACTTTTTTCTAAAAAACTATGACGCCAGGAAAGCTCAAATTAAAATGGAAGCATCCTCAGGTAGTGTAGATTTTAGTTTGTTCAAATCATGGTCCCCGGGGGAAGGGTTGGGCCACAGTAGGGGGATCAAGTTTTACATAGGAATATATAGAGGAAATCTTTAAAGTTTCTTCTAAAAAACTATGACGCCAGGAAAGCTCAAATTAAAATGGAAGCATCCTCAGGAAGCAAATATTCTTGTTTGTTCAAATCATGGTCCCTGGGGGTAGGGTACGGCTACAGTAGGGGGATCAAGTTTTACATAGGAATATATAGTGAAAATCTTTAAACTTTCTTCTCAAAAACTATGACGCCAGGAAAGCTCAAATTAAAATGGAAGCATCCTCAGGTAGTGTAGATTTTAGTTTGTTCAAATCATGGTCCCCGGGGGTAGGGTTGGGCCACAGTAGGGGGATCAAGTTTTACATAGGAATATATAGAGGAAATCTTTAAACTTTCTTCTCAAAAACTATGACGCCAGGAAAGCTCAAATTAAAATGGAAGCATCCTCAGGAAGCGAATATTCTTGTTTGTTCAAATCATGGTCCCCGGGGGAAGGGTTGGGCCACAGTAGGGGCATCAAGTTTTACATAGCAATATATAGGGAAAATCATTAAACTTTCTTCTAAAAACGTATGACGCCAGGAAAGCTCAAATTAAAATGGAAGCATCCTCAGGTAGTGTACATTTTAGTTTGTTCAAATCATGGTCCCCGGAGGTAGGGTTGGGCCACAGTAGGGGGATCAAGTTTTACATAGGAATATATAGTGAAAATCTTTAAACTTTCTTCTCAAAAACTATGACGCCAGGAAAGCTCAAATTAAAATGGAAGCATCCTCAGGAAGTGAATATTCTTGTTTGTTCAAATCATGGTCCCCGGGGGAAGGGTTGGGCCACAGTAGGGGGATCAAGTTTTACATAGGAATATATAGGGAAAATCTTTAAACTTTCTTCTAAAAAAGTATGACGGCAGGAAAGCTCAAATTAAAATGGAAGCATCCTCAGGTAGTGTAGATTTTAGTTTGTTCAAATCATGGTCCCCGGGGGTAGGGTTTGGCCACAGTAGGGGGATCAAGTTTTACATAGGAATATATAGAGGAAATCTTTAAACTTTCTTCCCAAAAACTATGACGCCAGGAAAGCTCAAATTAAAGTGGAAGCATCCTCAAGAAGTGTAGATTTTAGTTTGTTTAAATCATGGTCCCAGGGGGTAGGGTTAGGCCACAGTAGAGGGATCAAATTTTACATAGGAATACATAGAGAAAATCTTTAAACTTTCTTCTCAAAACCTATGACGCCAGGAAAGCTCAAATTAAAATGGAAGCATCCTCAGGAAGCGAATATTCTTGTTTGTTCAAATCATGGTCCCCGGGGGAAGGGTTGGGCCACAGTAGGGGGATCAAGTTTTACATAGGAATATATAGGGAAAATCTTTAAACTTTCTTCTATGACGCCAGGAAAGCTCAAATTAAAATGGAAGCATCCTCAGGTAGTGTATATTTTGGTTTGTTCAAATCATGGTCCCCTGGGGTAGGGTAGGGCCACAGTAGGGGGATCAAGTTTTACATAGGAATATATAGAGGAAATCTTTAAACTTTCTTCTCAAAAACTATGACGCCAGGAAAGCTCAAATTAAAATGGAAGCATCCTCAGGTAGTGTAGATTTTAGTTTGTTCAAATCATGGTCCCCTGGGGTAGGGTAGGGCCACAGAAGGGGAATCAAGTTTTACATAGGAATATATAGAGAAAATCTTTAAACTTTCTTCACAAAAACTATGACGCCAGGAAAGCTCAAATTAAAATGGAAGCATCCTCAGGTAGTGTAGATTTTAGTTTGTTCAAATCATGGTCCCCGGGGGTAGGGTAGGGCCACAGTAGGGGGATCAAATTTTACATAGGAATATATAGAAGATATATTTAAACTTTTTTCTAAAAAACTATGACGCCAGGAAAGCTCAAATTAAAATGGAAGCATCCTCAGGTAGTGTAGATTTTAGTTTGTTCAAATCATTGTCCCCGGGGGAAGGGTTGGGCCACAGTAGGGGGATCAAGTTTTACATAGGAATATATAGAGGAAATCTTTAAAGTTTCTTCTAAAAAACTATGACGCCAGGAAAGCTCAAATTAAAATGGAAGCATCCTCAGGAAGCAAATATTCTTGTTTGTTCAAATCATGGTCCCTGGGGGTAGGGTACGGCTACAGTAAGGGGATCAAGTTTTACATAGCAATATATAGTGAAAATCTTTAAACTTTCTTCTCAAAAACTATGACGCCAGGAAAGCTCAAATTAAAATGGAAGCATCCTCAGGTAGTGTAGATTTTAGTTTGTTCAAATCATGGTCCCCGGGGGTAGGGTTGGGCAACAGTAGGGGGATCAAGTTTTACATAGGAATATATAGAGGAAATCTTTAAACTTTCTTCTCAAAAACTATGACGCCAGAAAAGCTCAAATTAAAATGGAAGCATCCTCAGGAAGCGAATATTCTTGTTTGTTCAAATCATGGTCCCCGGGGGAAGGGTTGGGCCACAGTAGGGGCATCAAGTTTTACATAGCAATATATAGGGAAAATCATTAAACTTTCTTCTAAAAACGTATGACGCCAGGAAAGCTCAAATTAAAATGGAAGCATCCTCAGGTAGTGTACATTTTAGTTTGTTCAAATCATGGTCCCCGGAGGTAGGGTTGGGCCACAGTAGGGGGATCAAGTTTTACATAGGAATATATAGTGAAAATCTTTAAACTTTCTTCTCAAAAACTATGACGCCAGGAAAGCTCAAATTAAAATGGAAGCATCCTCAGGAAGTGAATATTCTTGTTTGTTCAAATCATGGTCCCCGGGGGAAGGGTTGGGCCACAGTAGGGGGATCAAGTTTTACATAGGAATATATAGGGAAAATCGTTAAACTTTCTTCTAAAAAAGTATGACGCCAGGAAAGCTCAAATTAAAATGGAAGCATCCTCAGGTAGTGTAGATTTTAGTTTGTTCAAATCATGGTCCCCGGGGGTAGGGTAGGGCCACAGTAGGGGGATCAAATTTTACATAGGAATATATAGAAGATATTTTTAAACTTTTTTCTAAAAAACTATGACGCCAGGAAAGCTCAAATTATAATGGAAGCATCCTCAGATAGTGTAGATTTTAGTTTGTTCAAATCATGGTCCCCGGGGGAAGGGTTGGGCCACAGTAGGGGGATCAAGTTTTACATAGGAATATATAGAGGAAATCTTTAAAGTTTCTTCTAAAAAACTATGACGCCAGGAAAGCTCAAATTAAAATGGAAGCATCCTCAGGAAGCAAATATTCTTGTTTGTTCAAATCATGGTCCCTGGGGGTAGGGTACGGCTACAGTAGGGGGATCAAGTTTTACATAGGAATATATAGTGAAAATCTTTAAACTTTCTTCTCAAAAACTATGACGCCAGGAAAGCTCAAATTAAAATGGAAGCATCCTCAGGTAGTGTAGATTTTAGTTTGTTCAAATCATGGTCCCCGGGGGTAGGGTTGGGCCACAGTAGGGGGATCAAGTTTTACATAGGAATATATAGAGGAAATCTTTAAACTTTCTTCTCAAAAACTATGACGCCAGGAAAGCTCAAATTAAAATGGAAGCATCCTCAGGAAGCGAATATTCTTGTTTGTTCAAATCATGGTCCCCGGGGGAAGGGTTGGGCCACAGTAGGGGCATCAAGTTTTACATAGCAATATATAGGGAAAATCATTAAACTTTCTTCTAAAAACGTATGACGCCAGGAAAGCTCAAATTAAAATGGAAGCATCCTCAGGTAGTGTACATTTTAGTTTGTTCAAATCATGGTCCCCGGAGGTAGGGTTGGGCCACAGTAGGGGGATCAAGTTTTACATAGGAATATATAGTGAAAATCTTTAAACTTTCTTCTCAAAAACTATGACGCCAGGAAAGCTCAAATTAAAATGGAAGCATCCTCAGGAAGTGAATATTCTTGTTTGTTCAAATCATGGTCCCCGGGGGAAGGGTTGGGCCACAGTAGGGGGATCAAGTTTTACATAGGAATATATAGGGAAAATCTTTAAACTTTCTTCTAAAAAAGTATGACGCCAGGAAAGCTCAAATTAAAATGGAAGCATCCTCAGGTAGTGTAGATTTTAGTTTGTTCAAATCATGGTCCCCGGGGGTAGGGTTTGGCCACAGTAGGGGGATCAAGTTTTACATAGGAATATATAGAGGAAATCTTTAAACTTTCTTCCCAAAAACTATGACGCCTGGAAAGCTCAAATTAAAATGGAAGCATCCTCAAGAAGTGTAGATTTTAGTTTGTTTAAATCATGGTCCCCGGGGGTAGGGTTAGGCCACAGTAGAGGGATCAAATTTTACATAGGAATACATAGAGAAAATCTTTAAACTTTCTTCTCAAAACCTATGACGCCAGGAAAGCTCAAATTAAAATGGAAGCATCCTCAGGAAGCGAATATTCTTGTTTGTTCAAATCATGGTCCCCGGGGGAAGGGTTGGGCCACAGTAGGGGGATCAAGTTTTACATAGGAATATATAGGGAAAATCTTTAAACTTTCTTCTATGACGCCAGGAAAGCTCAAATTAAAATGGAAGCATCCTCAGGAAGCGATTATTCTTGTTTGTTCAAATCATCGTCCCCGGGGGTAGGGTAGGGCCACAGTAGGGGGATCAAGTTTTACATAGGAATATATAGAGAAAATCTTTAAACTTTCTTCTCAAAAACTATGACGCCAGGAAAGCTCAAATTAAAATGGAAGCATCCTCAGGTAGTGTAGATTTTAGTTTGTTCAAATCATGGTCCCCGGGGGTAGGGTAGGGCCACAGTAGGGGGATCAAGTTTTACATAGGAATATATAGAGAAAATCTTTAAACTTTCTTCCCAAAAACTATGACGCCAGGAAAGCTCAAATTAAAATGGAAGCATCCTCAAGAAGTGAGTATTTTTGTTTGTTCAAATTATGGTCCCCGGGGGTAGGGTAGGGCCACAGTAGGGGGATCAAGTTTTACATAGGAATATATAGAGAAAATCTTTAAACTTTCTTCTCAAAAACTATGACGCCAGGAAAGCTCAAATTAAAATGGAAGCATCCTCAGGTAGTGTAGATTTTAGTTTGTTCAAATCATGGTCCCCGGGGGTAGGGTAGGGGCACAGTAGGGGGATCAAGTTTTACATAGGAATATATAGAGAAAATCTTTAAACTTTCTTCCCAAAAACTATGACGCCTGGAAAGCTGAAATTAAATTGGAAGCATCCTCAGGTAGTGTAGATTTTAGTTTGTTCAAATCATGGTCCCCGGGGGTAGGGTTGGGCCAAGGTAGGGGGATCAAGTTTTACATAGGAATATATAGAGAAAATCTTTAAACTTTCTTCTCAAAAACTATGACGCCAGGAAAGCTCAAATTAAAATGGAAGCATCCTCAGGAAGTGAATATTCTTTTTTGTTCAAATCATGGTCCCCGGGGGAAGGGTAGGGCCACAGTAGGGGGATCAAGTTTTACATAAAAACATATAGAGGAAATCTTTAAGCTTTCTTCTCAAAAACTATGACGCCAGGAAAGCTCAAGTTAAAATGGAAGCATCCTCAGGAAGTGTATATTCTTGTTTATTCAAATCATGGTCCCCTGGGGTAGGGTAGGGCCACAGTAGGGTGATCAAATTTTACATAGGAATATATAGAGGAAATCTTTAAACTCTCTTCTCAAAAACTATGACGCCGGGAAAGCTCAAATTAAAATGGAAGCATCCTCAGGAAGCGAATATTCTTGTTTGTTCAAATCATGGTCCCCGGGGGAAGGGTTGGGCCACAGTAGGGGGATCAAGTTTTACATAGGAATATATTGAGAAAATCTTTAAACTTTCTTCTAAAAAAGTATGACGCCAGGAAAGCTCAAATTAAAATGGAAGCATCCTCAGGAAGCAAATATTCTTGTTTGTTCAAATCATGGTCCCTGGGGGTAGGGTACGGCTACAGTAGGGGGATCAAGTTTTACATAGGAATATATAGTGAAAATCTTTAAACTTTCTTCTCAAAAACTATGACGCCAGGAAAGCTCAAATTAAAATGGAAGCATCCTCAGGTAGTGTAGATTTTAGTTTGTTCAAATCATGGTCCCCGGGGGTAGGGTTGGGCCACAGTAGGGGGATCAAGTTTTACATAGGAATATATAGAGGAAATCTTTAAACTTTCTTCTCAAAAACTATGACGCCAGGAAAGCTCAAATTAAAATGGAAGCATCCTCAGGTAGTGTAGATTTTAGTTTGTTCAAATCATGGTCCCCGGAGGTAGGGTTGGGCCACAGTAGGGGGATCAAGTTTTACATAGGAATATATAGAGGAAATCTTTAAACTTTCTTCTCAAAAACTATGACGCCAGGAAAGCTGAAATAAAAATGGAAGCATCCTCAGGAAGCGAATATTCTTGTTTGTTCAAATCATGGTCCCCGGGGGAAGGGTTGGGCCACAGTAGGGGGATCAAGTTTTACATAGGAATATATAGGGAAAATCTTTAAACTTTCCTCTCAAAAACTATGACGCCAGGAAAGCTCAAATTAAAATGGAAGCATCCTCAGGTAGTGTATATTTTGGTTTGTTCAAATCATGGTCCCCTGGGGTAGGGTAGGGCCACAGTAGGGGGATCAAGTTTTACATAGGAATATATAGAGGAAATCTTTAAACTTTCTTCTCAAAAACTATGACGCCAGGAAAGCTCAAATTAAAATGGAAGCATCCTCAGGTAGTGTAGATTTTAGTTTGTTCAAATCATGGTCCCCTGGGGTAGGGTAGGGCCACAGAAGGGGAATCAAGTTTTACATAGGAATATATAGAGAAAATCTTTAAACTTTCTTCACAAAAACTATGACGCCAGGAAAGCTCAAATTAAAATGGAAGCATCCTCAGGTAGTGTAGATTTTAGTTTGTTCAAATCATGGTCCCCGGGGGTAGGGTAGGGCCACAGTAGGGGGATCAAGTTTTACATAGGAATATATAGAGAAAATCTTTAACTTTCTTCTCAAAAACTATGACGCCAGGAAAGCTCAAATTAAAATGGAAGCATCCTCAGGTAGTGTAGATTTTAGTTTGTTCAAATCATGGTCCCCGGGGGTAGGGTTGGGCCACAGTAGGGGGATCAAGTTTTACATAGGAATATATAGAGAAAATCTTTAAACTTTCTTCTCAAAAACTATGACGCCAGGAAAGCTCAAATTAAAATGGAAGCATCCTCAGGAAGTGAATATTCTTTTTTGTTCAAATCATGGTCCCCGGGGGTAGGGTAGGGATACAGTAGGGGGATCAAGTTTTACATAGGAACATATAGAGGAAATCTTTAAACTTTCTTCTCAAAAACTATGACGCCAGGAAAGCTCAAATTAAAATGGAAGCATCCTCAGGAAGTGTATATTCTTGTTTATTCAAATCATGGTCCCCTGGGGTAGGGTAGGGCCACAGTAGGGGGATCAAATTTTACATAGGAATATATAGAGGAAATCTTTAAACTTTCTTCTCAAAAACTATGACGCTGGGAAAGCTCAAATTAAAATGGAAGCATCCTCAGGTAGTGTAGATTTTAGTTTGTTCAAATCATGGTCCCCGGGGGAAGGGTAGGGCCACAGTAGGGGGATCAAGTTTTACATAGGAATATATAGAGGAAATCTTTAAACTTTCTTCTCAAAAACTATGACGCCAGGAAAGCTCAAATTAAAATGGAAGCATCCTCAGGAAGCGAATATTCTTGTTTGTTCAAATCATCGTCCCCGGGGGTAGGGTAGGGCCACAGTAGGGGGATCAAGTTTTACATAGGAATATATAGAGAAAATCTTTAAACTTTCTTCTCAAAAACTATGACGCCAGGAAAGCTCAAATTAAAATGGAAGCATCCTCAGGTAGTGTAGATTTTAGTTTATTCAAATCATGGTCCCCGGGGGTAGGGTAGGGCCACAGTAGGGGGATCAAGTTTTACATAGGAATATATAGAGAAAATCTTTAAACTTTCTTCTCAAAAACTATGACGCCAGGAAAGCTCAAATTAAAATGGAAGCATCCTCAGGAAGTGAATATTCTTTTTTGTTCAAATCATGGTCCCCGGGGGTAGGGTAGGGCCACAGTAGGGGGATCAAGTTTTACATAGGAACATATAGAGGAAATCTTTAAACTTTCTTCTCAAAAACTATGACGTCAGGAAAGCTCAAATTAAAATGGAAGCATCCTCAGGAAGTGTATATTCTTGTTTATTCAAATCATGGTCCCCTGGGGTAGGGTAGGGCCACAGTAGGGGGATCAAATTTTACATAGGAATATATAGAGGAAATCTTTAAACTTTCTTCTCAAAAACTATGACGCCCGGAAAGCTCAAATTAAAATGGAAGCATCCTCAGGTAGTGTAGATTTTAGTTTGTTCAAATCATGGTCCCCGGGGGAAGGGTAGGGCCACAGTAGGGGGATCAAGTTTTACATAGGAATATATTGAGAAAATCTTTAAACTTTCTTCTAAAAAAGTATGACGCCAGGAAAGCTCAAATTAAAATGGAAGCATCCTCAAGAAGTGAGTATTTTTGTTTGTTCAAATCATGGTCCCCGGGGGTAGGGTAGGGCCACAGTAGGGGGATCAAGTTTTAGATAGGAATATATAGAGAAAATCTTTAAACTTTCTTCCCAAAAACTATGACGCCTGGAAAGCTGAAATTAAATTGGAAGCATCCTCAGGTAGTGTAGATTTTAGTTTGTTCAAATCATGGTCCCCTGGGGTAGGGTTGGGCCAAGGTAGGGGGATCAAGTTTTACATAGGAATATATTGAGGAAATCTTTAAACTTTCTTCTCAAAAACTATGACGCCAGGAAAGCTCAAATTAAAATGGAAGCATCCTCAGGATGTGAATATTCTTGTTTGTTCAAGTGATGGTCCCCGTGGGTAGGGTAGGGCCACAGTAGGGGAATCAAGTTTTACATAGGGATATATAGAGAAAATCTTTAAACTTTCTTCTCAAAAATTATGACGCCAGGAAAGCTCAAATTAAAATGGAAGCATCCTCAGGAAGTGAATATTCTTGTTTATTCAAATCATGGTCCCCTGGGGTAGGGTAGGGCCACAGTAGGGGGATCAAATTTTACATAGGAATATATAGAGGAAATCTTTAAACTTTCTTCTCAAAAACTATGACGCCAGGAAAGCTGAAATTAAAATGGAAGCATCCTCAGGAAGCGAATATTCTTGTTTGTTCAAATCATGGTCCCCGGGGGAAGGGTTGGGCCACAGTAGGGGGATCAAGTTTTACATAGGAATATATAGGGAAAATCTTTAAACTTTCTTCTCAAAAACTATGACGCCAGGAAAGCTCAAATTAAAATGGAAGCATCCTCAGGTAGTGTATATTTTGGTTTGTTCAAATCATGGTCCCCTGGGGTAGGGTAGGGCCACAGTAGGGGGATCAAGTTTTACATAGGAATATATAGAGGAAATCTTTAAACTTTCTTCTCAAAAACTATGACGCCAGGAAAGCTCAAATTAAAATGGAAGCATCCTCAGGTAGTGTAGATTTTAGTTTGTTCAAATCATGGTCCCCTGGGGTAGGGTAGGGCCACAGAAGGGGAATCAAGTTTTACATAGGAATATATAGAGAAAATCTTTAAACTTTCTTCACAAAAACTATGACGCCAGGAAAGCTCAAATTAAAATGGAAGCATCCTCAGGTAGTGTAGATTTTAGTTTGTTCAAATCATGGTCCCCGGGGGTAGGGTAGGGCCACAGTAGGGGGATCAAATTTTACATAGGAATATATAGAAGATATATTTAAACTTTTTTCTAAAAAACTATGACGCCAGAAAGCTCAAATTAAAATGGAAGCATCCTCAGGTAGTGTAGATTTTAGTTTGTTCAAATCATGGTCCCCTGGGGAAGGGTTGGGCCACAGTAGGGGGATCAAGTTTTACATAGGAATATATAGAGGAAATCTTTAAAGTTTCTTCTAAAAAACTATGACGCCAGGAAAGCTCAAATTAAAATGGAAGCATCCTCAGGAAGCAAATATTCTTGTTTGTTCAAATCATGGTCCCTGGGGGTAGGGTACGGCTACAGTAGGGGGATCAAGTTTTACATAGGAATATATAGTGAAAATCTTTAAACTTTCTTCTCAAAAACTATGACGCCAGGAAAGCTCAAATTAAAATGGAAGCATCCTCAGGTAGTGTAGATTTTAGTTTGTTCAAATCATGGTCCCCGGGGGTAGGGTTGGGCCACAGTAGGGGGATCAAGTTTTACATAGGAATATATAGAGGAAATCTTTAAACTTTCTTCTCAAAAACTATGACGCCAGGAAAGCTCAAATTAAAATGGAAGCATCCTCAGGAAGCGAATATTCTTGTTTGTTCAAATCATGGTCCCCGGGGGAAGGGTTGGGCCACAGTAGGGGCATCAAGTTTTACATAGCAATATATAGGGAAAATCATTAAACTTTCTTCTAAAAACGTATGACGCCAGGAAAGCTCAAATTAAAATGGAAGCATCCTCAGGTAGTGTACATTTTAGTTTGTTCAATTCATGGTCCCCCGAGGTAGGGTTGGGCCACAGTAGGGGGATCAAGTTTTACATAGGAATATATAGTGAAAATCTTTAAACTTTCTTCTCAAAAACTATGACGCCAGGAAAGCTCAAATTAAAATGGAAGCATCCTCAGGAAGTGAATATTCTTGTTTGTTCAAATCATGGTCCCCGGGGGAAGGGTTGGGCCACAGTAGGGGGATCAAGTTTTACATAGGAATATATAGGGAAAATCTTTAAACTTTCTTCTTAAAAAGTATGACGGCAGGAAAGCTCAAATTAAAATGGAAGCATCCTCAGGTAGTGTAGATTTTAGTTTGTTCAAATCATGGTCCCCTGGGGTAGGGTTTGGCCACAGTAGGGGGATCAAGTTTTACATAGGAATATATAGAGGAAATCTTTAAACTTTCTTCCCAAAAACTATGACGCCAGGAAAGCTCAAATTAAAATGGAAGCATCCTCAAGAAGTGTAGATTTTAGTTTGTTTAAATCATGGTCCCAGGGGGTAGGGTTAGGCCACAGTAGAGGGATCAAATTTTACATAGGAATACATAGAGAAAATCTTTAAACTTTCTTCTCAAAACCTATGACGCCAGGAAAGCTCAAATTAAAATGGAAGCATCCTCAGGAAGCGAATATTCTTGTTTGTTCAAATCATGGTCCCCGGGGGAAGGGTTGGGCCACAGTAGGGGGATCAAGTTTTACATAGGAATATATAGGGAAAATCTTTAAACTTTCTTCTATGACGCCGAAAAGCTCAAATTAAAATGGAAGCATCCTCAGGTAGTGTATATTTTGGTTTGTTCAAATCATGGTCCCCTGGGGTAGGGTAGGGCCACAGTAGGGGGATCAAGTTTTACATAGGAATATATAGAGGAAATCTTTAAACTTTCTTCTCAAAAACTATGACGCCAGGAAAGCTCAAATTAAAATGGAAGCATCCTCAGGTAGTGTAGATTTTAGTTTGTTCAAATCATGGTCCCCTGGGGTAGGGTAGGGCCACAGAAGGGGAATCAAGTTTTACATAGGAATATATAGAGAAAATCTTTAAACTTTCTTCACAAAAACTATGACGCCAGGAAAGCTCAAATTAAAATGGAAGCATCCTCAGGTAGTGTAGATTTTAGTTTGTTCAAATCATGGTCCCCGGGGGTAGGGTAGGGCCACAGTAGGGGGATCAAATTTTACATAGGAATATATAGAAGATATATTTAAACTTTTTTCTAAAAAACTATGACGCCAGGAAAGCTCAAATTAAAATGGAAGCATCCTCAGGTAGTGTAGATTTTAGTTTGTTCAAATCATGGTCCCCGGGGGAAGGGTAGGGCCACAGTAGGGGGATCAAGTTTTACATAGGAATATATAGAGGAAATCTTTAAAGTTTCTTCTAAAAAACTATGACGCCAGGAAAGCTCAAATTAAAATGGAAGCATCCTCAGGAAGCAAATATTCTTGTTTGTTCAAATCATGGTCCCTGGGGGTAGGGTACGGCTACAGTAGGGGGATCAAGTTTTACATAGGAATATATAGTGAAAATCTTTAAACTTTCTTCTCAAAAACTATGACGCCAGGAAAGCTCAAATTAAAATGGAAGCATCCTCAGGTAGTGTAGATTTTAGTTTGTTCAAATCATGGTCCCCGGGGGTAGGGTTGGGCCACAGTAGGGGGATCAAGTTTTACATAGGAATATATAGAGGAAATCTTTAAACTTTCTTCTCAAAAACTATGACGCCAGGAAAGCTCAAATTAAAATGGAAGCATCCTCAGGTAGTGTAGATTTTAGTTTGTTCAAATCATGGTCCCCGGAGGTAGGGTTGGGCCACAGTAGGGGGATCAAGTTTTACATAGGAATATATAGAGGAAATCTTTAAACTTTCTTCTCAAAAACTATGACGCCAGGAAAGCTGAAATTAAAATGGAAGCATCCTCAGGAAGCGAATATTCTTGTTTGTTCAAATCATGGTCCCCGGGGGAAGGGTTTGGCCACAGTAGGGGGATCAAGTTTTACATAGGAATATATAGAGAAAATCTTTAAACTTTCTTCTCAAAAACTATGACGCCAGGAAAGCTCAAATTAAAATGGAAGCATCCTCAGGTAGTGTATATTTTGGTTTGTTCAAATCATGGTCCCCTGGGGTAGGGTAGGGCCACAGTAGGGGGATCAAGTTTTACATAGGAATATATAGAGGAAATCTTTAAACTTTCTTCTCAAAAACTATGACGCCAGGAAAGCTCAAATTAAAATGGAAGCATCCTCAGGTAGTGTAGATTTTAGTTTGTTCAAATCATGGTCCCCTGGGGTAGGGTAGGGCCACAGAAGGGGAATCAAGTTTTACATAGGAATATATAGAGAAAATCTTTAAACTTTCTTCACAAAAACTATGACGCCAGGAAAGCTCAAATTAAAATGGAAGCATCCTCAGGTAGTGTAGATTTTGGTTTGTTCAAATCATGGTCCCCGGGGGTAGGGTAGGGCCACAGTAGGGGGATCAAATTTTACATAGGAATATATAGAAGATATATTTAAACTTTTTTCTAAAAAACTATGACGCCAGGAAAGCTCAAATTAAAATGGAAGCATCCTCAGGTAGTGTAGATTTTAGTTTGTTCAAATCATGGTCCCCGGGGGAAGGGTTGGGCCACAGTAGGGGGATCAAGTTTTACATAGGAATATATAGAGGAAATCTTTAAAGTTTCTTCTAAAAAACTATGACGCCAGGAAAGCTCAAATTAAAATGGAAGCATCCTCAGGAAGCAAATATTCTTGTTTGTTCAAATCAGGGTCCCTGGGGGTAGGGTACGGCTACAGTAGGGGGATCAAGTTTTACATAGCAATATATAGTGAAAATCTTTAAACTTTCTTCTCAAAAACTATGACGCCAGGAAAGCTCAAATTAAAATGGAAGCATCCTCAGGTAGTGTAGATTTTAGTTTGTTCAAATCATGGTCCCCGGGGGTAGGGTTGGGCCACAGTAGGGGGATCAAGTTTTACATAGGAATATATAGAGGAAATCTTTAAACTTTCTTCTCAAAAACTATGACGGCAGGAAAGCTCAAATTAAAATGGAAGCATCCTCAGGAAGCGAATATTCTTGTTTGTTCAAATCATGGTCCCCGGGGGAAGGGTTGGGCCACAGTAGGGGCATCAAGTTTTACATAGCAATATATAGGGAAAATCATTAAACTTTCTTCTAAAAACGTATGACGCCAGGAAAGCTCAAATTAAAATGGAAGCATCCTCAGGTAGTGTACATTTTTGTTTGTACAAATCATGGTCCCCGGAGGTAGGGTTGGGCCACAGTAGGGGGATCAAGTTTTACATAGGAATATATAGTGAAAATCTTTAAACTTTCTTCTCAAAAACTATGACGCCAGGAAAGCTCAAATAAAAATGGAAGCATCCTCAGGAAGTGAATATTCTTGTTTGTTCAAATCATGGTCCCCGGGGGAAGGGTTGGGCCACAGTAGGGGGATCAAGTTTTACATAGGAATATATAGGGAAAATCTTTAAACTTTCTTCTAAAAAAGTATGACGCCAGGAAAGCTCAAATTAAAATGGAAGCATCCTCAGGTAGTGTAGATTTTAGTTTGTTCAAATCATGGTCCCCGGGGGTAGGGTTTGGCCACAGTAGGGGGATCAAGTTTTACATAGGAATATATAGAGGAAATCTTTAAACTTTCTTCCCAAAAACTATGACGCCAGGAAAGCTCAAATTAAAATGGAAGCATCCTCAAGAAGTGTAGATTTTAGTCTGTTTAAATCATGGTCCCCGGGGGTAGGGTTAGGCCACAGTAGAGGGATCAAATTTTACATAGGAATACATAGAGAAAATCTTTAAACTTTCTTCTCAAAACCTATGACGCCAGGAAAGCTCAAATTAAAATGGAAGCATCCTCAGGAAGCGAATATTCTTGTTTGTTCAAATCATGGTCCCCGGGGGAAGGGTTGGGCCACAGTAGGGGGATCAAGTTTTACATAGGAATATATAGGGAAAATCTTTAAACTTTCTTCTATGACGCCAGGAAAGCTCAAATTAAAATGGAAGCATCCTCAGGTAGTGTATATTTTGGTTTGTTCAAATCATGGTCCCCTGGGGTAGGGTAGGGCCACAGTAGGGGGATCAAGTTTTACATAGGAATATATAGAGGAAATCTTTAAACTTTCTTCTCAAAAACTATGACGCCAGGAAAGCTCAAATTAAAATGGAAGCATCCTCAGGTAGTGTAGATTTTAGTTTGTTCAAATCATGGTCCCCTGGGGTAGGGTAGGGCCACAGAAGGGGAATCAAGTTTTACATAGGAATACATAGAGAAAATCTTTAAACTTTCTTCACAAAAACTATGACGCCAGGAAAGCTCAAATTAAAATGGAAGCATCCTCAGGTAGTGTAGATTTTAGTTTGTTCAAATCATGGTCCCCGGGGGTAGGGTAGGGCCACAGTAGGGGGATCAAATTTTACATAGGAATATATAGAAGATATATTTAAACTTTTTTCTAAAAAACTATGACGCCAGGAAAGCTCAAATTATAATGGAAGCATCCTCAGATAGTGTAGATTTTAGTTTGTTCAAATCATGGTCCCCGGGGGAAGGGTTGGGCCACAGTAGGGGGATCAAGTTTTACATAGGAATATATAGAGGAAATCTTTAAAGTTTCTTCTAAAAAACTATGACGCCAGGAAAGCTCAAATTAAAATGGAAGCATCCTCAGGAAGCAAATATTCTTGTTTGTCCAAATCATGGTCCCTGGGGGTAGGGTACGGCTACAGTAGGGGGATCAAGTTTTACATAGGAATATATAGTGAAAATCTTTAAACTTTCTTCTCAAAAACTATGACGCCAGGAAAGCTCAAATTAAAATGGAAGCATCCTCAGGTAGTGTAGATTTTAGTTTGTTCAAATCATGGTCCCCGGGGGTAGGGTTGGGCCACAGTAGGGGGATCAAGTTTTACATAGGAATATATAGAGGAAATCTTTAAACTTTCTTCTCAAAAACTATGACGCCAGGAAAGCTCAAATTAAAATGGAAGCATCCTCAGGAAGCGAATATTCTTGTTTGTTCAAATCATGGTCCCCGGGGGAAGGGTTGGGCCACAGTAGGGGCATCAAGTTTTACATAGCAATATATAGGGAAAATCATTAAACTTTCTTCTAAAAACGTATGACGCCAGGAAAGCTCAAATTAAAATGGAAGCATCCTCAGGTAGTGTACATTTTAGTTTGTTCAAATCATGGTCCCCGGAGGTAGGGTTGGGCCACAGTAGGGGGATCAAGTTTTACATAGGAATATATAGTGAAAATCTTTAAACTTTCTTCTCAAAAACTATGACGCCAGGAAAGCTCAAATTAAAATGGAAGCATCCTCAGGAAGTGAATATTCTTGTTTGTTCAAATCATGGTCCCCGGGGGAAGGGTTGGGCCACAGTAGGGGGATCAAGTTTTACATAGGAATATATAGGGAAAATCTTTAAACTTTCTTCTAAAAAAGTATGACGCCAGGAAAGCTCAAATTAAAATGGAAGCATCCTCAGGTAGTGTAGATTTTAGTTTGTTCAAATCATGGTCCCCGGGGGTAGGGTTTGGCCACAGTAGGGGGATCAAGTTTTACATAGGAATATATAGAGGAAATCTTTAAACTTTCTTCCCAAAAACTATGACGCCAGGAAAGCTCAAATTAAAATGGAAGCATCCTCAAGAAGTGTAGATTTTAGTTTGTTTAAATCATGGTCCCCGGGGGTAGGGTTAGGCCACAGTAGAGGGATCAAATTTTACATAGGAATACATAGAGAAAATCTTTAAACTTTCTTCTCAAAACCTATGACGCCAGGAAAGCTCAAATTAAAATGGAAGCATCCTCAGGAAGCGAATATTCTTGTTTGTTCAAATCATGGTCCCCGGGGGAAGGGTTGGGCCACAATAGGGGGATCAAGTTTTACATAGGAATATATAGGGAAAATCTTTAAACTTTCTTCTATGACGCCAGGAAAGCTCAAATTAAAATGGAAGCATCCTCAGGAAGCGAATATTCTTGTTTGTTCAAATCATCGTCCCCGGGGGTAGGGTAGGGCCACAGTAGGGGGATCAAGTTTTACATAGGAATATATAGAGAAAATCTTTAAACTTTCTTCCCAAAAACTATGACGCCAGGAAAGCTCAAATTAAAATGGAAGCATCCTCAAGAAGTGAGTATTTTTGTTTGTTCAAATTATTGTCCCCGGGGGTAGGGTAGGGCCACAGTAGGGGGATCAAGTTTTACATAGGAATATATAGAGAAAATCTTTAAACTTTCTTCTCAAAAACTATGACGCCAGGAAAGCTCAAATTAAAATGGAAGCATCCTCAGGTAGTGTAGATTTTAGTTTGTTCAAATCATGGTCCCCGGGGGTAGGGTAGGGCCACAGTAGGGGGATCAAGTTTTACATAGGAATATATAGAGAAAATCTTTAAACTTTCTTCCCAAAAACTATGACGCCTGGAAAGCTGAAATTAAATTGGAAGCATCCTCAGGTAGTGTAGATTTTAGTTTGTTCAAATCATGGTCCCCGGGGGTAGGGTTGGGCCAAGGTAGGGGGATCAAGTTTTACATAGGAATATATAGAGAAAATCTTTAAACTTTCTTCTCAAAAACTATGACGCCAGGAAAGCTCAAATTAAAATGGAAGCATCCTCAGGAAGTGAATATTCTTGTTTGTTCAAATCATGGTCCCCGGGGGAAGGGTAGGGCCACAGTAGGGGGATCAAGTTTTACATAGGAACATATAGAGGAAATCTTTAAGCTTTCTTCTCAAAAACTATGACGCCAGGAAAGCTCAAGTTAAAATGGAAGCATCCTCAGGAAGTGTATATTCTTGTTTATTCAAATCATGGTCCCCTGGGGTAGGGTAGGGCCACAGTAGGGTGATCAAATTTTACATAGGAATATATAGAGGAAATCTTTAAACTCTCTTCTCAAAAACTATGACGCCGGGAAAGCTCAAATTAAAATGGAAGCATCCTCAGGAAGCGAATATTCTTGTTTGTTCAAATCATGGTCCCCGGGGGAAGGGTTGGGCCACAGTAGGGGGATCAAGTTTTACATAGGAATATATTGAGAAAATCTTTAAACTTTCTTCTAAAAAAGTATGACGCCAGGAAAGCTCAAATTAAAATGGAAGCATCCTCAGGAAGTGAATATTCTTGTTTATTCAAATCATGGTCCCCTGGGGTAGGGTAGGGCCACAGTAGGGGGATCAAATTTTACATAGGAATATATAGAGGAAATCTTTAAACTTTCTTCTCAAAAACTATGACGACAGGAAAGCTCAAATTAAAATGGAAGCATCCTCAGGAAGCAAATATTCTTGTTTGTTCAAATCATGGTCCCTGGGGGTAGGGTACGGCTACAGTAGGGGGATCAAGTTTTACATAGGAATATATAGTGAAAATCTTTAAACTTTCTTCTCAAAAACTATGACGCCAGGAAAGCTCAAATTAAAATGGAAGCATCCTCAGGTAGTGTACATTTTAGTTTGTTCAAATCATGGTCCCCGGGGGTAGGGTTGGGCCACAGTAGGGGGATCAAGTTTTACATAGGAATATATAGAGGAAATCTTTAAACTTTCTTCTCAAAAACTATGACGCCAGGAAAGCTCAAATTAAAATGGAAGCATCCTCAGGTAGTGTACATTTTAGTTTGTTCAAATCATGGTCCCCGGAGGTAGGGTTGGGCCACAGTAGGGGGATCAAGTTTTACATAGGAATATATAGAGGAAATCTTTAAACTTTCTTCTCAAAAACTATGACGGCAGGAAAGCTGAAATTAAAATGGAAGCATCCTCAGGAAGCGAATATTCTTGTTTGTTCAAATCATGGTCCCCGGGGGAAGGGTTGGGCCACAGTAGGGGGATCAAGTTTTACATAGGAATATATAGGGAAAATCTTTAAACTTTCTTCTCAAAAACTATGACGCCAGGAAAGCTCAAATTAAAATGGAAGCATCCTCAGGTAGTGTATATTTTGGTTTGTTCAAATCATGGTCCCCTGGGGTAGGGTAGGGCCACAGTAGGGGGATCAAGTTTTACATAGGAATATATAGAGGAAATCTTTAAACTTTCTTCTCAAAAACTATGACGCCAGGAAAGCTCAAATTAAAATGGAAGCATCCTCAGGTAGTGTAGATTTTAGTTTGTTCAAATCATGGTCCCCTGGGGTAGGGTAGGGCCACAGAAGGGGAATCAAGTTTTACATAGGAATATATAGAGAAAATCTTTAAACTTTCTTCACAAAAACTATGACGCCAGGAAAGCTCAAATTAAAATGGAAGCATCCTCAGGTAGTGTAGATTTTAGTTTGTTCAAATCATGGTCCCCGGGGGTAGGGTAGGGCCACAGTAGGGGGATCAAATTTTACATAGGAATATATAGAAGATATATTTAAACTTTTTTCTAAAAAACTATGACGCCAGGAAAGCTCAAATTAAAATGGAAGCATTCTCAGGTAGTGTAGATTTTAGTTTGTTCAAATCATGGTCCCCTGGGGAAGGGTTGGGCCACAGTAGGGGGATCAAGTTTTACATAGGAATATATAGAGGAAATCTTTAAAGTTTCTTCTAAAAAACTATGACGCCAGGAAAGCTCAAATTAAAATGGAAGCATCCTCAGGAAGCAAATATTCTTGTTTGTTCAAATCATGGTCCCTGGGGGTAGGGTACGGCTACAGTAGGGGGATCAAGTTTTACATAGGAATATATAGTGAAAATCTTTAAACTTTCTTCTCAAAAACTATGACGCCAGGAAAGCTCAAATTAAAATGGAAGCATCCTCAGGTAGTGTAGATTTTAGTTTGTTCAAATCATGGTCCCCGGGGGTAGGGTTGGGCCACAGTAGGGGGATCAAGTTTTACATAGGAATATATAGAGGAAATCTTTAAACTTTCTTCTCAAAAACTATGACGCCAGGAAAGCTCAAATTAAAATGGAAGCATCCTCAGGAAGCGAATATTCTTGTTTGTTCAAATCATGGTCCCCGGGGGAAGGGTTGGGCCACAGTAGGGGCATCAAGTTTTACATAGCAATATATAGGGAAAATCATTAAACTTTCTTCTAAAAACGTATGACGCCAGGAAAGCTCAAATTAAAATGGAAGCATCCTCAGGTAGTGTACATTTTAGTTTGTTCAAATCATGGTCCCCCGAGGTAGGGTTGGGCCACAGTAGGGGGATCAAGTTTTACATAGGAATATATAGTGAAAATCTTTAAACTTTCTTCTCAAAAACTATGACGCCAGGAAAGCTCAAATTAAAATGGAAGCATCCTCAGGAAGTGAATATTCTTGTTTGTTCAAATCATGGTCCCCGGGGGAAGGGTTGGGCCACAGTAGGGGGATCAAGTTTTACATAGGAATATATAGGGAAAATCTTTAAACTTTCTTCTAAAAAAGTATGACGGCAGGAAAGCTCAAATTAAAATGGAAGCATCCTCAGGTAGTGTAGATTTTAGTTTGTTCAAATCATTGTCCCCTGGGGTAGGGTTTGGCCACAGTAGGGGGATCAAGTTTTACATAGGAATATATAGAGGAAATCTTTAAACTTTCTTCCCAAAAACTATGACGCCAGGAAAGCTCAAATTAAAATGGAAGCATCCTCAAGAAGTGTAGATTTTAGTTTGTTTAAATCATGGTCCCAGGGGGTAGGGTTAGGCCACAGTAGAGGGATCAAATTTTACATAGGAATACATAGAGAAAATCTTTAAACTTTCTTCTCAAAACCTATGACGCCAGGAAAGCTCAAATTAAAATGGAAGCATCCTCAGGAAGCGAATATTCTTGTTTGTTCAAATCATGGTCCCCGGGGGAAGGGTTGGGCCACAGTAGGGGGATCAAGTTTTACATAGGAATATATAGGGAAAATCTTTAAACTTTCTTCTATGACGCCGAAAAGCTCAAATTAAAATGGAAGCATCCTCAGGTAGTGTATATTTTGGTTTGTTCAAATCATGGTCCCCTGGGGTAGGGTAGGGCCACAGTAGGGGGATCAAGTTTTACATAGGAATATATAGAGGAAATCTTTAAACTTTCTTCTCAAAAACTATGACGCCAGGAAAGCTCAAATTAAAATGGAAGCATCCTCAGGTAGTGTAGATTTTAATTTGTTCAAATCATGGTCCCCTGGGGTAGGGTAGGGCCACAGAAGGGGAATCAAGTTTTACATAGGAATATATAGAGAAAATCTTTAAACTTTCTTCACAAAAACTATGACGCCAGGAAAGCTCAAATTAAAATGGAAGCATCCTCAGGTAGTGTAGATTTTAGTTTGTTCAAATCATGGTCCCCGGGGGTAGGGTAGGGCCACAGTAGGGGGATCAAATTTTACATAGGAATATATAGAAGATATATTTAAACTTTTTTCTAAAAAACTATGACGCCAGGAAAGCTCAAATTAAAATGGAAGCATCCTCAGGTAGTGTAGATTTTAGTTTGTTCAAATCATGGTCCCCGGGGGAAGGGTAGGGCCACAGTAGGGGGATCAAGTTTTACATAGGAATATATAGAGGAAATCTTTAAAGTTTCTTCTAAAAAACTATGACGCCAGGAAAGCTCAAATTAAAATGGAAGCATCCTCAGGAAGCAAATATTCTTGTTTGTTCAAATCATGGTCCCTGGGGGTAGGGTACGGCTACAGTAGGGGGATCAAGTTTTACATAGGAATATATAGTGAAAATCTTTAAACTTTCTTCTCAAAAACTATGACGCCAGGAAAGCTCAAATTAAAATGGAAGCATCCTCAGGTAGTGTAGATTTTAGTTTGTTCAAATCATGGTCCCCGGGGGTAGGGTTGGGCCACAGTAGGGGGATCAAGTTTTACATAGGAATATATAGAGGAAATCTTTAAACTTTCTTCTCAAAAACTATGACGCCAGGAAAGCTCAAATTAAAATGGAAGCATCCTCAGGTAGTGTAGATTTTAGTTTGTTCAAATCATGGTCCCCGGAGGTAGGGTTGGGCCACAGTAGGGGGATCAAGTTTTACATAGGAATATATAGAGGAAATCTTTAAACTTTCTTCTCAAAAACTATGACGCCAGGAAAGCTGAAATTAAAATGGAAGCATCCTCAGGAAGCGAATATTCTTGTTTGTTCAAATCATGGTCCCCGGGGGAAGGGTTGGGCCACAGTAGGGGGATCAAGTTTTACATAGGAATATATAGAGAAAATCTTTAAACTTTCTTCTCAAAAACTATGACGCCAGGAAAGCTCAAATTAAAATGGAAGCATCCTCAGGTAGTGTATATTTTGGTTTGTTCAAATCATGGTCCCCTGGGGTAGGGTTGGGCCACAGTAGGGGGATCAAGTTTTACATAGGAATATATAGGGAAAATCTTTAAACTTTCTTCTAAAAAAGTATGACGCCAGGAAAGCTCAAATTAAAATGGAAGCATCCTCAGGTAGTGTAGATTTTAGTTTGTTCAAATCATGGTCCCCTGGGGTAGGGTTTGGCCACAGTAGGGGGATCAAGTTTTACATAGGAATATATAGAGGAAATCTTTAAACTTTCTTCCCAAAAACTATGACGCCAGGAAAGCTCAAATTAAAATGGAAGCATCCTCAAGAAGTGTAGATTTTAGTTTGTTTAAATCATGGTCCCAGGGGGTAGGGTTAGGCCACAGTACAGGGATCAAATTTTACATAGGAATACATAGAGAAAATCTTTAAACTTTCTTCTCAAAACCTATGACGCCAGGAAAGCTCAAATTAAAATGGAAGCATCCTCAGGAAGCGAATATTCTTGTTTGTTCAAATCATGGTCCCCGGGGGAAGGGTTGGGCCACAGTAGGGGGATCAAGTTTTACATAGGAATATATAGGGAAAATCTTTAAACTTTCTTCTATGACGCCGAAAAGCTCAAATTAAAATGGAAGCATCCTCAGGTAGTGTATATTTTGGTTTGTTCAAATCATGGTCCCCTGGGGTAGGGTAGGGCCACAGTAGGGGGATCAAGTTTTACATAGGAATATATAGAGGAAATCTTTAAACTTTCTTCTCAAAAACTATGACGCCAGGAAAGCTCAAATTAAAATGGAAGCATCCTCAGGTAGTGTAGATTTTAGTTTGTTCAAATCATGGTCCCCTGGGGTAGGGTAGGGCCACAGAAGGGGAATCAAGTTTTACATAGGAATATATAGAGAAAATCTTTAAACTTTCTTCACAAAAACTATGACGCCAGGAAAGCTCAAATTAAAATGGAAGCATCCTCAGGTAGTGTAGATTTTAGTTTGTTCAAATCATGGTCCCCGGGGGTAGGGTAGGGCCACAGTAGGGGGATCAAATTTTACATAGGAATATATAGAAGATATATTTAAACTTTTTCCTAAAAAACTATGACGCCAGGAAAGCTCAAATTAAAATGGAAGCATCCTCAGGTAGTGTAGATTTTAGTTTGTTCAAATCATGGTCCCCGGGGGAAGGGTAGGGCCACAGTAGGGGGATCAAGTTTTACATAGGAATATATAGAGGAAATCTTTAAAGTTTCTTCTAAAAAACTATGACGCCAGGAAAGCTCAAATTAAAATGGAAGCATCCTCAGGAAGCAAATATTCTTGTTTGTTCAAATCATGGTCCCTGGGGGTAGGGTACGGCTACAGTAGGGGGATCAAGTTTTACATAGGAATATATAGTGAAAATCTTTAAACTTTCTTCTCAAAAACTATGACGCCAGGAAAGCTCAAATTAAAATGGAAGCATCCTCAGGTAGTGTAGATTTTAGTTTGTTCAAATCATGGTCCCCGGGGGTAGGGTTGGGCCACAGTAGGGGGATCAAGTTTTACATAGGAATATATAGAGGAAATCTTTAAACTTTCTTCTCAAAAACTATGACGCCAGGAAAGCTCAAATTAAAATGGAAGCATCCTCAGGTAGTGTAGATTTTAGTTTGTTCAAATCATGGTCCCCGGAGGTAGGGTTGGGCCACAGTAGGGGGATCAAGTTTTACATAGGAATATATAGAGGAAATCTTTAAACTTTCTTCTCAAAAACTATGACGCCAGGAAAGCTGAAATTAAAATGGAAGCATCCTCAGGAAGCGAATATTCTTGTTTGTTCAAATCATGGTCCCCGGGGGAAGGGTTGGGCCACAGTAGGGGGATCAAGTTTTACATAGGAATATATAGAGAAAATCTTTAAACTTTCTTCTCAAAAACTATGACGCCAGGAAAGCTCAAATTAAAATGGAAGCATCCTCAGGTAGTGTATATTTTGGTTTGTTCAAATCATGGTCCCCTGGGGTAGGGTAGGGCCACAGTAGGGGGATCAAGTTTTACATAGGAATATATAGAGGAAATCTTTAAACTTTCTTCTCAAAAACTATGACGCCAGGAAAGCTCAAATTAAAATGGAAGCATCCTCAGGTAGTGTAGATTTTAGTTTGTTCAAATCATGGTCCCCTGGGGTAGGGTAGGGCCACAGAAGGGGAATCAAGTTTTACATAGGAATATATAGAGAAAATCTTTAAACTTTCTTCACAAAAACTATGACGCCAGGAAAGCTCAAATTAAAATGGAAGCATCCTCAGGTAGTGTAGATTTTAGTTTGTTCAAATCATGGTCCCCGGGGGTAGGGTAGGGCCACAGTAGGGGGATCAAATTTTACATAGGAATATATAGAAGATATATTTAAACTTTTTTCTAAAAAACTATGACGCCAGGAAAGCTCAAATTAAAATGGAAGCATCCTCAGGTAGTGTAGATTTTAGTTTGTTCAAATCATGGTCCCCGGGGGAAGGGTTGGGCCACAGTAGGGGGATCAAGTTTTACATAGGAATATATAGAGGAAATCTTTAAAGTTTCTTCTAAAAAACTATGACGCCAGGAAAGCTCAAATTAAAATGGAAGCATCCTCAGGAAGCAAATATTCTTGTTTGTTCAAATCAGGGTCCCTGGGGGTAGGGTACGGCTACAGTAGGGGGATCAAGTTTTACATAGCAATATATAGTGAAAATCTTTAAACTTTCTTCTCAAAAACTATGACGCCAGGAAAGCTCAAATTAAAATGGAAGCATCCTCAGGTAGTGTAGATTTTAGTTTGTTCAAATCATGGTCCCCGGGGGTAGGGTTGGGCCACAGTAGGGGGATCAAGTTTTACATAGGAATATATAGAGGAAATCTTTAAACTTTCTTCTCAAAAACTATGACGCCAGGAAAGCTCAAATTAAAATGGAAGCATCCTCAGGAAGCGAATATTCTTGTTTGTTCAAATCATGGTCCCCGGGGGAAGGGTTGGGCCACAGTAGGGGCATCAAGTTTTACATAGCAATATATAGGGAAAATCATTAAACTTTCTTCTAAAAACGTATGACGCCAGGAAAGCTCAAATTAAAATGGAAGCATCCTCAGGTAGTGTACATTTTTGTTTGTTCAAATCATGGTCCCCGGAGGTAGGGTTGGGCCACAGTAGGGGGATCAAGTTTTACATAGGAATATATAGTGAAAATCTTTAAACTTTCTTCTCAAAAACTATGACGCCAGGAAAGCTCAAATTAAAATGGAAGCATCCTCAGGAAGTGAATATTCTTGTTTGTTCAAATCATGGTCCCCGGGGGAAGGGTTGGGCCACAGTAGGGGGATCAAGTTTTACATAGGAATATATAGGGAAAATCTTTAAACTTTCTTCTAAAAAAGTATGACGCCAGGAAAGCTCAAATTAAAATGGAAGCATCCTCAGGTAGTGTAGATTTTAGTTTGTTCAAATCATGGTCCCCGGGGGTAGGGTTTGGCCACAGTAGGGGGATCAAGTTTTACATAGGAATATATAGAGGAAATCTTTAAACTTTCTTCCCAAAAACTATGACGCCAGGAAAGCTCAAATTAAAATGGAAGCATCCTCAAGAAGTGTAGATTTTAGTCTGTTTAAATCATGGTCCCCGGGGGTAGGGTTAGGCCACAGTAGAGGGATCAAATTTTACATAGGAATACATAGAGAAAATCTTTAAACTTTCTTCTCAAAACCTATGACGCCAGGAAAGCTCAAATTAAAATGGAAGCATCCTCAGGAAGCGAATATTCTTGTTTGTTCAAATCATGGTCCCCGGGGGAAGGGTTGGGCCACAGTAGGGGGATCAAGTTTTACATAGGAATATATAGGGAAAATCTTTAAACTTTCTTCTATGACGCCAGGAAAGCTCAAATTAAAATGGAAGCATCCTCAGGTAGTGTATATTTTGGTTTGTTCAAATCATGGTCCCCTGGGGTAGGGTAGGGCCACAGTAGGGGGATCAAGTTTTACATAGGAATATATAGAGGAAATCTTTAAACTTTCTTCTCAAAAACTATGACGCCAGGAAAGCTCAAATTAAAATGGAAGCATCCTCAGGTAGTGTAGATTTTAGTTTGTTCAAATCATGGTCCCCTGGGGTAGGGTAGGGCCACAGAAGGGGAATCAAGTTTTACATAGGAATACATAGAGAAAATCTTTAAACTTTCTTCACAAAAACTATGACGCCAGGAAAGCTCAAATTAAAATGGAAGCATCCTCAGGTAGTGTAGAATTTAGTTTGTTCAAATCATGGTCCCCGGGGGTAGGGTAGGGCCACAGTAGGGGGATCAAATTTTACATAGGAATATATAGAAGATATATTTAAACTTTTTTCTAAAAAACTATGACGCCAGGAAAGCTCAAATTATAATGGAAGCATCCTCAGATAGTGTAGATTTTAGTTTGTTCAAATCATGGTCCCCGGGGGAAGGGTTGGGCCACAGTAGGGGGATCAAGTTTTACATAGGAATATATAGAGGAAATCTTTAAAGTTTCTTCTAAAAAACTATGACGCCAGGAAAGCTCAAATTAAAATGGAAGCATCCACAGGAAGCAAATATTCTTGTTTGTCCAAATCATGGTCCCTGGGGGTAGGGTACGGCTACAGTAGGGGGATCAAGTTTTACATAGGAATATATAGTGAAAATCTTTAAACTTTCTTCTCAAAAACTATGACGCCAGGAAAGCTCAAATTAAAATGGAAGCATCCTCAGGTAGTGTAGATTTTAGTTTGTTCAAATCATGGTCCCCGGGGGTAGGGTTGGGCCACAGTAGGGGGATCAAGTTTTACATAGGAATATATAGAGGAAATCTTTAAACTTTCTTCTCAAAAACTATGACGCCAGGAAAGCTCAAATTAAAATGGAAGCATCCTCAGGAAGCGAATATTCTTGTTTGTTCAAATCATGGTCCCCGGGGGAAGGGTTGGGCCACAGTAGGGGCATCAAGTTTTACATAGCAATATATAGGGAAAATCATTAAACTTTCTTCTAAAAACGTATGACGCCAGGAAAGCTCAAATTAAAATGGAAGCATCCTCAGGTAGTGTACATTTTAGTTTGTTCAAATCATGGTCCCCGGAGGTAGGGTTGGGCCACAGTAGGGGGATCAAGTTTTACATAGGAATATATAGTGAAAATCTTTAAACTTTCTTCTCAAAAACTATGACGCCAGGAAAGCTCAAATTAAAATGGAAGCATCCTCAGGAAGTGAATATTCTTGTTTGTTCAAATCATGGTCCCCGGGGGAAGGGTTGGGCCACAGTAGGGGGATCAAGTTTTACATAGGAATATATAGGGAAAATCTTTAAACTTTCTTCTAAAAAAGTATGACGCCAGGAAAGCTCAAATTAAAATGGAAGCATCCTCAGGTAGTGTAGATTTTAGTTTGTTCAAATCATGGTCCCCGGGGGTAGGGTTTGGCCACAGTAGGGGGATCAAGTTTTACATAGGAATATATAGAGGAAATCTTTAAACTTTCTTCCCAAAAACTATGACGCCAGGAAAGCTCAAATTAAAATGGAAGCATCCTCAAGAAGTGTAGATTTTAGTTTGTTTAAATCATGGTCCCCGGGGGTAGGGTTAGGCCACAGTAGAGGGATCAAATTTTACATAGGAATACATAGAGAAAATCTTTAAACTTTCTTCTCAAAACCTATGACGCATGGAAAGCTCAAATTAAAATGGAAGCATCCTCAGGAAGCGAATATTCTTGTTTGTTCAAATCATGGTCCCCGGGGGAAGGGTTGGGCCACAATAGGGGGATCAAGTTTTACATAGGAATATATAGGGAAAATCTTTAAACTTTCTTCTATGACGCCAGGAAAGCTCAAATTAAAATGGAAGCATCCTCAGGAAGCGAATATTCTTGTTTGTTCAAATCATCGTCCCCGGGGGTAGGGTAGGGCCACAGTAGGGGGATCAAGTTTTACATAGGAATATATAGAGAAAATCTTTAAACTTTCTTCTCAAAAACTATGACGCCAGGAAAGCTCAAATTAAAATGGAAGCATCCTCAGGTAGTGTAGATTTTAGTTTGTTCAAATCATGGTCCCCGGGGGTAGGGTAGGGCCACAGTAGGGGGATCAAGTTTTACATAGGAATATATAGAGAAAATCTTTAAACTTTCTTCCCAAAAACTATGACGCCAGGAAAGCTCAAATTAAAATGGAAGCATCCTCAAGAAGTGAGTATTTTTGTTTGTTCAAATTATGGTCCCCGGGGGTAGGGTAGGGCCACAGTAGGGGGATCAAGTTTTACATAGGAATATATAGAGAAAATCTTTAAACTTTCTTCTCAAAAACTATGACGCCAGGAAAGCTCAAATTAAAATGGAAGCATCCTCAGGTAGTGTAGATTTTAGTTTGTTCAAATCATGGTCCCCGGGGGTAGGGTAGGGCCACAGTAGGGGGATCAAGTTTTACATAGGAATATATAGAGAAAATCTTTAAACTTTTTTCCCAAAAACTATGACGCCTGGAAAGCTGAAATTAAATTGGAAGCATCCTCAGGTAGTGTAGATTTTAGTTTGTTCAAATCATGGTCCCCGGGGGTAGGGTTGGGCCAAGGTAGGGGGATCAAGTTTTACATAGGAATATATAGAGAAAATCTTTAAACTTTCTTCTCAAAAACTATGACGCCAGGAAAGCTCAAATTAAAATGGAAGCATCCTCAGGAAGTGAATATTCTTTTTTGTTCAAATCATGGTCCCCGGGGGAAGGGTAGGGCCACAGTAGGGGGATCAAGTTTTACATAGGAATATATAGGGAAAATCTTTAAACTTTCTTCTAAAAAAGTATGACGCCAGGAAAGCTCAAATTAAAATGGAAGCATCCTCAGGTAGTGTAGATTTTAGTTTGTTCAAATCATGGTCCCCGGGGGTAGGGTTTGGCCACAGTAGGGGGATCAAGTTTTACATAGGAATATATAGAGGAAATCTTTAAACTTTCTTCCCAAAAACTATGACGCCAGGAAAGCTCAAATTAAAATGGAAGCATCCTCAAGAAGTGTAGATTTTAGTCTGTTTAAATCATGGTCCCCGGGGGTAGGGTTAGGCCACAGTAGAGGGATCAAATTTTACATAGGAATACATAGAGAAAATCTTTAAACTTTCTTCTCAAAACCTATGACGCCAGGAAAGCTCAAATTAAAATGGAAGCATCCTCAGGAAGCGAATATTCTTGTTTGTTCAAATCATGGTCCCCGGGGGAAGGGTTGGGCCACAGTAGGGGGATCAAGTTTTACATAGGAATATATAGGGAAAATCTTTAAACTTTCTTCTATGACGCCAGGAAAGCTCAAATTAAAATGGAAGCATCCTCAGGTAGTGTATATTTTGGTTTGTTCAAATCATGGTCCCCTGGGGTAGGGTAGGGCCACAGTAGGGGGATCAAGTTTTACATAGGAATATATAGAGGAAATCTTTAAACTTTCTTCTCAAAAACTATGACGCCAGGAAAGCTCAAATTAAAATGGAAGCATCCTCAGGTAGTGTAGATTTTAGTTTGTTCAAATCATGGTCCCCTGGGGTAGGGTAGGGCCACAGAAGGGGAATCAAGTTTTACATAGGAATACATAGAGAAAATCTTTAAACTTTCTTCACAAAAACTATGACGCCAGGAAAGCTCAAATTAAAATGGAAGCATCCTCAGGTAGTGTAGATTTTAGTTTGTTCAAATCATGGTCCCCGGGGGTAGGGTAGGGCCACAGTAGGGGGATCAAATTTTTCATAGGAATATATAGAAGATATATTTAAACTTTTTTCTAAAAAACTATGACGCCAGGAAAGCTCAAATTATAATGGAAGCATCCTCAGATAGTGTAGATTTTAGTTTGTTCAAATCATGGTCCCCGGGGGAAGGGTTGGGCCACAGTAGGGGGATCAAGTTTTACATAGGAATATATAGAGGAAATCTTTAAAGTTTCTTCTAAAAAACTATGACGCCAGGAAAGCTCAAATTAAAATGGAAGCATCCACAGGAAGCAAATATTCTTGTTTGTCCAAATCATGGTCCCTGGGGGTAGGGTACGGCTACAGTAGGGGGATCAAGTTTTACATAGGAATATATAGTGAAAATCTTTAAACTTTCTTCTCAAAAACTATGACGCCAGGAAAGCTCAAATTAAAATGGAAGCATCCTCAGGTAGTGTAGATTTTAGTTTGTTCAAATCATGGTCCCCGGGGGTAGGGTTGGGCCACAGTAGGGGGATCAAGTTTTACATAGGAATATATAGAGGAAATCTTTAAACTTTCTTCTCAAAAACTATGACGCCAGGAAAGCTCAAATTAAAATGGAAGCATCCTCAGGAAGCGAATATTCTTGTTTGTTCAAATCATGGTCCCCGGGGGAAGGGTTGGGCCACAGTAGGGGCATCAAGTTTTACATAGCAATATATAGGGAAAATCATTAAACTTTCTTCTAAAAACGTATGACGCCAGGAAAGCTCAAATTAAAATGGAAGCATCCTCAGGTAGTGTACATTTTAGTTTGTTCAAATCATGGTCCCCGGAGGTAGGGTTGGGCCACAGTAGGGGGATCAAGTTTTACATAGGAATATATAGTGAAAATCTTTAAACTTTCTTCTCAAAAACTATGACGCCAGGAAAGCTCAAATTAAAATGGAAGCATCCTCAGGAAGTGAATATTCTTGTTTGTTCAAATCATGGTCCCCGGGGGAAGGGTTGGGCCACAGTAGGGGGATCAAGTTTTACATAGGAATATATAGGGAAAATCTTTAAACTTTCTTCTAAAAAAGTATGACGCCAGGAAAGCTCAAATTAAAATGGAAGCATCCTCAGGTAGTGTAGATTTTAGTTTGTTCAAATCATGGTCCCCGGGGGTAGGGTTTGGCCACAGTAGGGGGATCAAGTTTTACATAGGAATATATAGAGGAAATCTTTAAACTTTCTTCCCAAAAACTATGACGCCAGGAAAGCTCAAATTAAAATGGAAGCATCCTCAAGAAGTGTAGATTTTAGTTTGTTTAAATCATGGTCCCCGGGGGTAGGGTTAGGCCACAGTAGAGGGATCAAATTTTACATAGGAATACATAGAGAAAATCTTTAAACTTTCTTCTCAAAACCTATGACGCCAGGAAAGCTCAAATTAAAATGGAAGCATCCTCAGGAAGCGAATATTCTTGTTTGTTCAAATCATGGTCCCCGGGGGAAGGGTTGGGCCACAATAGGGGGATCAAGTTTTACATAGGAATATATAGGGAAAATCTTTAAACTTTCTTCTATGACGCCAGGAAAGCTCAAATTAAAATGGAAGCATCCTCAGGAAGCGAATATTCTTGTTTGTTCAAATCATCGTCCCCGGGGGTAGGGTAGGGCCACAGTAGGGGGATCAAGTTTTACATAGGAATATATAGAGAAAATCTTTAAACTTTCTTCTCAAAAACTATGACGCCAGGAAAGCTCAAATTAAAATGGAAGCATCCTCAGGTAGTGTAGATTTTAGTTTGTTCAAATCATGGTCCCCGGGGGTAGGGTAGGGCCACAGTAGGGGGATCAAGTTTTACATAGGAATATATAGAGAAAATCTTTAAACTTTCTTCCCAAAAACTATGACGCCAGGAAAGCTCAAATTAAAATGGAAGCATCCTCAGGTAGTGTACATTTTAGTTTGTTCAAATCATGGTCCCCGGGGGTAGGGTAGGGCCACAGTAGGGGGATCAAATTTTACATAGGAATATATAGAAGATATATTTAAACTTTTTTCTAAAAAACTATGACGCCAGGAAAGCTCAAATTAAAATGGAAGCATCCTCAGGTAGTGTAGATTTTAGTTTGTTCAAATCATGGTCCCCGGGGGAAGGGTTGGGCCACAGTAGGGGGATCAAGTTTTACATAGGAATATATAGAGGAAATCTTTAAAGTTTCTTCTAAAAAACTATGACGCCAGGAAAGCTCAAATTAAAATGGAAGCATCCACAGGAAGCAAATATTCTTGTTTGTCCAAATCATGGTCCCTGGGGGTAGGGTACGGCTACAGTAGGGGGATCAAGTTTTACATAGGAATATATAGTGAAAATCTTTAAACTTTCTTCTCAAAAACTATGACGCCAGGAAAGCTCAAATTAAAATGGAAGCATCCTCAGGTAGTGTAGATTTTAGTTTGTTCAAATCATGGTCCCCGGGGGTAGGGTTGGGCCACAGTAGGGGGATCAAGTTTTACATAGGAATATATAGAGGAAATCTTTAAACTTTCTTCTCAAAAACTATGACGCCAGGAAAGCTCAAATTAAAATGGAAGCATCCTCAGGAAGCGAATATTCTTGTTTGTTCAAATCATGGTCCCCGGGGGAAGGGTTGGGCCACAGTAGGGGCATCAAGTTTTACATAGCAATATATAGGGAAAATCATTAAACTTTCTTCTAAAAACGTATGACGCCAGGAAAGCTCAAATTAAAATGGAAGCATCCTCAGGTAGTGTACATTTTTGTTTGTTCAAATCATGGTCCCCGGAGGTAGGGTTGGGCCACAGTAGGGGGATCAAGTTTTACATAGGAATATATAGTGAAAATCTTTAAACTTTCTTCTCAAAAACTATGACGCCAGGAAAGCTCAAATTAAAATGGAAGCATCCTCAGGAAGTGAATATTCTTGTTTGTTCAAATCATGGTCCCCGGGGGAAGGGTTGGGCCACAGTAGGGGGATCAAGTTTTACATAGGAATATATAGGGAAAATCTTTAAACTTTCTTCTAAAAAAGTATGACGCCAGGAAAGCTCAAATTAAAATGGAAGCATCCTCAGGTAGTGTAGATTTTAGTTTGTTCAAATCATGGTCCCCGGGGGTAGGGTTTGGCCACAGTAGGGGGATCAAGTTTTACATAGGAATATATAGAGGAAATCTTTAAACTTTCTTCCCAAAAACTATGACGCCAGGAAAGCTCAAATTAAAATGGAAGCATCCTCAAGAAGTGTAGATTTTAGTCTGTTTAAATCATGGTCCCCGGGGGTAGGGTTAGGCCACAGTAGAGGGATCAAATTTTACATAGGAATACATAGAGAAAATCTTTAAACTTTCTTCTCAAAACCTATGACGCATGGAAAGCTCAAATTAAAATGGAAGCATCCTCAGGAAGCGAATATTCTTGTTTGTTCAAATCATGGTCCCCGGGGGAAGGGTTGGGCCACAATAGGGGGATCAAGTTTTACATAGGAATATATAGGGAAAATCTTTAAACTTTCTTCTATGACGCCAGGAAAGCTCAAATTAAAATGGAAGCATCCTCAGGAAGCGAATATTCTTGTTTGTTCAAATCATCGTCCCCGGGGGTAGGGTAGGGCCACAGTAGGGGGATCAAGTTTTACATAGGAATATATAGAGAAAATCTTTAAACTTTCTTCTCAAAAACTATGACGCCAGGAAAGCTCAAATTAAAATGGAAGCATCCTCAGGTAGTGTAGATTTTAGTTTGTTCAAATCATGGTCCCCGGGGGTAGGGTAGGGCCACAGTAGGGGGATCAAGTTTTACATAGGAATATATAGAGAAAATCTTTAAACTTTCTTCCCAAAAACTATGACGCCAGGAAAGCTCAAATTAAAATGGAAGCATCCTCAAGAAGTGAGTATTTTTGTTTGTTCAAATTATGGTCCCCGGGGGTAGGGTAGGGCCACAGTAGGGGGATCAAGTTTTACATAGGAATATATAGAGAAAATCTTTAAACTTTCTTCTCAAAAACTATGACGCCAGGAAAGCTCAAATTAAAATGGAAGCATCCTCAGGTAGTGTAGATTTTAGTTTGTTCAAATCATGGTCCCCGGGGGTAGGGTAGGGCCACAGTAGGGGGATCAAGTTTTACATAGGAATATATAGAGAAAATCTTTAAACTTTTTTCCCAAAAACTATGACGCCTGGAAAGCTGAAATTAAATTGGAAGCATCCTCAGGTAGTGTAGATTTTAGTTTGTTCAAATCATGGTCCCCGGGGGTAGGGTTGGGCCAAGGTAGGGGGATCAAGTTTTACATAGGAATATATAGAGAAAATCTTTAAACTTTCTTCTCAAAAACTATGACGCCAGGAAAGCTCAAATTAAAATGGAAGCATCCTCAGGAAGTGAATATTCTTTTTTGTTCAAATCATGGTCCCCGGGGGAAGGGTAGGGCCACAGTAGGGGGATCAAGTTTTACATAGGAATATATAGGGAAAATCTTTAAACTTTCTTCTAAAAAAGTATGACGCCAGGAAAGCTCAAATTAAAATGGAAGCATCCTCAGGTAGTGTAGATTTTAGTTTGTTCAAATCATGGTCCCCGGGGGTAGGGTTTGGCCACAGTAGGGGGATCAAGTTTTACATAGGAATATATAGAGGAAATCTTTAAACTTTCTTCCCAAAAACTATGACGCCAGGAAAGCTCAAATTAAAATGGAAGCATCCTCAAGAAGTGTAGATTTTAGTCTGTTTAAATCATGGTCCCCGGGGGTAGGGTTAGGCCACAGTAGAGGGATCAAATTTTACATAGGAATACATAGAGAAAATCTTTAAACTTTCTTCTCAAAACCTATGACGCCAGGAAAGCTCAAATTAAAATGGAAGCATCCTCAGGAAGCGAATATTCTTGTTTGTTCAAATCATGGTCCCCGGGGGAAGGGTTGGGCCACAGTAGGGGGATCAAGTTTTACATAGGAATATATAGGGAAAATCTTTAAACTTTCTTCTATGACGCCAGGAAAGCTCAAATTAAAATGGAAGCATCCTCAGGTAGTGTATATTTTGGTTTGTTCAAATCATGGTCCCCTGGGGTAGGGTAGGGCCACAGTAGGGGGATCAAGTTTTACATAGGAATATATAGAGGAAATCTTTAAACTTTCTTCTCAAAAACTATGACGCCAGGAAAGCTCAAATTAAAATGGAAGCATCCTCAGGTAGTGTAGATTTTAGTTTGTTCAAATCATGGTCCCCTGGGGTAGGGTAGGGCCACAGAAGGGGAATCAAGTTTTACATAGGAATACATAGAGAAAATCTTTAAACTTTCTTCACAAAAACTATGACGCCAGGAAAGCTCAAATTAAAATGGAAGCATCCTCAGGTAGTGTAGATTTTAGTTTGTTCAAATCATGGTCCCCGGGGGTAGGGTAGGGCCACAGTAGGGGGATCAAATTTTACATAGGAATATATAGAAGATATATTTAAACTTTTTTCTAAAAAACTATGACGCCAGGAAAGCTCAAATTATAATGGAAGCATCCTCAGATAGTGTAGATTTTAGTTTGTTCAAATCATGGTCCCCGGGGGAAGGGTTGGGCCACAGTAGGGGGATCAAGTTTTACATAGGAATATATAGAGGAAATCTTTAAAGTTTCTTCTAAAAAACTATGACGCCAGGAAAGCTCAAATTAAAATGGAAGCATCCACAGGAAGCAAATATTCTTGTTTGTCCAAATCATGGTCCCTGGGGGTAGGGTACGGCTACAGTAGGGGGATCAAGTTTTACATAGGAATATATAGTGAAAATCTTTAAACTTTCTTCTCAAAAACTATGACGCCAGGAAAGCTCAAATTAAAATGGAAGCATCCTCAGGTAGTGTAGATTTTAGTTTGTTCAAATCATGGTCCCCGGGGGTAGGGTTGGGCCACAGTAGGGGGATCAAGTTTTACATAGGAATATATAGAGGAAATCTTTAAACTTTCTTCTCAAAAACTATGACGCCAGGAAAGCTCAAATTAAAATGGAAGCATCCTCAGGAAGCGAATATTCTTGTTTGTTCAAATCATGGTCCCCGGGGGAAGGGTTGGGCCACAGTAGGGGCATCAAGTTTTACATAGCAATATATAGGGAAAATCATTAAACTTTCTTCTAAAAACGTATGACGCCAGGAAAGCTCAAATTAAAATGGAAGCATCCTCAGGTAGTGTACATTTTAGTTTGTTCAAATCATGGTCCCCGGAGGTAGGGTTGGGCCACAGTAGGGGGATCAAGTTTTACATAGGAATATATAGTGAAAATCTTTAAACTTTCTTCTCAAAAACTATGACGCCAGGAAAGCTCAAATTAAAATGGAAGCATCCTCAGGAAGTGAATATTCTTGTTTGTTCAAATCATGGTCCCCGGGGGAAGGGTTGGGCCACAGTAGGGGGATCAAGTTTTACATAGGAATATATAGGGAAAATCTTTAAACTTTCTTCTAAAAAAGTATGACGCCAGGAAAGCTCAAATTAAAATGGAAGCATCCTCAGGTAGTGTAGATTTTAGTTTGTTCAAATCATGGTCCCCGGGGGTAGGGTTTGGCCACAGTAGGGGGATCAAGTTTTACATAGGAATATATAGAGGAAATCTTTAAACTTTCTTCCCAAAAACTATGACGCCAGGAAAGCTCAAATTAAAATGGAAGCATCCTCAAGAAGTGTAGATTTTAGTTTGTTTAAATCATGGTCCCCGGGGGTAGGGTTAGGCCACAGTAGAGGGATCAAATTTTACATAGGAATACATAGAGAAAATCTTTAAACTTTCTTCTCAAAACCTATGACGCCAGGAAAGCTCAAATTAAAATGGAAGCATCCTCAGGAAGCGAATATTCTTGTTTGTTCAAATCATGGTCCCCGGGGGAAGGGTTGGGCCACAATAGGGGGATCAAGTTTTACATAGGAATATATAGGGAAAATCTTTAAACTTTCTTCTATGACGCCAGGAAAGCTCAAATTAAAATGGAAGCATCCTCAGGAAGCGAATATTCTTGTTTGTTCAAATCATCGTCCCCGGGGGTAGGGTAGGGCCACAGTAGGGGGATCAAGTTTTACATAGGAATATATAGAGAAAATCTTTAAACTTTCTTCTCAAAAACTATGACGCCAGGAAAGCTCAAATTAAAATGGAAGCATCCTCAGGTAGTGTAGATTTTAGTTTGTTCAAATCATGGTCCCCGGGGGTAGGGTAGGGCCACAGTAGGGGGATCAAGTTTTACATAGGAATATATAGAGAAAATCTTTAAACTTTCTTCCCAAAAACTATGACGCCAGGAAAGCTCAAATTAAAATGGAAGCATCCTCAGGTAGTGTACATTTTAGTTTGTTCAAATCATGGTCCCCGGGGGTAGGGTAGGGCCACAGTAGGGGGATCAAATTTTACATAGGAATATATAGAAGATATATTTAAACTTTTTTCTAAAAAACTATGACGCCAGGAAAGCTCAAATTAAAATGGAAGCATCCTCAGGTAGTGTAGATTTTAGTTTGTTCAAATCATGGTCCCCGGGGGTAGGGTTGGGCCACAGTAGGGGGATCAAGTTTTACATAGTAATATATAGAGAAAATCTTTAAACTTTCTTCTCAAAAACTATGACGCCAGGAAAGCTCAAATTAAAATGGAAGCATCCTCAGGAAGTGAATATTCTTTTTTGTTCAAATCATGGTCCCCGGGGGAAGGGTAGGGCCACAGTAGGGGGATCAAGTTTTACATAGGAACATATAGAGGAAATCTTTAAGCTTTCTTCTCAAAAACTATGACGCCAGGAAAGCTCAAGTTAAAATGGAAGCATCCTCAGGAAGTGTATATTCTTGTTTATTCAAATCATGGTCCCCTGGGGTAGGGTAGGGCCACAGTAGGGTGATCAAATTTTACATAGGAATATATAGAGGAAATCTTTAAACTCTCTTCTCAAAAACTATGACGCCGGGAAAGCTCAAATTAAAATGGAAGCATCCTCAGGAAGCGAATATTCTTGTTTGTTCAAATCATGGTCCCCGGGGGAAGGGTTGGGCCACAGTAGGGGGATCAAGTTTTACATAGGAATATATTGAGAAAATCTTTAAACTTTCTTCTAAAAAAGTATGACGCCAGGAAAGCTCAAATTAAAATGGAAGCATCCTCAGGAAGTGAATATTCTTGTTTATTCAAATCATGGTCCCCTGGGGTAGGGTAGGGCCACAGTAGGGGGATCAAATTTTACATAGGAATATATAGAGGAAATCTTTAAACTTTCTTCTCAAAAACTATGACGCCAGGAAAGCTCAAATTAAAATGGAAGCATCCTCAGGAAGCAAATATTCTTGTTTGTTCAAATCATGGTCCCTGGGGGTAGGGTACGGCTACAGTAGGGGGATCAAGTTTTACATAGGAATATATAGTGAAAATCTTTAAACTTTCTTCTCAAAAACTATGACGCCAGGAAAGCTCAAATTAAAATGGAAGCATCCTCAGGTAGTGTAGATTTTAGTTTGTTCAAATCATGGTCCCCGGGGGTAGGGTTGGGCCACAGTAGGGGGATCAAGTTTTACATAGGAATATATAGAGGAAATCTTTAAACTTTCTTCTCAAAAACTATGACGCCAGGAAAGCTCAAATTAAAATGGAAGCATCCTCAGGTAGTGTACATTTTAGTTTGTTCAAATCATGGTCCCCGGAGGTAGGGTTGGGCCACAGTAGGGGGATCAAGTTTTACATAGGAATATATAGAGGAAATCTTTAAACTTTCTTCTCAAAAACTATGACGCCAGGAAAGCTGAAATTAAAATGGAAGCATCCTCAGGAAGCGAATATTCTTGTTTGTTCAAATCATGGTCCCCGGGGGAAGGGTTGGGCCACAGTAGGGGGATCAAGTTTTACATAGGAATATATAGGGAAAATCTTTAAACTTTCTTCTCAAAAACTATGACGCCAGGAAAGCTCAAATTAAAATGGAAGCATCCTCAGGTAGTGTATATTTTGGTTTGTTCAAATCATGGTCCCCTGGGGTAGGGTAGGGCCACAGTAGGGGGATCAAGTTTTACATAGGAATATATAGAGGAAATCTTTAAACTTTCTTCTCAAAAACTATGACGCCAGGAAAGCTCAAATTAAAATGGAAGCATCCTCAGGTAGTGTAGATTTTAGTTTGTTCAAATCATGGTCCCCTGGGGTAGGGTAGGGCCACAGCAGGGGAATCAAGTTTTACATAGGAATATATAGAGAAAATCTTTAAACTTTCTTCACAAAAACTATGACGCCAGGAAAGCTCAAATTAAAATGGAAGCATCCTCAGGTAGTGTACATTTTAGTTTGTTCAAATCATGGTCCCCGGGGGTAGGGTAGGGCCACAGTAGGGGGATCAAATTTTACATAGGAATATATAGAAGATATATTTAAACTTTTTTCTAAAAAACTATGACGCCAGGAAAGCTCAAATTAAAATGGAAGCATCCTCAGGTAGTGTAGATTTTAGTTTGTTCAAATCATGGTCCCCGGGGGAAGGGTTGGGCCACAGTAGGGGGATCAAGTTTTACATAGGAATATATAGAGGAAATCTTTAAAGTTTCTTCTAAAAAACTATGACGCCAGGAAAGCTCAAATTAAAATGGAAGCATCCTCAGGAAGCAAATATTCTTGTTTGTTCAAATCATGGTCCCTGGGGGTAGGGTACGGCTACAGTAGGGGGATCAAGTTTTACATAGGAATAAATAGTGAAAATCTTTAAACTTTCTTCTCAAAAACTATGACGCCAGGAAAGCTCAAATTAAAATGGAAGCATCCTCAGGTAGTGTAGATTTTAGTTTGTTCAAATCATGGTCCCCGGGGGTAGGGTTGGGCCACAGTAGGGGGATCAAGTTTTACATAGGAATATATAGAGGAAATCTTTAAACTTTCTTCTCAAAAACTATGACGCCAGGAAAGCTCAAATTAAAATGGAAGCATCCTCAGGAAGCGAATATTCTTGTTTGTTCAAATCATGGTCCCCGGGGGAAGGGTTGGGCCACAGTAGGGGCATCAAGTTTTACATAGCAATATATAGGGAAAATCATTAAACTTTCTTCTAAAAACGTATGACGCCAGGAAAGCTCAAATTAAAATGGAAGCATCCTCAGGTAGTGTATATTTTAGTTTGTTCAAATCATGGTCCCCGGAGGTAGGGTTGGGCCACAGTAGGGGGATCAAGTTTTACATAGGAATATATAGTGAAAATCTTTAAACTTTCTTCTCAAAAACTATGACGCCAGGAAAGCTCAAATTAAAATGGAAGCATCCTCAGGAAGTGAATATTCTTGTTTGTTCAAATCATGGTCCCCGGGGGAAGGGTTGGGCCACAGTAGGGGGATCAAGTTTTACATAGGAATATATAGGGAAAATCTTTAAACTTTCTTCTAAAAAAGTATGACGCCAGGAAAGCTCAAATTAAAATGGAAGCATCCTCAGGTAGTGTAGATTTTAGTTTGTTCAAATCATGGTTCCCGGGGGTAGGGTTTGGCCACAGTAGGGGGATCAAGTTTTACATAGGAATATATAGAGGAAATCTTTAAACTTTCTTCCCAAAAACTATGACGCCAGGAAAGCTCAAATTAAAATGGAAGCATCCTCAAGAAGTGTAGATTTTAGTTTGTTTAAATCATGGTCCCCGGGGGTAGGGTTAGGCCACAGTAGAGGGATCAAATTTTACATAGGAATACATAGAGAAAATCTTTAAACTTTCTTCTCAAAACCTATGACGCCAGGAAAGCTCAAATTAAAATGGAAGCATCCTCAGGAAGCGAATATTCTTGTTTGTTCAAATCATGGTCCCCGGGGGAAGGGTTGGGCCACAGTAGGGGGATCAAGTTTTACATAGGAATATATAGGGAAAATCTTTAAACTTTCTTCTATGACGCCAGGAAAGCTCAAATTAAAATGGAAGCATCCTCAGGTAGTGTATATTTTGGTTTGTTCAAATCATGGTCCCCTGGGGTAGGGTAGGGCCACAGTAGGGGGATCAAGTTTTACATAGGAATATATAGAGGAAATCTTTAAAGTTTCTTCTCAAAAACTATGACGCCAGGAAAGCTCAAATTAAAATGGAAGCATCCTCAGGTAGTGTAGATTTTAGTTTGTTCAAATCATGGTCCCCTGGGGTAGGGTAGGGCCACAGTAGGGGGATCAAATTTTACATAGGAATATATAGAAGATATATTTAAACTTTTTTCTAAAAAACTATGACGCCAGGAAAGCTCAAATTATAATGGAAGCATCCTCAGATAGTGTAGATTTTAGTTTGTTCAAATCATGGTCCCCGGGGGAAGGGTTGGGCCACAGTAGGGGGATCAAGTTTTACATAGGAATATATAGAGGAAATCTTTAAAGTTTCTTCTAAAAAACTATGACGCCAGGAAAGCTCAAATTAAAATGGAAGCATCCACAGGAAGCAAATATTCTTGTTTGTCCAAATCATGGTCCCTGGGGGTAGGGTACGGCTACAGTAGGGGGATCAAGTTTTACATAGGAATATATAGTGAAAATCTTTAAACTTTCTTCTCAAAAACTATGACGCCAGGAAAGCTCAAATTAAAATGGAAGCATCCTCAGGTAGTGTAGATTTTAGTTTGTTCAAATCATGGTCCCCGGGGGTAGGGTTGGGCCACAGTAGGGGGATCAAGTTTTACATAGGAATATATAGAGGAAATCTTTAAACTTTCTTCTCAAAAACTATGACGCCAGGAAAGCTCAAATTAAAATGGAAGCATCCTCAGGAAGCGAATATTCTTGTTTGTTCAAATCATGGTCCCCGGGGGAAGGGTTGGGCCACAGTAGGGGCATCAAGTTTTACATAGCAATATATAGGGAAAATCATTAAACTTTCTTCTAAAAACGTATGACGCCAGGAAAGCTCAAATTAAAATGGAAGCATCCTCAGGTAGTGTACATTTTAGTTTGTTCAAATCATGGTCCCCGGAGGTAGGGTTGGGCCACAGTAGGGGGATCAAGTTTTACATAGGAATATATAGTGAAAATCTTTAAACTTTCTTCTCAAAAACTATGACGCCAGGAAAGCTCAAATTAAAATGGAAGCATCCTCAGGAAGTGAATATTCTTGTTTGTTCAAATCATGGTCCCCGGGGGAAGGGTTGGGCCACAGTAGGGGGATCAAGTTTTACATAGGAATATATAGGGAAAATCTTTAAACTTTCTTCTAAAAAAGTATGACGCCAGGAAAGCTCAAATTAAAATGGAAGCATCCTCAGGTAGTGTAGATTTTAGTTTGTTCAAATCATGGTCCCCGGGGGTAGGGTTTGGCCACAGTAGGGGGATCAAGTTTTACATAGGAATATATAGAGGAAATCTTTAAACTTTCTTCCCAAAAACTATGACGCCAGGAAAGCTCAAATTAAAATGGAAGCATCCTCAAGAAGTGTAGATTTTAGTTTGTTTAAATCATGGTCCCCGGGGGTAGGGTTAGGCCACAGTAGAGGGATCAAATTTTACATAGGAATACATAGAGAAAATCTTTAAACTTTCTTCTCAAAACCTATGACGCCAGGAAAGCTCAAATTAAAATGGAAGCATCCTCAGGAAGCGAATATTCTTGTTTGTTCAAATCATGGTCCCCGGGGGAAGGGTTGGGCCACAATAGGGGGATCAAGTTTTACATAGGAATATATAGGGAAAATCTTTAAACTTTCTTCTATGACGCCAGGAAAGCTCAAATTAAAATGGAAGCATCCTCAGGAAGCGAATATTCTTGTTTGTTCAAATCATCGTCCCCGGGGGTAGGGTAGGGCCACAGTAGGGGGATCAAGTTTTACATAGGAATATATAGAGAAAATCTTTAAACTTTCTTCTCAAAAACTATGACGCCAGGAAAGCTCAAATTAAAATGGAAGCATCCTCAGGTAGTGTAGATTTTAGTTTGTTCAAATCATGGTCCCCGGGGGTAGGGTAGGGCCACAGTAGGGGGATCAAGTTTTACATAGGAATATATAGAGAAAATCTTTAAACTTTCTTCCCAAAAACTATGACGCCAGGAAAGCTCAAATTAAAATGGAAGCATCCTCAGGTAGTGTACATTTTAGTTTGTTCAAATCATGGTCCCCGGGGGTAGGGTAGGGCCACAGTAGGGGGATCAAATTTTACATAGGAATATATAGAAGATATATTTAAACTTTTTTCTAAAAAACTATGACGCCAGGAAAGCTCAAATTAAAATGGAAGCATCCTCAGGTAGTGTAGATTTTAGTTTGTTCAAATCATGGTCCCCGGGGGTAGGGTTGGGCCACAGTAGGGGGATCAAGTTTTACATAGTAATATATAGAGAAAATCTTTAAACTTTCTTCTCAAAAACTATGACGCCAGGAAAGCTCAAATTAAAATGGAAGCATCCTCAGGAAGTGAATATTCTTTTTTGTTCAAATCATGGTCCCCGGGGGAAGGGTAGGGCCACAGTAGGGGGATCAAGTTTTACATAGGAACATATAGAGGAAATCTTTAAGCTTTCTTCTCAAAAACTATGACGCCAGGAAAGCTCAAGTTAAAATGGAAGCATCCTCAGGAAGTGTATATTCTTGTTTATGCAAATCATGGTCCCCTATGGTAGGGTAGGGCCACAGTAGGGGGATCAAATTTTACATAGGAATATATAGAGGAAATCTTTAAACTCTCTTCTCAAAAACTATGACGCCGGGAAAGCTCAAATTAAAATGGAAGCATCCTCAGGAAGCGAATATTCTTGTTTGTTCAAATCATGGTCCCCGGGGGAAGGGTTGGGCCACAGTAGGGGGATCAAGTTTTACATAGGAATATATTGAGAAAATCTTTAAACTTTCTTCTAAAAAAGTATGACGCCAGGAAAGCTCAAATTAAAATGGAAGCATCCTCAGGAAGTGAATATTCTTGTTTATTCAAATCATGGTCCCCTGGGGTAGGGTAGGGCCACAGTAGGGGGATCAAATTTTACATAGGAATATATAGAGGAAATCTTTAAACTTTCTTCTCAAAAACTATGACGCCAGGAAAGCTCAAATTAAAATGGAAGCATCCTCAGGAAGCAAATATTCTTGTTTGTTCAAATCATGGTCCCTGGGGGTAGGGTACGGCTACAGTAGGGGGATCAAGTTTTACATAGGAATATATAGTGAAAATCTTTAAACTTTCTTCTCAAAAACTATGACGCCAGGAAAGCTCAAATTAAAATGGAAGCATCCTCAGGTAGTGTAGATTTTAGTTTGTTCAAATCATGGTCCCCGGGGGTAGGGTTGGGCCACAGTAGGGGGATCAAGTTTTACATAGGAATATATAGAGGAAATCTTTAAACTTTCTTCTCAAAAACTATGACGCCAGGAAAGCTCAAATTAAAATGGAAGCATCCTCAGGTAGTGTACATTTTAGTTTGTTCAAATCATGGTCCCCGGAGGTAGGGTTGGGCCACAGTAGGGGGATCAAGTTTTACATAGGAATATATAGAGGAAATCTTTAAACTTTCTTCTCAAAAACTATGACGCCAGGAAAGCTGAAATTAAAATGGAAGCATCCTCAGGAAGCGAATATTCTTGTTTGTTCAAATCATGGTCCCCGGGGGAAGGGTTGGGCCACAGTAGGGGGATCAAGTTTTACATAGGAATATATAGGGAAAATCTTTAAACTTTCTTCTCAAAAACTATGACGCCAGGAAAGCTCAAATTAAAATGGAAGCATCCTCAGGTAGTGTATATTTTGGTTTGTTCAAATCATGGTCCCCTGGGGTAGGGTAGGGCCACAGTAGGGGGATCAAATTTTACATAGGAATATATAGAGGAAATCTTTAAACTTTCTTCTCAAAAACTATGACGCCAGGAAAGCTCAAATTAAAATGGAAGCATCCTCAGGTAGTGTAGATTTTAGTTTGTTCAAATCATGGTCCCCTGGGGAAGGGTTGGGCCACAGCAGGGGAATCAAGTTTTACATAGGAATATATAGAGAAAATCTTTAAACTTTCTTCACAAAAACTATGACGCCAGGAAAGCTCAAATTAAAATGGAAGCATCCTCAGGTAGTGTACATTTTAGTTTGTTCAAATCATGGTCCCCGGGGGTAGGGTAGGGCCACAGTAGGGGGATCAAATTTTACATAGGAATATATAGAAGATATATTTAAACTTTTTTCTAAAAAACTATGACGCCAGGAAAGCTCAAATTAAAATGGAAGCATCCTCAGGTAGTGTAGATTTTAGTTTGTTCAAATCATGGTCCCCGGGGGAAGGGTTGGGCCACAGTAGGGGGATCAAGTTTTACATAGGAATATATAGAGGAAATCTTTAAAGTTTCTTCTAAAAAACTATGACGCCAGGAAAGCTCAAATTAAAATGGAAGCATCCTCAGGAAGCAAATATTCTTGTTTGTTCAAATCATGGTCCCTGGGGGTAGGGTACGGCTACAGTAGGGGGATCAAGTTTTACATAGGAATATATAGTGAAAATCTTTAAACTTTCTTCTCAAAAACTATGACGCCAGGAAAGCTCAAATTAAAATGGAAGCATCCTCAGGTAGTGTAGATTTTAGTTTGTTCAAATCATGGTCCCCGGGGGTAGGGTTGGGCCACAGTAGGGGGATCAAGTTTTACATAGGAATATATAGAGGAAATCTTTAAACTTTCTTCTCAAAAACTATGACGCCAGGAAAGCTCAAATTAAAATGGAAGCATCCTCAGGAAGCGAATATTCTTGTTTGTTCAAATCATGGTCCCCGGGGGAAGGGTTGGGCCACAGTAGGGGCATCAAGTTTTACATAGGAATATATAGGGAAAATCATTAAACTTTCTTCTAAAAACGTATGACGCCAGGAAAGCTCAAATTAAAATGGAAGCATCCTCAGGTAGTGTATATTTTAGTTTGTTCAAATCATGGTCCCCGGAGGTAGGGTTGGGCCACAGTAGGGGGATCAAGTTTTACATAGGAATATATAGTGAAAATCTTTAAACTTTCTTCTCAAAAACTATGACGCCAGGAAAGCTCAAATTAAAATGGAAGCATCCTCAGGAAGTGAATATTCTTGTTTGTTCAAATCATGGTCCCCGGGGGAAGGGTTGGGCCACAGTAGGGGGATCAAGTTTTACATAGGAATATATAGGGAAAATCTTTAAACTTTCTTCTAAAAAAGTATGACGCCAGGAAAGCTCAAATTAAAATGGAAGCATCCTCAGGTAGTGTAGATTTTAGTTTGTTCAAATCATGGTTCCCGGGGGTAGGGTTTGGCCACAGTAGGGGGATCAAGTTTTACATAGGAATATATAGAGGAAATCTTTAAACTTTCTTCCCAAAAACTATGACGCCAGGAAAGCTCAAATTAAAATGGAAGCATCCTCAAGAAGTGTAGATTTTAGTTTGTTTAAATCATGGTCCCCGGGGGTAGGGTTAGGCCACAGTAGAGGGATCAAATTTTACATAGGAATACATAGAGAAAATCTTTAAACTTTCTTCTCAAAACCTATGACGCCAGGAAAGCTCAAATTAAAATGGAAGCATCCTCAGGAAGCGAATATTCTTGTTTGTTCAAATCATGGTCCCCGGGGGAAGGGTTGGGCCACAGTAGGGGGATCAAGTTTTACATAGGAATATATAGGGAAAATCTTTAAACTTTCTTCTATGACGCCAGGAAAGCTCAAATTAAAATGGAAGCATCCTCAGGTAGTGTATATTTTGGTTTGTTCAAATCATGGTCCCCTGGGGTAGGGTAGGGCCACAGTAGGGGGATCAAGTTTTACATAGGAATATATAGAGGAAATCTTTAAAGTTTCTTCTCAAAAACTATGACGCCAGGAAAGCTCAAATTAAAATGGAAGCATCCTCAGGTAGTGTAGATTTTAGTTTGTTCAAATCATGGTCCCCTGGGGTAGGGTAGGGCCACAGAAGGGGAATCAAGTTTTACATAGGAATATATAGAGAAAATCTTTAAACTTTCTTCCCAAAAACTATGACGCCAGGAAAGCTCAAATTAAAATGGAAGCATCCTCAGGTAGTGTAGATTTTAGTTTGTTCAAATCATGGTCCCCGGGGGTAGGGTAAGGCCACAGTAGGGGGATCAAATTTTACATAGGAATATATAGAAGATATATTTAAACTTTTTTCTAAAAAACTATGACGCCAGGAAAGCTCAAATTATAATGGAAGCATCCTCAGGTAGTGTAGATTTTAGTTTGTTCAAATCATGGTCCCCGGGGGAAGGGTTGGGCCACAGTAGGGGGATCAAGTTTTACATAGGAATATATAGAGGAAATCTTTAAACTTTCTTCTAAAAAACTATGACGCCAGGAAAGCTCAAATTAAAATGGAAGCATCCTCAGGAAGCAAATATTCTTGTTTGTTCAAATCATGGTCCCTGGGGGTAGGGTACGGCTACAGTAGGGGGATCAAGTTTTACATAGGAATATATAGTGAAAATCTTTAAACTTTCTTCTCAAAAACTATGACGCCAGGAAAGCTCAAATTAAAATGGAAGCATCCTCAGGTAGTGTAGATTTTAGTTTGTTCAAATCATGGTCCCCGGGGGTAGGGTTGGGCCACAGTAGGGGGATCAAGTTTTACATAGGAATATATAGAGGAAATCTTTAAACTTTCTTCTCAAAAACTATGACGCCAGGAAAGCTCAAATTAAAATGGAAGCATCCTCAGGTAGTGTACATTTTAGTTTGTTCAAATCATGGTCCCCGGAGGTAGGGTTGGGCCACAGTAGGGGGATCAAGTTTTACATAGGAATATATAGTGAAAATCTTTAAACTTTCTTCTCAAAAACTATGACGCCAGGAAAGCTCAAATTAAAATGGAAGCATCCTCAGGAAGTGAATATTCTTGTTTGTTCAAATCATGGTCCCCGGGGGAAGGGTTGGGCCACAGTAGGGGGATCAAGTTTTACATAGGAATATATAGGGAAAATCTTTAAACTTTCTTCTAAAAAAGTATGACGCCAGGAAAGCTCAAATTAAAATGGAAGCATCCTCAGGTAGTGTAGATTTTAGTTTGTTCAAATCATGGTCCTCGGGGGTAGGGTTTGGCCACAGTAGGGGGATCAAGTTTTACATAGGAATATATAGAGGAAATCTTTAAACTTTCTTCCCAAAAACTATGACGCCAGGAAAGCTCAAATTAAAATGGAAGCATCCTCAAGAAGTGTAGATTTTAGTTTGTTTAAATCATGGTCCCCGGGGGTAGGGTTAGGCCACAGTAGAGGGATCAAATTTTACATAGGAATACATAAAGAAAATCTTTAAACTTTCTTCTCAAAACCTATGACGCCAGGAAAGCTCAAATTAAAATGGAAGCATCCTCAGGAAGCGAATATTCTTGTTTGTTCAAATCATGGTCCCCGGGGGAAGGGTTGGGCCACAGTAGGGGGATCAAGTTTTACATAGGAATATATAGGGAAAATCTTTAAACTTTCTTCTATGACGCCAGGAAAGCTCAAATTAAAATGGAAGCATCCTCAGGAAGCGAATATTCTTGTTTGTTCAAATCATCGTCCCCGGGGGTAGGGTAGGGCCACAGTAGGGGGATCAAGTTTTACATAGGAATATATAGAGAAAATCTTTAAACTTTCTTCTCAAAAACTATGACGCCAGGAAAGCTCAAATTAAAATGGAAGCATCCTCAGGTAGTGTAGATTTTAGTTTGTTCAAATCATGGTCCCCGGGGGTAGGGTAGGGCCACAGTAGGGGGATCAAGTTTTACATAGGAATATATAGAGAAAATCTTTAAACTTTCTTCCCAAAAACTATGACGCCAGAAAACTCAAATTAAAATGGAAGCATCCTCAAGAAGTGAGTATTTTTGTTTGTTCAAATTATGGTCCCCGGGGGTAGGGTAGGGCCACAGTAGGGGGATCAAGTTTTACATAGGAATATATAGAGAAAATCTTTAAACTTTCTTCTCAAAAACTATGACGCCAGGAAAGCTCAAATTAAAATGGAAGCATCCTCAGGTAGTGTAGATTTTAGTTTGTTCAAATCATGGTCCCCGGGGGTAGGGTAGGGCCACAGTAGGGGGATCAAGTTTTACATAGGAATATATAGAGAAAATCTTTAAACTTTCTTCCCAAAAACTATGACGCCTGGAAAGCTGAAATTAAATTGGAAGCATCCTCAGGTAGTGTAGATTTTAGTTTGTTCAAATCATGGTCCCCGGGGGTAGGGTTGGGCCAAGGTAGGGGGATCAAGTTTTACATAGGAATATATAGAGAAAATCTTTAAACTTTCTTCTCAAAAACTATGACGCCAGGAAAGCTCAAATTAAAATGGAAGCATCCTCAGGAAGTGAATATTCTTTTTTGTTCAAATCATGGTCCCCGGGGGAAGGGTAGGGCCACAGTAGGGGGATCAAGTTTTACATAGGAACATATAGAGGAAATCTTTAAGCTTTCTTCTCAAAAACTATGACGCCAGGAAAGCTCAAGTTAAAATGGAAGCATCCTCAGGAAGTGTATATTCTTGTTTATTCAAATCATGGTCCCCTGGGGTAGGGTAGGGCCACAGTAGGGGGATCAAATTTTACATAGGAATATATAGAGGAAATCTTTAAACTCTCTTCTCAAAAACTATGACGCCGGGAAAGCTCAAATTAAAATGGAAGCATCCTCAGGAAGCGAATATTCTTGTTTGTTCAAATCATGGTCCCCGGGGGAAGGGTTGGGCCACAGTAGGGGGATAAGTTTTACATAGGAATATATTGAGAAAATCTTTAAACTTTCTTCTAAAAAAGTATGACGCCAGGAAAGCTCAAATTAAAATGGAAGCATCCTCAAGAAGTGAGTATTTTTGTTTGTTCAAATCATGGTCCCCGGGGGTAGGGTAGGGCCACAGTAGGGGGATCAAGTTTTACATAGGAATATATAGAGAACATCTTTAAACTTTCTTCCCAAAAACTATGACGCCAGGAAAGCTGAAATTAAATTGGAAGCATCCTCAGGTTGTGTAGATTTTAGTTTGTTCAAATCATGGTCCCCGGGGGTAGGGTTGGGCCAAGGTAGGGGGATCAAGTTTTACATAGGAATATATTGAAAAAAACTTTAAACTTTCTTCTCAAAAACTATGACGCCAGGAAAGCTCAAATTAAAATGGAAGCATCCTCAGGAAGTGAATATTCTTATTTGTTCAAATCATGGTCCCCGGGGGAAGGGTAGGGCCACAGTAGGGGGATCAAGTTTTACTTAGGAACATATAGAGGAAATCTTTAAACTTTCTTCTCAAAAACTATGACGCCAGGAAAGCTCAAATTAAAATGGAAGAATCCTCAGGAAGTGAATATTCTTGTTTATTCAAATCATGGTCCCCTGGGGTAGGGTAGGGCCACAGTAGGGGGATCAAATTTTACATAGGAATATTTAGAGGAAATCTTTAAACTTTCTTCTCAAAAACTATGACGCCAGGAAAGCTCAAATTAAAATGGAAGCATCCTCAGGAAGCGAATATTCTTGTTTGTTCAAATCATGGTCCCCGGGGGAAGGGTTGGGCCACAGTAGGGGAATCAATTTTTACATAGGAATATATAGGGAAAATCTTTAAACTTTCTTCTAAAAAAGTATGACGCCAGGAAAGCTCAAATTAAAATGGAAGCATCCTCAGGTAGTGTAGATTTTAGTTTGTTCAAATCATGGTCCCCGGGGGTAGGGTTTGGCCACAGTAGGGGGATCAAGTTTTACATAGGAATATATAGAGGAAATCTTTAAACTTTCTTCCCAAAAACTATGACGCCAGGAAAGCTCAAATTAAAATGGAAGCATCCTCAAGAAGTGAGTATTTTTGTTTGTTCAAATCATGGTCCCCGGGGGTAGGGTAGGGCCACAGTAGGGGGATCAAGTTTTACATAGGAATATATAGAGAAAATCTTTAAACTTTCTTCTCAAAAACTATGACGCCTGGAAAGCTGAAATTAAATCATGGTCCCCGGGGGTAGGGTTGGGCCACAGTAGGGGGATCAAGTTTTACATAGGAATATATAGAGAAAATCTTTAAACTTTCTTCTCAAAAACTATGACGCCAGGAAAGCTCAAATTAAAATGGAAGCATCCTCAAGAAGTGAATATTCTTGTTTGTTCAAATCATGGTCCCTGGGGGTAGGGTACGGCTACAGTAGGGGGATCAAGTTTTACATAGGAATATATAGTGAAAATCTTTAAACTTTCTTCTCAAAAACTATGACGCCAGGAAAGCTCAAATTAAAATGCAAGCATCCTCAGGAAGTGAATATTCTTGTTTGTTCAAATCATAGTCCCCGGGGGTAGGGTTGGGCCACAGTAGGGGGATCAAATTTTACATAGGAATATATAGAAGAAATTTTAAAACTTTCCTCTCAAAACCTATGATGCCAGGAAAGCTCAAATTAAAATGGAAGCATCCTCGAGAAGTGAATATTCTTGTTTGTTCAAATCATGGTCCCCGGGGGTAGGGTTAGGCCACAGTAGAGGAATCAAATTTTACATAGGAATACATAGAGAAAATCTTTAAACTTTCTTCTCAAAACCTATGACGCCAGGAAAGCTCAAATTAAAATGGAAGCATCCTCAGGAAGCGAATATTCTTGTTTGTTCAAATCATGGTCCCCGGGGGAAGGGTTGGGCCACAGTAGGGGGATCAAGTTTTACATAGGAATATATAGGGAAAATCTTTAAACTTTCTTCTCAAAAACTATGACGCCAGGAAAGCTCAAATTAAAATGGAAGCATCCTCAGGTAGTGTAGATTTTAGTTTGTTCAAATCATGGTCCCCGGGGGTAGGGTAGGGCCACAGTAGGGGGATCAAGTTTTACATAGGAATATATAGAGGAAATCTTTAAACTTTCTTCCCAAAAACTATGACGCCAGGAAAGCTCAAATTAAAATGGAAGCATCCTCAAGAAGTGAGTATTTTTGTTTGTTCAAATCATGGTCCCCGGGGGTAGGGTAGGGCCACAGTAGGGGGATCAAGTTTTACATAGGAATATATAGAGAAAATCTTTAAACTTTCTTCCCAAAAACTATGACGCCTGGAAAGCTGAAATTAAAATGGAAGCATCCTCAGGTAGTGTAGATTTTAGTTTGTTCAAATCATGGTCCCCGGGGGTAGGGTTGGGCCAAGGTAGGGGGATCAAGTTTTACATAGGAATATATTGAAAAAATCTTTAAACTTTCTTCTCAAAAACTATGACGCCAGGAAAGCTCAAATTAAAATGGAAGCATCCTCAGGAAGTGAATATTCTTGTTTATTCAAATCATGGTCCCCTGGGGTAGGGTAGGGCCACAGTAGGGGGATCAAATTTTACATAGGAATATTTAGAGGAAATCTTTAAACTTTCTTCTCAAAAACTATGACGCCAGGAAAGCTCAAATTAAAATGGAAGCATCCTCAGGAAGCGAACATTCTTGTTTGTTCAAATCATGGTCCCCGGGGGAAGGGTTGGGCCACAGTAGGGGAATCAAGTTTTACATAGGAATATATAGGGAAAATCTTTAAACTTTCTTCTAAAAAAGTATGACGCCAGGAAAGCTCAAATTAAAATGGAAGCATCCTCAGGTAGTGTAGATTTTAGTTTGTTCAAATCATGGTCCCCGGGGGTAGGGTTTGGCCACAGTAGGGGGATCAAGTTTTACATAGGAATATATAGAGGAAATCTTTAAACTTTCTTCCCAAAAACTATGACGCCAGGAAAGCTCAAATTAAAATGGAAGCATCCTCAAGAAGTGAGTATTTTTGTTTGTTCAAATCATGGTCCCCGGGGGTAGGGTAGGGCCACAGTAGGGGGATCAAGTTTTACATAGGAATATATAGAGAAAATCTTTAAACTTTCTTCTCAAAAACTATGACGCCTGGAAAGCTGAAATTAAATCATGGTCCCCGGGGGTAGGGTTGGGCCACAGTAGGGGGATCAAGTTTTACATAGGAATATATAGAGAAAATCTTTAAACTTTCTTCTCAAAAACTATGACGCCAGGAAAGCTCAAATTAAAATGGAAGCATCCTCAAGAAGTGAATATTCTTGTTTGTTCAAATCATGGTCCCTGGGGGTAGGGTACGGCTACAGTAGGGGGATCAAGTTTTACATAGGAATATATAGTGAAAATCTTTAAACTTTCTTCTCAAAAACTATGACGCCAGGAAAGCTCAAATTAAAATGGAAGCATCCTCAGGAAGTGAATATTCTTGTTTGTTCAAATCATAGTCCCCGGGGGTAGGGTTGGGCCACAGTAGGGGGATCAAATTTTACATAGGAATATATAGAAGAAATTTTAAAACTTTCCTCTCAAAACCTATGATGCCAGGAAAGCTCAAATTAAAATGGAAGCATCCTCGAGAAGTGAATATTCTTGTTTGTTCAAATCATGGTCCCCGGGGGTAGGGTTAGGCCACAGTAGAGGGATCAAATTTTACATAGGAATACATAGAGAAAATCTTTAAACTTTCTTCTCAAAACCTATGACGCCAGGAAAGCTCAAATTAAAATGGAAGCATCCTCAGGAAGCGAATATTCTTGATTGTTCAAATCATGGTCCCCGGGGGAAGGGTTGGGCCACAGTAGGGGGATCAAGTTTTACATAGGAATATATAGGGAAAATCTTTAAACTTTCTTCTCAAAAACTATGACGCCAGGAAAGCTCAAATTAAAATGGAAGCATCCTCAGGTAGTGTAGATTTTAGTTTGTTCAAATCATGGTCCCCGGGGGTAGGGTAGGGCCACAGTAGGGGGATCAAGTTTTACATAGGAATATATAGAGGAAATCTTTAAACTTTCTTCCCAAAAACTATGACGCCAGGAAAGCTCAAATTAAAATGGAAGCATCCTCAAGAAGTGAGTATTTTTGTTTGTTCAAATTATGGTCCCCGGGGGTAGGGTAGGGCCACAGTAGGGGGATCAAGTTTTACATAGGAATATATAGAGAAAATCTTTAAACTTTCTTCTCAAAAACTATGACGCCAGGAAAGCTCAAATTAAAATGGAAGCATCCTCAGGTAGTGTAGATTTTAGTTTGTTCAAATCATGGTCCCCGGGGGAAGGGTTGGGCCACAGTAGGGGGATCAAGTTTTACATAGGAATATATTGAGAAAATCTTTAAACTTTCTTCTAAAAAAGTATGACGCCAGGAAAGCTCAAATTAAAATGGAAGCATCCTCAAGAAGTGAGTATTTTTGTTTGTTCAAATCATGGTCCCCGGGGGTAGGGTAGAGCCACAGTAGGGGGATCAAGTTTTACATAGGAATATATAGAGAAAATCTTTAAACTTTCTTCCCAAAAACTATGACGCCTGGAAAGCTGAAATTAAATTGGAAGCATCCTCAGGTAGTGTAGATTTTAGTTTGTTCAAATCATGGTCCCCGGGGGTAGGGTTGGGCCAAGGTAGGGGGATCAAGTTTTACATAGGAATATATTGAGAAAATCTTTAAACTTTCTTTTCAAAAACTATGACGCCAGGAAAGCTCAAATTAAAATGGAAGCATCCTCAGGAAGTGAATATTCTTGTTTATTCAAATCATGGTCCCCTGGGGTAGGGTAGGGCCACAGTAGGGGGATCAAATTTTACATAGGAATATTTAGAGGAAATCTTTAAACTTTCTTCTCAAAAACTATGACGCCAGGAAAGCTCAAATTAAAATGGAAGCATCCTCAGGAAGCGAATATTCTTGTTTGTTCAAATCATGGTCCCCGGGGGAAGGGTTGGGCCACAGTAGGGGAATCAAGTTTTACATAGGAATATATAGGGAAAATCTTTAAACTTTCTTCTAAAAAAGTATGACGCCAGGAAAGCTCAAATTAAAATGGAAGCATCCTCAGGTAGTGTAGATTTTAGTTTGTTCAAATCATGGTCCCCGGGGGTAGGGTTTGGCCACAGTAGGGGGATCAAGTTTTACATAGGAATATATAGAGGAAATCTTTAAACTTTCTTCCCAAAAACTATGACGCCAGGAAAGCTCAAATTAAAATGGAAGCATCCTCAAGAAGTGAGTATTTTTGTTTGTTCAAATCATGGTCCCCGGGGGTAGGGTAGGGCCACAGTAGGGGGATCAAGTTTTACATAGGAATATATAGAGAAAATCTTTAAACTTTCTTCTCAAAAACTATGACGCCTGGAAAGCTGAAATTAAATCATGGTCCCCGGGGGTAGGGTTGGGCCACAGTAGGGGGATCAAGTTTTACATAGGAATATATAGAGAAAATCTTTAAACTTTCTTCTCAAAAACTATGACGCCAGGAAAGCTCAAATTAAAATGGAAGCATCCTCAAGAAGTGAATATTCTTGTTTGTTCAAATCATGGTCCCTGGGGGTAGGGTACGGCTACAGTAGGGGGATCAAGTTTTACATAGGAATATATAGTAAAAATCTTTAAACTTTCTTCTCAAAAACTATGACGCCAGGAAAGCTCAAATTAAAATGGAAGCATCCTCAGGAAGTGAATATTCTTGTTTGTTCAAATCATAGTCCCCGGGGGTAGGGTTGGGCCACAGTAGGGGGATCAAATTTTACATAGGAATATATAGAAGAAATTTTAAAACTTTCCTCTCAAAACCTATGATGCCAGGAAAGCTCAAATTAAAATGGAAGCATCCTCGAGAAGTGAATATTCTTGTTTGTTCAAATCATGGTCCCCGGGGGTAGGGTTAGGCCACAGTAGAGGGATCAAATTTTACATAGGAATACATAGAGAAAATCTTTAAACTTTCTTCTCAAAACCTATGACGCCAGGAAAGCTCAAATTAAAATGGAAGCATCCTCAGGAAGTGAATATTCTTGTTTGTTCAAATCATGGTCCCCGGGGGAAGGGTTGGGCCACAGTAGGGGGATCAAGTTTTACATAGGAATATATAGGGAAAATCTTTAAACTTTCTTCTCAAAAACTATGACGCCAGGAAAGCTCAAATTAAAATGGAAGCATCCTCAGGTAGTGTAGATTTTAGTTTGTTCAAATCATGGTCCCCGGGGGTAGGGTAGGGCCACAGTAGGGGGATCAAGTTTTACATAGGAATATATAGAGAAAATCTTTAAACTTTCTTCCCAAAAACTATGACGCCAGGAAAGCTCAAATTAAAATGGAAGCATCCTCAAGAAGTGAGTATTTTTGTTTGTTCAAATTATGGTCCCCGGGGGTAGGGTAGGGCCACAGTAGGGGGATCAAGTTTTACATAGGAATATATAGAGAAAATCTTTAAACTTTCTTCTCAAAAACTATGACGCCAGGAAAGCTCAAATTAAAATGGAAGCATCCTCAGGTAGTGTTGATTTTAGTTTGTTCAAATCATGGTCCCCGGGGGAAGGGTTGGGCCACAGTAGGGGGATCAAGTTTTACATAGGAATATATTGAGAAAATCTTTAAACTTTCTTCTAAAAAAGTATGACGCCAGGAAAGCTCAAATTAAAATGGAAGCATCCTCAAGAAGTGAGTATTTTTGTTTGTTCAAATCATGGTCCCCGGGGGTAGGGTAGGGCCACAGTAGGGGGATCAAGTTTTACATAGGAATATATAGAGAAAATCTTTAAACTTTCTTCCCAAAAACTATGACGCCTGGAAAGCTGAAATTAAATTGGAAGCATCCTCAGGTAGTGTAGATTTTAGTTTGTTCAAATCATGGTCCCCGGGGGTAGGGTTGGGCCAAGGTAGGGGGATCAAGTTTTACATAGGAATATATTGAGAAAATCTTTAAACTTTCTTCTCAAAAACTATGACGCCAGGAAAGCTCAAATAAAAATGGAAGCATCCTCAGGATGTGAATATTCTTGTTTGTTCAAGTCATGGTCCCCGTGGGTAGGGTAGGGCCACAGTAGGGGAATCAAGTTTTACATAGGGATATATTGAGAAAATCTTTAAACTTTCTTCTCAAAAATTATGACGCCAGGAAAGCTCAAATTAAAATGGAAGCATCTCAGAAAGTGAATATTCTTGTTTATTCAAATCATGGTCCCATGGGGTAGGGTAGGGCCACAGTAGGGGGATCAAATTTTACATAGGAATATATAGAGGAAATCTTTAAACTTTCTTCTCAAAAACTATGACGCCAGGAAAGCTCAAATTAAAATGGAAGCATCCTCAGGTAGTGTAGATTTTAGTTTGTTCAAATCATGGTCCCCGGAGGTAGGGTTGGGCCACAGTAGGGGGATCAAGTTTTACATAGGAATATATTGTGAAAATCTTTAAACTTTCTTCTCAAAAACTATGACGCCAGGAAAGCTCAAATTAAAATGGAAGCATCCTCAGGTAGTGTAGATTTTAGTTTGTTCAAATCATGGTCCCCGGAGGTAGGGTTGGGCCACAGTAGGGGGATCAAGTTTTACATAGGAATATATAGAGGAAATCTTTAAACTTTCTTCTCAAAAACTATGACGCCAGGAAAGCTGAAATTAAATTGGAAGCATCCTCAGGTAGTGTAGATTTTAGTTTGTTCAAATCATGGTTCCCGGAGGTAGGGTTGGGCCACAGTAAGGGGATCAAGTTTTACATAGGAATATATAGAGGAAATCTTTAAACTTTCTTCTCAAAAACTATGACGCCAGGAAAGCTCAAATTAAAATGGAAGCATCCTCAGGAAGCGAATATTCTTGTTTGTTCAAATCATGGTCCCCGGGGGTAGGGTAGGGCCACAGTAGGGGGATCAAGTTTTACATAGGAATATATAGAGAAAATCTTTAAACTTTCTTCTCAAAAACTATGACGCCAGGAAAGCTCAAATTAAAATGGAAGCATCCTCAGGTAGTGTAGATTTTAGTTTGTTCAAATCATGGTCCCCGGGGGTAGGGTAGTGCCACAGTAGGGGGATCAAGTTTTACATAGGAATATATAGAGAAAATCTTTAAACTTTCTTCCCAAAAACTATGACGCCAGGAAAGCTCAAATTAAAATGGAAGCATCCTCAAGAAGTGAGTATTTTTGTTTGTTCAAATCATGGTCCCCGGGGGTAGGGTAGGGCCACAGTAGGGGGATCAAGTTTTACATAGGAATATATAGAGAAAATCTTTAAACTTTCTTCCCAAAAACTATGACGCCTGGAAAGCTGAAATTAAAATGGAAGCATCCTCAGGTAGTGTAGATTTTAGTTTGTTTAAATCATGGTCCCCGGGGGTAGTGTTGGGCCACAGTAGGGGGATCAAGTTTTACATAGGAATATATAGAGAAAATCTTTAAACTTTCTTCTCAAAAACTATGACGCCAGGAAAGCTCAAATTAAAATGGAAGCATCCTCAAGAAGTGAGTATTTTTGTTTGTTCAAATCATGGTCCCCGGGGGTAGGGTAGGGCCACAGTAGGGGGATCAAATTTTACATAGGAATATATAGAAGATATCTTTAAACTTTTTTCTAAAAAACTATGACGCCAGGAAAGCTCAAATTAAAATGGAAGCATACTCAGGTAGTGTAGATTTTAGTTTGTTCAAATCATGGTCCCCGGGGGTAGGGTTAGGCCACAGTAGGGGGATCAAGTTTTACATAGGAATATATAGAGAAAATCTTTAAACTTTCTTCTAAAAACTATGACGCCAGGAAAGCTCAAATTAAAATGGAAGCATCCTCAGGTAGTGTATATTTTGGTTTGTTCAAATCATGGTCCCCTGGGGTAGGGTAGGGCCACAGTAGGGGGATCAAGTTTTACATAGGAATATATAGAGGAAATCTTTAAACTTTCTTCTCAAAAACTATGACGCCAGGAAAGCTCATATTAAAATGGAAGCATCCTCAGGTAGTGTAGATTTTAGTTTGTTCAAATCATGGTCCCCTGGGGTAGGGTAGGGCCACAGTAGGGGGATCAAGTTTTACATTGGAATATATAGAGAAAATCTTTAAACTTTCTTCACAAAAACTATGACGCCAGGAAAGCTCAAATTAAAATGGAAGCATCCTCAGGTAGTGTAGATTTTAGTTTGTTCAAATCATGGTCCCCGGGGGAAGGGTAGGGCCACAGTAGGGGGATCAAGTTTTACATAGGAATATATAGAGAAAATCTTTAAACTTTCTTCTCAAAAACTATGACGCCAGGAAAGCTCAAATTAAAATGGAAGCATCCTCAGGTAGTGTAGATTTTAGTTTGTTCAAATCATGGTCCCCGGGGGAAGGGTTGGGCCACAGTAGGGGGATCAAGTTTTACATAGGAATATATAGAGAAAATCTTTAAACTTTCTTCTAAAAAAGTATGACGCCAGGAAAGCTCAAATTAAAATGGAAGCATCCTCAGGAAGTGAATATTCTTTTTTGTTCAAATCATGGTCCCCGGGGGAAGGGTAGGGCCACAGTAAGGGGATCAAGTTTTACATAGGAACATATAGAGGAAATCTTTAAACTTTCTTCTCAAAAACTATGACGCCAGGAAAGCTCAAATTAAAATGGAAGCATCCTCAGGAAGTGTATATTCTTGTTTATTCAAATCATGGTCCCCTGGGGTAGGGTAGGGCCACAGTAGGGGGATCAAATTTTACATAGGAATATATAGAGGAAATCTTTAAACTCTCTTATCAAAAACTATGACGCCATGAAAGCTCAAATTAAAATGGAAGCATCCTCAGGTAGTGTAGATTTTAGTTTGTTCAAATCATGGTCCCCGGGGGAAGGGTTGGGCCACAGTAGGGGGATCAAGTTTTACATAGGAATATATTGAGAAAATCTTTAAACTTTCTTCTAAAAAAGTATGACGCCAGGAAAGCTCAAATTAAAATGGAAGCATCCTCAAGAAGTGAGTATTTTTGTTTGTTCAAATCATGGTCCCCGGGGGTAGGGTAGGGCCACAGTAGGGGGATCAAGTTTTACATAGGAATATATAGAGAAAATCTTTAAACTTTCTTCCCAAAAACTATGACGCCTGGAAAGCTGAAATTAAAATGGAAGCATCCTCAGGTAGTGTAGATTTTAGTTTGTTTAAATCATGGTCCCCGGGGGTAGGGTTGGGCCACAGTAGGGGGATCAAGTTTTACATAGAAATATATAGAGAAAATCTTTAAACTTTCTTCTCAAAAACTATGACGCCAGGAAAGCTCAAATTAAAATGGAAGCATCCTCAAGAAGTGAGTATTTTTGTTTGTTCAAATCATGGTCCCCGGGGGTAGGGTAGGGCCACAGTAGGGGGATCAAATTTTACATAGGAATATATAGAAGATATCTTTAAACTTTTTTCTAAAAAACTATGACGCCAGGAAAGCTCAAATTAAAATGGAAGCATACTCAGGTAGTGTAGATTTTAGTTTGTTCAAATCATGGTCCCCGGGGGAAGGGTAGGGCCACAGTAGGGGGATCAAGTTTTACATAGGAATATATAGAGAAAATCTTTAAACTTTCTTCTCAAAAACTATGACGCCAGGAAAGCTCAAATTAAAATGGAAGCATCCTCAGGTAGTGTAGATTTTAGTTTGTTCAAATCATGGTCCCCGGGGGAAGGGTTGGGCCACAGTAGGGGGATCAAGTTTTACATAGGAATATATTGAGAAAATCTTTAAACTTTCTTCTAAAAAAGTATGACGCCAGGAAAGCTCAAATTAAAATGGAAGCATCCTCAGGAAGTGAATATTCTTTTTTGTTCAAATCATGGTCCCCGGGGGAAGGGTAGGGCCACAGTAGGGGGATCAAGTTTTACATAGGAACATATAGAGGAAATCTTTAAACTTTCTTCTCAAAAACTATGACGCCAGGAAAGCTCAAATTAAAATGGAAGCATCCTCAGGAAGTGTATATTCTTGTTTATTCAAATCATGGTCCCCTGGGGTAGGGTAGGGCCACAGTAGGGGGATCAAATTTTACATAGGAATATATAGAGGAAATCTTTAAACTCTCTTCTCAAAAACTATGACGCCGGGAAAGCTCAAATTAAAATGGAAGCATCCTCAGGTAGTGTAGATTTTAGTTTGTTCAAATCATGGTCCCCGGGGGAAGGGTTGGGCCACAGTAGGGGGATCAAGTTTTACATAGGAATATATTGAGAAAATCTTTAAACTTTCTTCTAAAAAAGTATGACGCCAGGAAAGCTCAAATTAAAATGGAAACATCCTCAAGAAGTGAGTATTTTTGTTTGTTCAAATCATGGTCCCCGGGGGTAGGGTAGGGCCACAGTAGGGGGATCAAGTTTTACATAGGAATATATAGAGAAAATCTTTAAACTTTCTTCCCAAAAACTATGACGCCTGGAAAGCTGAAATTAAATTGGAAGCATCCTCAGGTAGTGTAGATTTTAGTTTGTTCAAATCATGGTACCCGGGGGTAGGGTTGGGCCAAGGTAGGGGGATCAAGTTTTACATAGGAATATATTGAGAAAATCTTTAAACTTTCTTCACAAAAACTATGACGCCAGGAAAGCTCAAATTAAAATGGAAGCATCCTCAGGAAGTGAATATTCTTTTTTGTTCAAATCATGGTCCCCGGGGGAAGGGTAGGGCCACAGTAGGGGGATCAAGTTTTACATAGGAACATATAGAGGAAATCTTTAAACTTTCTTCTCAAAAACTATGACGCCAGGAAAGCTCAAATTAAAATGGAAGCATCCTCAGGAAGTGAATATTCTTGTTTATTCAAATCATGGTCCCCTGGGGTAGGGTAGGGCCACAGTAGGGGGATCAAATTTTAAATAGGAATATATAGAGGAAATCTTTAAACTTTCTTCTCAAAAACTATGACGCCAGGAAAGCTCAAATTAAAATGGAAGCATCCTCAGGTAGTGTAGATTTTAGTTTGTTCAAATCATGGTCCCCTGGGGTAGGGTAGGGCCACAGTAGGGGGATCAAGTTTTACATTGGAATATATAGAGAAAATCTTTAAACTTTCTTCACAAAAACTATGACGCCAGGAAAGCTCAAATTAAAATGGAAGCATCCTCAGGTAGTGTAGATTTTAGTTTGTTCAAATCATGGTCCCCGGGGGAAGGGTTGGGCCACAGTAGGGGGATCAAGTTTTACATAGGAATATATAGAGAAAATCTTTAAACTTTCTTCTCAAAAACTATGACGCCAGGAAAGCTCAAATTAAAATGGAAGCATCCTCAGGAAGTGAATATTCTTTTTTGTTCAAATCATGGTCCCCGGGGGAAGGGTAGGGCCACAGTAGGGGGATCAAGTTTTACATAGGAACATATAGAGGAAATCTTTAAGCTTTCTTCTCAAAAACTATGACGCCAGGAAAGCTCAAATTAAAATGGAAGCATCCTCAGGAAGTGTATATTCTTGTTTATTCAAATCATGGTCCCCTGGGGTAGGGTAGGGCCACAGTAGGGGGATCAAATTTTACATAGGAATATATAGAGGAAATCTTTAAACTCTCTTCTCAAAAACTATGACGCCGGGAAAGCTCAAATTAAAATGGAAGCATCCTCAGGTAGTGTAGATTTTAGTTTGTTCAAATCATGGTCCCCGGGGGAAGGGTTGGGCCACAGTAGGGGGATCAAGTTTTACATAGGAATATATTGAGAAAATCTTTAAACTTTCTTCTAAAAAAGTATGACGCCAGGAAAGCTCAAATTAAAATGGAAGCATCCTCAGGAAGTGAATATTCTTTTTTGTTCAAATCATGGTCCCCGGGGGAAGGGTAGGGCCACAGTAGGGGGATCAAGTTTTACATAGGAACATATAGAGGAAATCTTTAAACTTTCTTCTCAAAAACTATGACGCCAGGAAAGCTCAAATTAAAATGGAAGCATCCTCAGGAAGTGTATATTCTTGTTTATTCAAATCATGGTCCCCTGGGGTAGGGTAGGGCCACAGTAGGGGGATCAAATTTTAAATAGGAATATATAGAGGAAATCTTTAAACTCTCTTCTCAAAAACTATGACGCCGGGAAAGCTCAAATTAAAATGGAAGCATCCTCAGGTAGTGTAGATTTTAGTTTGTTCAAATCATGGTCCCCGGGGGAAGGGTTAGGCCACAGTAGGGGGATCAAGTTTTACATAGGAATATATTGAGAAAATCTTTAAACTTTCTTCTAAAAAAGTATGACGCCAGGAAAGCTCAAATTAAAATGGAAGCATCCTCAAGAAGTGAGTATTTTTGTTTGTTCAAATCATGGTCCCCGGGGGTAGGGTAGGGCCACAGTAGGGGGATCAAGTTTTACATAGGAATATATAGAGAAAATCTTTAAACTTTCTTCCCAAAAACTATGACGCCTGGAAAGCTGAAATTAAATTGGAAGCATCCTCAGGTAGTGTAGATTTTAGTTTGTTCAAATCATGGTACCCGGGGGTAGGGTTGGGCCACAGTAGGGGGATCAAATTTTACATAGGAATATATAGAGGAAATCTTTAAACTTTCTTCTCAAAAACTATGACGCCAGGAAAGCTCAAATTAAAATGGAAGCATCCTCAGGTAGTGTAGATTTTAGTTTGTTCAAATCATGGTCCCCGGGGGTAGGGTAGGGCCACAGTAGGGGGATCAAGTTTTACATAGGAATATATAGAGAAAATCTTTAAACTTTCTTCCCAAAAACTATGACGCCAGGAAAGCTCAAATTAAAATGGAAGCATCCTCAAGAAGTGAGTATTTTTGTTTGTTCAAATTATGGTCCCCGGGGGTAGGGTAAGGCCACAGTAGGGGGATCAAGTTTTACATAGGAATATATAGAGGAAATCTTTGAACTTTCTTCTCAAAAACTATGACGCCAGGAAAGCTCAAATTAAAATGGAAGCATCCTCAGGATGTGAATATTCTTGTTTGTTCAAGTCATGGTCCCCGTGGGTAGGGTAGGGCCACAGTAGGGGAATCAAGTTTTACATAGGGATATATTGAGAAAATCTTTAAACTTTCTTCTCAAAAATTATGACGCCAGGAAAGCTCAAATTAAAATGGAAGCATCCTCAGGAAGTGAACATTCTTGTTTGTTCAAATCATAGTCCCCGGGGGTAGGGTTGGGCAACAGTAGGGGGATCAAATTTTACATAGGAATATATAGAAGAAATTTTAAAACTTTCTTCTCAAAACCTATGACGCCAGGAAAGCTCAAATTAAAATGGAAGCATCCTCGAGAAGTGAATATTCTTGTTTGTTCAAATCATGGTCCCCTGGGGTAGGGTTAGGCCACAGTAGAGGGATCAAATTTTACATAGGAATACATAGAGAAAATCTTTAAACTTTCTTCTCAAAACCTATGACGCCAGGAAAGCTCAAATTAAAATGGAAGCATCCTCAGGAAGCGAATATTCTTGTTTGTTCAAATCATGGTCCCCGGGGGAAGGGTTGGGCCACAGTAGGGGGATCAAGTTTTACATAGGAATATATAGGGAAAATCTTTAAACTTTCTTCTATGACGCCAGGAAAGCTCAAATTAAAATGGAAGCATCCTCAGGAAGCGAATATTCTTGTTTGGTCAAATCATCGTCCCCGGGGGTAGGGTAGGGCCACAGTAGGGGGATCAAGTTTTACATAGGAATATATAGAGAAAATCTTTAAACTTTCTTCTCAAAAACTATGACGCCAGGAAAGCTCAAATTAAAATGGAAGCATCCTCAGGTAGTGTAGATTTTAGTTTGTTCAAATCATGGTCCCCGGGGGTAGGGTAGGGCCACAGTAGGGGGATCAAGTTTTACATAGGAATATATAGAGAAAATCTTTAAACTTTCTTCCCAAAAACTATGACGCCAGGAAAGCTCAAATTAAAATGGAAGCATCCTCAAGAAGTGAGTATTTTTGTTTGTTCAAATTATGGTCCCCGGGGGTAGGGTAGGGCCACAGTAGGGGGATCAAGTTTTACATAGGAATATATAGAGAAAATCTTTAAACTTTCTTCTCAAAAACTATGACGCCAGGAAAGCTCAAATTAAAATGGAAGCATCCTCAGGTAGTGTAGATTTTAGTTTGTTCAAATCATGGTCCCCGGGGGTAGGGTAGGGCCACAGTAGGGGGATCAAGTTTTACATAGGAATATATAGAGAAAATCTTTAAACTGTCTTCTCAAAAACTATGACGCCAGGAAAGCTGAAATTAAATTGGAAGCATCCTCAGGTAGTGTAGATTTTAGTTTGTTCAAATCATGGTCCCCGGGGGTAGGGTTGGGCCAAGGTAGGGGGATCAAGTTTTACATAGGAATATATAGAGAAAATCTTTAAACTTTCTTCTCAAAAACTATGACGCCAGGAAAGCTCAAATTAAAATGGAAGCATCCTCAGGAAGTGAATATTCTTTTTTGTTCAAATCATGGTCCCCGGGGGAAGGGTAGGGCCACAGTAGGGGGATCAAGTTTTACATAGGAACATATAGAGGAAATCTTTAAGCTTTCTTCTCAAAAACTATGACGCCAGGAAAGCTCAAATTAAAATGGAAGCATCCTCAGGAAGTGTATATTCTTGTTTATTCAAATCATGGTCCCCTGGGGTAGGGTAGGGCCACAGTAGGGGGATCAAATTTTACATAGGAATATATAGAGGAAATCTTTAAACTGTCTTCTCAAAAACTATGACGCCAGGAAAGCTGAAATTAAATTGGAAGCATCCTCAGGTAGTGTAGATTTTAGTTTGTTCAAATCATGGTCCCCGGGGGTAGGGTTGGGCCAAGGTAGGGGGATCAAGTTTTACATAGGAATATATAGAGAAAATCTTTAAACTTTCTTCTCAAAAACTATGACGCCAGGAAAGCTCAAATTAAAATGGAAGCATCCTCAGGAAGTGAATATTCTTTTTTGTTCAAATCATGGTCCCCGGGGGAAGGGTAGGGCCACAGTAGGGGGATCAAGTTTTACATAGGAACATATAGAGGAAATCTTTAAGCTTTCTTCTCAAAAACTATGACGCCAGGAAAGCTCAAATTAAAATGGAAGCATCCTCAGGAAGTGTATATTCTTGTTTATTCAAATCATGGTCCCCTGGGGTAGGGTAGGGCCACAGTAGGGGGATCAAATTTTACATAGGAATATATAGAGGAAATCTTTAAACTCTCTTCTCAAAAACTATGACGCCGGGAAAGCTCAAATTAAAATGGAAGCATCCTCAGGTAGTGTAGATTTTAGTTTGTTCAAATCATGGTCCCCGGGGGAAGGGTTGGGCCACAGTAGGGGGATCAAGTTTTACATAGGAATATATTGAGAAAATCTTTAAACTTTCTTCTAAAAAAGTATGACGCCAGGAAAGCTCAAATTAAAATGGAAGCATCCTCAAGAAGTGAGTATTTTTGTTTGTTCAAATCATGGTCCCCGGGGGTAGGGTAGGGCCACAGTAGGGGGATCAAGTTTTACATAGGAATATATAGAGAAAATCTTTAAACTTTCTTCCCAAAAACTATGACGCCTGGAAAGCTGAAATTAAATTGGAAGCATCCTCAGGTAGTGTAGATTTTAGTTTGTTCAAATCATGGTACCCGGGGGCAGGGTTGGGCCAAGGTAGGGGGATCAAGTTTTACATAGGAATATATTGAGAAAATCTTTAAACTTTCTTCTCAAAAACTATGACGCCAGGAAAGCTCAAATTAAAATGGAAGCATCCTCAGGAAGTGAATATTCTTTTTTGTTCAAATCATGGTCCCCGGGGGAAGGGTAGGGCCACAGTAGGGGGATCAAGTTTTACATAGGAACATATAGAGGAAATCTTTAAACTTTCTTCTCAAAAACTATGACGCCAGGAAAGCTCAAATTAAAATGGAAGCATCCTCAGGAAGTGAATATTCTTGTTTATTCAAATCATGGTCCCCTGGGGTAGGGTAGGGCCACAGTAGGGGGATCAAATTTTACATAGGAATATATAGAGGAAATCTTTAAACTTTCTTCTCAAAAACTATGACGCCAGGAAAGCTCAAATTAAAATGGAAGCATCCTCAGGTAGTGTAGATTTTAGTTTGTTCAAATCATGGTCCCCGGGGGAAGGGTTGGGCCACAGTAGGGGGATCAAGTTTTACATAGGAATATATAGAGAAAATCTTTAAACTTTCTTCTAAAAAAGTATGACGCCAGGAAAGCTCAAATTAAAATGGAAGCATCCTCAGGTAGTGTAGATTTTAGTTTGTTCAAATCATGGTCCCCGGGGGTAGGGTAGGGCCACAGTAGGGGGATCAAGTTTTACATAGGAATATATAGAGAAAATCTTTAAACTTTCTTCTCAAAAACTATGACGCCAGGAAAGCTCAAATTAAAATGGAAGCATCCTCAAGAAGTGAGTATTTTTGTTTGTTCAAATTATGGTCCCCGGGGGTAGGGTAGGGCCACAGTAGGGGGATCAAGTTTTACATAGGAATATATAGAGAAAATCTTTAAACTTTCTTCTCAAAAACTATGACGCCAGGAAAGCTCAAATTAAAATGGAAGCATCCTCAGGTAGTGTAGATTTTAGTTTGTTCAAATCATGGTCCCCGGGGGTAGGGTAGGGCCACAGTAGGGGGATCAAGTTTTACATAGGAATATATAGAGAAAATCTTTAAACTTTCTTCCCAAAAACTATGACGCCTGGAAAGCTGAAATTAAATTGGAAGCATCCTCAGGTAGTGTAGATTTTAGTTTGTTCAAATCATGGTCCCTGGGGGTAGGGTTGGGCCAAGGTAGGGGGATCAAGTTTTACATAGGAATATATAGAGAAAATCTTTAAACTTTCTTCTCAAAAACTATGACGCCAGGAAAGCTCAAATTAAAATGGAAGCATCCTCAGGAAGTGAATATTCTTTTTTGTTCAAATCATGGTCCCCGGGGGAAGGGTAGGGCCACAGTAGGGGGATCAAGTTTTACATAGGAACATATAGAGGAAATCTTTAAACTTTCTTCTCAAAAACTATGACGCCAGGAAAGCTCAAATTAAAATGGAAGCATCCTCAGGAAGTGAATATTCTTGTTTATTCAAATCATGGTCCCCTGGGGTAGGGTAGGGCCACAGTAGGGGGATCAAATTTTACATAGGAATATATAGAGGAAATCTTTAAACTTTCTTCTCAAAAACTATGACGCCAGGAAAGCTCAAATTAAAATGGAAGCATCCTCAGGTAGTGTAGATTTTAGTTTGTTCAAATCATGGTCCCCGGGGGAAGGGTTGGGCCACAGTAGGGGGATCAAGTTTTACATAGGAATATATTGAGAAAATCTTTAAACTTTCTTCTAAAAAAGTATGACGCCAGGAAAGCTCAAATTAAAATGGAAGCATCCTCAGGTAGTGTAGATTTTAGTTTGTTCAAATCATGGTCCCCGGGGGTAGGGTAGGGCCACAGTAGGGGGATCAAGTTTTACATAGGAATATATAGAGAAAATCTTTAAACTTTCTTCCCAAAAACTATGACGCCAGGAAAGCTCAAATTAAAATGGAAGCATCCTCAAGAAGTGAGTATTTTTGTTTGTTCAAACTATGGTCCCCGGGGGTAGGGTAGGGCCACAGTAGGGGGATCAAGTTTTACATAGGAATATATAGAGAAAATCTTTAAACTTTCTTCTCAAAAACTATGACGCCAGGAAAGCTCAAATTAAAATGGAAGCATCCTCAGGTAGTGTAGATTTTAGTTTGTTCAAATCATGGTCCCCGGGGGTAGGGTAGGGCCACAGTAGGGGGATCAAGTTTTACATAGGAATATATAGAGAAAATCTTTAAACTTTCTTCCCAAAAACTATGACGCCAGGAAAGCTCAAATTAAAATGGAAGCATCCTCAGGTAGTGTAGATTTTAGTTTGTTCAAATCATGGTCCCCGGGGGTAGGGTAGGGCCACAGTAGGGGGATCAAGTTTTACATAGGAATATATAGAGAAAATCTTTAAACTTTCTTCTCAAAAACTATGACGCCAGGAAAGCTCAAATTAAAATGGAAGCATCCTCAAGAAGTGAGTATTTTTGTTTGTTCAAATTATGGTCCCCGGGGGTAGGGTAGGGCCACAGTAGGGGGATCAAGTTTTACATAGGAATATATAGAGAAAATCTTTAAACTTTCTTCTCAAAAACTATGACGCCAGGAAAGCTCAAATTAAAATGGAAGCATCCTCAGGTAGTGTAGATTTTAGTTTGTTCAAATCATGGTCCCCGGGGGTAGGGTAGGGCCACAGTAGGGGGATCAAGTTTTACATAGGAATATATAGAGAAAATCTTTAAACTTTCTTCCCAAAAACTATGACGCCTGGAAAGCTGAAATTAAATTGGAAGCATCCTCAGGTAGTGTAGATTTTAGTTTGTTCAAATCATGGTCCCTGGGGGTAGGGTTGGGCCAAGGTAGGGGGATCAAGTTTTACATAGGAATATATAGAGAAAATCTTTAAACTTTCTTCTCAAAAACTATGACGCCAGGAAAGCTCAAATTAAAATGGAAGCATCCTCAGGAAGTGAATATTCTTTTTTGTTCAAATCATGGTCCCCGGGGGAAGGGTAGGGCCACAGTAGGGGGATCAAGTTTTACATAGGAACATATAGAGGAAATCTTTAAACTTTCTTCTCAAAAACTATGACGCCAGGAAAGCTCAAATTAAAATGGAAGCATCCTCAGGAAGTGAATATTCTTGTTTATTCAAATCATGGTCCCCTGGGGTAGGGTAGGGCCACAGTAGGGGGATCAAATTTTACATAGGAATATATAGAGGAAATCTTTAAACTTTCTTCTCAAAAACTATGACGCCAGGAAAGCTCAAATTAAAATGGAAGCATCCTCAGGTAGTGTAGATTTTAGTTTGTTCAAATCATGGTCCCCGGGGGAAGGGTTGGGCCACAGTAGGGGGATCAAGTTTTACATAGGAATATATTGAGAAAATCTTTAAACTTTCTTCTAAAAAAGTATGACGCCAGGAAAGCTCAAATTAAAATGGAAGCATCCTCAGGTAGTGTAGATTTTAGTTTGTTCAAATCATGGTCCCCGGGGGTAGGGTAGGGCCACAGTAGGGGGATCAAGTTTTACATAGGAATATATAGAGAAAATCTTTAAACTTTCTTCCCAAAAACTATGACGCCAGGAAAGCTCAAATTAAAATGGAAGCATCCTCAAGAAGTGAGTATTTTTGTTTGTTCAAACTATGGTCCCCGGGGGTAGGGTAGGGCCACAGTAGGGGGATCAAGTTTTACATAGGAATATATAGAGAAAATCTTTAAACTTTCTTCTCAAAAACTATGACGCCAGGAAAGCTCAAATTAAAATGGAAGCATCCTCAGGTAGTGTAGATTTTAGTTTGTTCAAATCATGGTCCCCGGGGGTAGGGTAGGGCCACAGTAGGGGGATCAAGTTTTACATAGGAATATATAGAGAAAATCTTTAAACTTTCTTCCCAAAAACTATGACGCCTGGAAAGCTGAAATTAAATTGGAAGCATCCTCAGGTAGTGTAGATTTTAGTTTGTTCAAATCATGGTCCCTGGGGGTAGGGTTGGGCCAAGGTAGGGGGATCAAGTTTTACATAGGAATATATAGAGAAAATCTTTAAACTTTCTTCTCAAAAACTATGACGCCAGGAAAGCTCAAATTAAAATGGAAGCATCCTCAGGAAGTGAATATTCTTTTTTGTTCAAATCATGGTCCCCGGGGGAAGGGTAGGGCCACAGTAGGGGGATCAAGTTTTACATAGGAACATATAGAGGAAATCTTTAAGCTTTCTTCTCAAAAACTATGACGCCAGGAAAGCTCAAATTAAAATGGAAGCATCCTCAGGAAGTGTATATTCTTGTTTATTCAAATCATGGTCCCCTGGGGTAGGGTAGGGCCACAGTAGGGGGATCAAATTTTACATAGGAATATATAGAGGAAATCTTTAAACTCTCTTCTCATAAACTATGACGCCGGGAAAGCTCAAATTAAAATGGAAGCATCCTCAGGTAGTGTAGATTTTAGTTTGTTCAAATCATGGTCCCCGGGGGTAGGGTTGGGCCAAGGTAGGGGGATCAAGTTTTACATAGGAATATATAGAGAAAATCTTTAAACTTTCTTCTCAAAAACTATGACGCCAGGAAAGCTCAAATTAAAATGGAAGCATCCTCAGGAAGTGAATATTCTTTTTTGTTCAAATCATGGTCCCCGGGGGAAGGGTAGGGCCACAGTAGGGGGATCAAGTTTTACATAGGAACATATAGAGGAAATCTTTAAGCTTTCTTCTCAAAAACTATGACGCCAGGAAAGCTCAAATTAAAATGGAAGCATCCTCAGGAAGTGTATATTCTTGTTTATTCAAATCATGGTCCCCTGGGGTAGGGTAGGGCCACAGTAGGGGGATCAAATTTTACATAGGAATATATAGAGGAAATCTTTAAACTCTCTTCTCATAAACTATGACGCCGGGAAAGCTCAAATTAAAATGGAAGCATCCTCAGGTAGTGTAGATTTTAGTTTGTTCAAATCATGGTCCCCGGGGGTAGGGTTGGGCCAAGGTAGGGGGATCAAGTTTTACATAGGAATATATAGAGAAAATCTTTAAACTTTCTTCTCAAAAACTATGACGCCAGGAAAGCTCAAATTAAAATGGAAGCATCCTCAGGAAGTGAATATTCTTTTTTGTTCAAATCATGGTCCCCGGGGTAAGGGTAGGGCCACAGTAGGGGGATCAAGTTTTACATAGGAACATATAGAGGAAATCTTTAAACTTTCTTCTCAAAAACTATGACGCCAGGAAAGCTCAAATTAAAATGGAAGCATCCTCAGGAAGTGAATATTCTTGTTTATTCAAATCATGGTCCCCTGGGGTAGGGTAGGGCCACAGTAGGGGGATCAAATTTTACATAGGAATATATAGAGGAAATCTTTAAACTTTCTTCTCAAAAACTATGACGCCAGGAAAGCTCAAATTAAAATGGAAGCATCCTCAGGATGTGAATATTCTTGTTTGTTCAAGTCATGGTCCCCGTGGGTAGGGTAGGGCCACAGTAGGGGAATCAAGTTTTACATAGGGATATATTGAGAAAATCTTTAAACTTTCTTCTCAAAAATTATGACGCCAGGAAAGCTCAAATTAAAATGGAAGCATCTCAGAAAGTGAATATTCTTGTTTATTCAAATCATGGTCCCCTGGGGTAGGGTAGGGCCACAGTAGGGGGATCAAATTTTACATAGGAATATATAGAGAAAATCTTTAAACTTTCTTCTCAAAAACTATGACGCCAGGAAAGCTCAAATTAAAATGGAAGCATCCTCAGGTAGTGTAGATTTTAGTTTGTTCAAATCATGGTTCCCGGAGGTAGGGTTGGGCCACAGTAGGGGGATCAAGTTTTACATAGGAATATATAGAGGAAATCTTTAAACTTTCTTCTCAAAAACTATGACGCCAGGAAAGCTCAAATTAAAATGGAAGCATCCTCAGGAAGCGAATATTCTTATTTGTTCAAATCATGGTCCCAGGGGGTAGGGTAGGGCCACAGTAGGGGGATCAAGTTTTACATAGGAATATATAGAGAAAATCTTTAAACTTTCTTCCCAAAAACTATGACGCCTGGAAAGGTGAAATTAAATTGGAAGCATCCTCAGGTAGTGTAGATTTTAGTTTGTTCAAATCATGGTCCCCGGGGGAAGGTTAGGGCCACAGTAGGGGGATCAAGTTTTACATAGGAATATATAGAGAAAATCTTTAAACTTTCTTCTCAAAAACTATGACACCAGGAAAGCTCAAATTAAAATGGAAGCATCCTCAGGAAGTGAATATTCTTGTTTATTCAAATCATGGTCCCCTGGGGTAGGGTAGGGCCACAGTAGGGGGATCAAGTTTTACATAGGAATATATAGAGGAAATCTTTAAACTTTCTTCTCAAAAACTATGACGCCAGGAAAGCTCAAATTAAAATGGAAGCATCCTCAAGAAGTGAGTATTTTTGTTTGTTCAAATCATGGTCCCCTGGGGTAGGGTAGGGCCACAGTAGGGGGATCAAGTTTTACATAGGAATATATAGAGAAAATCTTTAAACTTTCTTCTAAAAACTATGACGCCAGGAAAGCTCAAATTAAAATGGAAGCATACTCAGGTAGTGTAGATTTTAGTTTGTTCAAATCATGGTCCCCGGGGGTAGGGTTAGGCCACAGTAGGGGGATCAAGTTTTACATAGGAATATATAGAGAAAATCTTTAAACTTTCTTCTCAAAAACTATGACGCCAGGAAAGCTCAAATTAAAATGGAAGCATCCTCAGGAAGTGAATATTCTTGTTTGTTTAAATCATAGTCCCCGGGGGTAGGGTTGGGCCACAGTAGGGGGATCAAATTTTACATAGGGATATATAGAAGAAATTTTAAAACTTTCTTCTCAAAACCTATGACGCCAGGAAAGCTCAAATTAAAATGGAAGCATCCTCGAGAAGTGAATATTCTTGTTTGTTCAAATCATGGTCCCCGTGGGTAGGGTAGGGCCACAGTAGGGGAATCAAGTTTTACATAGGGATATATTGAGAAAATCTTTAAACTTTCTTCTCAAAAATTATGACGCCAGGAAAGCTCAAATTAAAATGGAAGCATCTCAGAAAGTGAATATTCTTGTTTATTCAAATCATGGTCCCCTGGGGTAGGGTAGGGCCACAGTAGGGGGATCAAATTTTACATAGGAATATATAGAGGAAATCTTTAAACTTTCTTCTCAAAAACTATGACGCCAGGAAAGCTCAAATTAAAATGGAAGCATCCTCAGGTAGTGTAGATTTTAGTTTGTTCAAATCATGGTCCCCGGAGGTAGGGTTGGGCCACAGTAGGGGGATCAAGTTTTACATAGGAATATATTGTGAACATCTTTAAACTTTCTTCTCAAAAACTATGACGCCAGGAAAGCTCAAATTAAAATGGAAGCATCCTCAGGTAGTGTAGATTTTAGTTTGTTCAAATCATGGTCCCCGGAGGTAGGGTTGGGCCACAGTAGGGGGATCAAGTTTTACATAGGAATATACAGAGGAAATCTTTAAACTTTCTTCTCAAAAACTATGACGCCAGGAAAGCTCAAATTAAAATGGAAGCATCCTCAGGAAGCGAATATTCTTGTTTGTTCAAATCATGGTCCCCGGGGGAAGGGTTGGGCCACAGTAGGGGGATCAAGTTTTACATAGGAATATATAGAGAAAATCTTTAAACTTTCTTCTCAAAAATTATGACGCCAGGAAAGCTCAAATTAAAATGGAAGCATCCTCAGGAAGTGAATATTCTTGTTTATTCAAATCATGGTCCCCTGGGGTAGGGTAGGGCCACAGTAGGGGGATCAAATTTTACATAGGAATATATAGAGGAAATCTTTAAACTTTTTTCTCAAAAACTATGACGCCAGGAAAGCTCAAATTAAAATGGAAGCATCCTCAGGTAGTGTAGATTTTAGTTTGTTCAAATCATGGTTCCCGGAGATAGGGTTGGGCCACAGTAGGGGGATCAAGTTTTATTTAGGAATATATAGAGGAAATCTTTAAACTTTCTTCTCAAAAACTATGACGCCAGGAAAGCTCAAATTAAAATGGAAGCATCCTCAGGAAGCGAATATTCTTGTTTGTTCAAATCATGGTCCCCGGAGGTAGGGTAGGGCCACAGTAGGGGGATCAAGTTTTACATAGGAATATATAGAGAAAATCTTTAAACTTTCTTCCCAAAAACTATGACGCCTGGAAAGGTGAAATTAAATTGGAAGCATCCTCAGGTAGTGTAGATTTTAGTTTGTTTAAATCATGGTCCCCAGGGGTAGGGTTGGGCCACAGTAGGGGGATCAAGTTTTACATAGGAATATATAGAGAAAATCTTTAAACTTTCTTCTCAAAAACTATGACGCCAGGAAAGCTCAAATTAAAATGGAAGCATCCTCAGGAAGTGAATATTCTTGTTTATTCAAATCATGGTCCCCTGGGGTAGGGTAGGGCCACAGTAGGGGGATCAAATTTTACATAGGAATATATAGAGGAAATCTTTAAACTTTCTTCTCAAAAACTATGACGCCAGGAAAGCTCAAATTAAAATGTAAGCATCCTCAGGAAGTGAATATTCTTGTTTGTTCAAATCATGGTCCCAAGGGGTAGGGTAGGGCCACAGTAGGGGGATCAAGTTTTACATAGGAATATATAGAGAAAATCTTTAAACTTTCTTCTAAAAACTATGACGCCAAGAAAGCTCAAATTAAAATGGAAGCATACTCAGGTAGTGTAGATTTTAGTTTGTTCAAATCATGGTCCCCGGGGGTAGGGTTAGGCCACAGTAGGGGGATCAAGTTTTACATAGGAATATATAGAGAAAATCTTTAAACTTTCTTCTCAAAAACTATGACGCCAGGAAAGCTCAAATTAAAATGGAAGCATCCTCAGGAAGTGAATATTCTTGTTTGTTCAAATCATAGTCCCCGGGGGTAGGGTTGGGCCACAGTAGGGGGATCAAATTTTACATAGGGATATATAGAAGAAATTTTAAAACTTTCTTCTCAAAACCTATGACGCCAGGAAAGCTCAAATTAAAATAGAAGCATCCTCGAGTAGTGAATATTCTTGTTTGTTCAAATCATGGTCCCCTGGGGTAGGGTTAGGCCACAGTAGGGGGATCAAATTTTACATAGGAACACATAGAGAAAATCTTTAAACTTTCTTCTCAAAACCTATGACGCCAGGAAAGCTCAAATTAAAATGGAAGCATCCTCAGGACGTGAATATTCTTGTTTGTTCAAATCATGGTCCCCGAGGGTAGGGTAGGGCCACAGTAGGGGGATCAAGTTTTACTTAGGAATATATGGAGAAAATCTTTAAACTTTCTTCTCAAAAACTATGACGCCAGGAAAGCTCAAATTAAAATGGAAGCATCCTCAGGTAGTGTAGATTTTAGTTTGTTCAAATCATGGTCCCCGGAGGTAGGGTTGGGCCACAGTAGGGGGATCAAGTTTTACATAGGAATATATTGTGAAAATCTTTAAACTTTCTTCTCAAAAACTATGACGCCAGGAAAGCTCAAATTAAAATGGAAGCATCCTCAGGTAGTGTAGATTTTAGTTTGTTCAAATCATGGTCCCCGGAGGTAGGGTTGGGCCACAGTAGGGGGATCAAGTTTTACATAGGAATATATAGAGAAAATCTTTAAACTTTCTTCTCAAAAACTATGACGCCAGGAAAGCTCAAATTAAAATGGAAGCATCCTCAGGAAGCGAATATTCTTGTTTGTTCAAATCATGGTCCCCGGGGGAAGGGTTGGGCCACATTAGGGGGATCAAGTTTTACATAGGGATATATAGAGAAAATCTTTAAACTTTCTTCTCAAAAATTATGACGCCAGGAAAGCTCAAATTAAAATGGAAGCATCCTCAGGAAGTGAATATTCTTGTTTATTCAAATCATGGTCCCCTGGGGTAGGGTAGGGCCACAGTAGGGGGATCAAATTTGAAATAGGAATATATAGAGGAAATCTTTAAACTTTTTTCTCAAAAACTATGACGCCAGGAAAGCTCAAATTAAAATGGAAGCATCCTCAGGTAGTGTAGATTTTAGTTTGTTCAAATCATGGTTCCCGGAGGTAGGGTTGGGCCACAGTAGGGGGATCAAGTTTTACATAGGAATATATAGAGGAAATCTTTAAACTTTCTTCTCAAAAACTATGACGCCAGGAAAGCTCAAATTAAAATGGAAGCATCCTCAGGAATCGAATATTCTTGTTTGTTCAAATCATGGTCCCCGGGGGAAGGGTAGGGCCACAGTAGGGGGATCAAGTTTTACATAGGAATATATAGAGAAAATCTTTAAACTTTCTTCCCAAAAACTATGACGCCTGGAAAGGTGAAATTAAATTGGAAGCATCCTCAGGTAGTGTAGATTTTAGTTTGTTTAAATCATGGTCCCCGGGGGTAGGGTTGGGCCACAGTAGGGGGATCAAGTTTTACATAGGAATATATAGAGAAAATCTTTAAACTTTCTTCTCAAAAACTATGACGCCAGGAAAGCTCAAATTAAAATGGAAGCATCCTCAGGAAGTGAATATTCTTGTTTATTCAAATCATGGTCCCCTGGGGTAGGGTAGGGCCACATTAGGGGGATCAAATTTTACATAGGGATATATAGAAGAAATTTTAAAACTTTCTTCTCAAAACCTATGACGCCAGGAAAGCTCAAATTAAAATAGAAGCATCCTCGAGAAGTGAATAGTCTTGTTTGTTCAAATCATGGTCCCCTGGGGTAGGGTTAGGCCACAGTAGGGGGATCAAATTTTACATAGGAATATATAGAGAAAATCTTTAAACTTTCTTCTCAAAACCTATGACGCCAGGAAAGCTCAAATTAAAATGGAAGCATCCTCAGGAAGTGTATATTCTTGTTTGTTCAAATCATGGTCCCAAGGGGTAGGGTAGGGCCACAGTAGGGGGATCAAGTTTTACTTAGGAATATATGGAGAAAATCTTTAAACTTTCTTCTCAAAAACTATGACGCCAGGAAAGCTCAAATTAAAATGGAAGCATCCTCAGGTAGTGTTGATTTTAGTTTGTTCAAATCATGGTCCCCGGGGGAAGGGTAGGGCCACAGTAGGGGGATCAAGTTTTACATAGGAATATATAGAGGAAATCTTTAAACTTTCTTCTCAAAAACTATGACGCCAGGAAAGCTCAAATTAAAATGGAAGCATCCTCAAGAAGTGAGTATTTTTGTTTGTTCAAATCATGGTCCCCGGGGGTAGGGTAGGGCCACAGTAGGGGGATCAAATTTTACATAGGAATATATAGAAGATATCTTTAAACTTTTTTCTAAAAAACTATGACGCCAGGAAAGCTCAAATTAAAATGGAAGCATCCTCAGGAAGTGAATATTCTTGTTTGTTCAAATCATGGTCCCAAGGGGTAGGGTAGGGCCACAGTAGGGGGATCAAGTTTTACATAGGAATATATAGAGAAAATCTTTAAACTTTCTTCTCAAAAACTATGACGCCAGGAAAGCTCAAATTAAAATGGAAGCATCCTCAGGTAGTGTATATTTTGGTTTGTTCAAATCATGGTCCCCTGGGGTAGGGTAGGGCCACAGTAGGGGGATCAAGTTTTACATAGGAATATATAGAGGAAATCTTTAAACTTTCTTCTCAAAAACTATGACGCCAGGAAAGCTCAAATTAAAATGGAAGCATCCTCAGGTAGTGTAGATTTTAGTTTGTTCAAATCATGGTCCCCGGAGGTAGGGTAGGGCCACAGTAGGGGGATCAAGTTTTACATAGGAATATATAGAGAAAATCTTTAAACTTTCTTCTCAAAAACTATGACGCCAGGAAAGCTCAAATTAAAATGGAAGCATCCTCAGGAAGCGAATATTCTTGTTTGTTCAAATCATGGTCCCCGGGGGAAGGGTTGGGCCACAGTAGGGGGATCAAGTTTTACATAGGAATATATAGGGAAAATCTTTAAACTTTCTTCTAAAAAAGTATGACGCCAGGAAAGCTCAAATTAAAATGGAAGCATCCTCAGGTAGTGTAGATTTTAGTTTGTTCAAATCATGGTCCCCGGAGGTAGGGTTGGGCCACAGTAGGGGGATCAAGTTTTACATAGGAATATATAGAGGAAATCTTTAAACTTTCTTCTCAAAAACAATGACGCCAGGAAAGCTCAAATCAAAATGGAAGCATCCTCAGGAAGCAAATATTCTTGTTTGTTCAAATCATGGTCCCCGGGGGAAGGGTTGGGCCACAGTAGGGGGATCAAGTTTTACATAGGAATATATAGAGAAAATCTTTAAACTTTCTTCTCAAAAACTATGACGCCAGGAAAGCTCAAATTAAAATGGAAGCATCCTCAGGTAGTGTAGATTTTAGTTTGTTCAAATCATGGTCCCCGGGGGTACGGTAGGGCCACAGTAGGGGGATCAAGTTTTACATAGGAATATATAGAGAAAATCTTTAAACTTTCTTCTCAAAAACTATGACGCCTGGAAAGCTCAAATTAAATTGGAAGCATCCTCAGGTAGTGTAGATTTTAGTTTGTTTAAATCATGGTCCCCGGGGGTATGGTTGGGCCACAGTAGGGGGATCAAATTTTACATAGGAATATATAGAAGAAATTTTAAAACTTTCTTCTCAAAACCTATGACGCCAGGAAAGCTCAAATTAAAATGGAAGCATCCTCAGGAAGCAAATATTCTTGTTTGTTCAAATCATGGTCCCTGGGGTTGGGTACGGCTACAGTAGGGGGATCAAGTTTTACATAGGAATATATGGGGAAAATCTTTAAACTTTCTTCTCAAAAACTATGACGCCAGGAAAGCTCAAATTAAAATGGAAGCATCCTCAGGTAGTGTAGATTTTAGTTTGTTCAAATCATGGTCCCCGGGGGTAGGGTTGGGCCACAGTAGGGGGATCAAGTTTTACATAGGAATATATAGAGAAAATCTTTAAACTTTCTTCTCAAAAACTATGACGCCAGGAAAGCTCAAATTAAAATGGAAGCATCCTCGGGAAGTGAATATTCTTTTTTTTTCAAATCATGGTCCCCGGGGTAAGGGTAGGGCCACAGTAGGGGGATCAAGTTTTACATAGGAACATATAGAGAAAATCTTTAAACTTTCTTCTCAAAAACTATGACGCCAGGAAAGCTCAAATTAAAATGGAAGCATCCTCAGGAAGTGAATATTCTTGTTTATTCAAATCATGGTCCCCTGGGGTAGGGTAGGGCCACAGTAGGGGGATCAAGTTTTACATAGGAATATATAGAGAAAATCTTTAAACTTTCTTCTAAAAAAGTATGACGCCAGGAAAGCTCAAATTAAATGGAAGCATCCTCAGGTAGTGTAGATTTTAGTTTGTTCAAATCATGGTCCCCAGGGGAAGGGTAGGGCCACAGTAGGGGGATCAAGTTTTACATAGGAATATATAGAGAAAATCTTTAAACTTTCTTCTCAAAAACTATGACGCCAGGAAAGCTCAAATTAAAATGGAAGCATCCTCGGGAAGTGAATATTCTTTTTTGTTCAAATCATGGTCCCCGGGGTAAGGGTAGGGCCACAGTAGGGGGATCAAGTTTTACATAGGAACATATAGAGAAAATCTTTAAACTTTCTTCTCAAAAACTATGACGCCAGGAAAGCTCAAATTAAAATGGAAGCATCCTCAGGAAGTGAATATTCTTGTTTATTCAAATCATGGTCCCCTGGGGTAGGGTAGGGCCACAGTAGGGGGATCAAGTTTTACATAGGAATATATAGAGAAAATCTTTAAACTTTCTTCTAAAAAAGTATGACGCCAGGAAAGCTCAAATTAAAATGGAAGCATCCTCAGGTAGTGTAGATTTTAGTTTGTTCAAATCATGGTCCCCAGGGGAAGGGTTGGGCCACAGTAGGGGGATCAAGTTTTACATAGGAATATATTGAGAAAATCTTTAAACTTTCTTCTAAAAGAGTATGACGCCAGGAAAGGTCAAATTAAAATGGAAGCATCCTCAGGAAGTGAATATTCTTTTTTGTTCAAATCATGGTCCCCGGGGGAAGGGTAAGGCCACAGTAGGGGGGTCAAGTTTTTCATAGGAATATATAGAGGAAATCTTTAAACTTTCTTCTCAAAAACTATGACGCCAGGAAAGCTCAAATTAAAATGGAAGCATCCTCAGGATGTGAATATTCTTGTTTGTTCAAGTCATGGTCCCCGTGGGTAGGGTAGGGCCACAGTAAGGGAATCAAGTTTTACATAGGGATATATTGAGAAAATCTTTTAACTTTCTTCTCAAAAATTATGACGCCAGGAAAGCTCAAATTAAAATGGAAGCATCCTCAGGAAGTGAATATTCTTGTTTGTTCAAATCATGGTCCCCTGGGGTAGGGTAGGGCCACAGTAGGGGGATCAAATTTTACATAGGAATATATAGAGAAAATCTTTAAACTTTCTTCTCAAAAACAATGACGCCAGGAAAGCTCAAATCAAAATGGAAGCATCCTCAGGAAGCAAATATTCTTGTTTGTTCAAATCATGGTCCCCGGGGGAAGGGTTGGGCCACAGTAGGGGGATCAAGTTTTACATAGGAATATATAGAGAAAATCTTTAAACTTTCTTCTCAAAAACTATGACGCCAGGAAAGCTCAAATTAAAATGGAAGCATCCTCAGGTAGTGTAGATTTTAGTTTGTTCAAATCATGGTCCCCGGGGGTACGGTAGGGCCACAGTAGGGGGATCAAGTTTTACATAGGAATATATAGAGAAAATCTTTAAACTTTCTTCTCAAAAACTATGACGCCTGGAAAGCTCAAATTAAATTGGAAGCATCCTCAGGTAGTGTAGATTTTAGTTTGTTTAAATCATGGTCCCCGGGGGTATGGTTGGGCCACAGTAGGGGGATCAAATTTTACATAGGAATATATAGAAGAAATTTTAAAACTTTCTTCTCAAAACCTATGACGCCAGGAAAGCTCAAATTAAAATGGAAGCATCCTCAGGAAGCAAATATTCTTGTTTGTTCAAATCATGGTCCCTGGGGTTGGGTACGGCTACAGTAGGGGGATCAAGTTTTACATAGGAATATATGGGGAAAATCTTTAAACTTTCTTCTCAAAAACTATGACGCCAGGAAAGCTCAAATTAAAATGGAAGCATCCTCAGGTAGTGTAGATTTTAGTTTGTTCAAATCATGGTCCCCGGGGGTAGGGTTGGGCCACAGTAGGGGGATCAAGTTTTACATAGGAATATATAGAGAAAATCTTTAAACTTTCTTCTCAAAAACTATGACGCCAGGAAAGCTCAAATTAAAATGGAAGCATCCTCGGGAAGTGAATATTCTTTTTTTTTCAAATCATGGTCCCCGGGGTAAGGGTAGGGCCACAGTAGGGGGATCAAGTTTTACATAGGAACATATAGAGAAAATCTTTAAACTTTCTTCTCAAAAACTATGACGCCAGGAAAGCTCAAATTAAAATGGAAGCATCCTCAGGAAGTGAATATTCTTGTTTATTCAAATCATGGTCCCCTGGGGTAGGGTAGGGCCACAGTAGGGGGATCAAGTTTTACATAGGAATATATAGAGAAAATCTTTAAACTTTCTTCTAAAAAAGTATGACGCCAGGAAAGCTCAAATTAAATGGAAGCATCCTCAGGTAGTGTAGATTTTAGTTTGTTCAAATCATGGTCCCCAGGGGAAGGGTAGGGCCACAGTAGGGGGATCAAGTTTTACATAGGAATATATAGAGAAAATCTTTAAACTTTCTTCTCAAAAACTATGACGCCAGGAAAGCTCAAATTAAAATGGAAGCATCCTCGGGAAGTGAATATTCTTTTTTGTTCAAATCATGGTCCCCGGGGTAAGGGTAGGGCCACAGTAGGGGGATCAAGTTTTACATAGGAACATATAGAGAAAATCTTTAAACTTTCTTCTCAAAAACTATGACGCCAGGAAAGCTCAAATTAAAATGGAAGCATCCTCAGGAAGTGAATATTCTTGTTTATTCAAATCATGGTCCCCTGGGGTAGGGTAGGGCCACAGTAGGGGGATCAAGTTTTACATAGGAATATATAGAGAAAATCTTTAAACTTTCTTCTAAAAAAGTATGACGCCAGGAAAGCTCAAATTAAATGGAAGCATCCTCAGGTAGTGTAGATTTTAGTTTGTTCAAATCATGGTCCCCAGGGGAAGGGTAGGGCCACAGTAGGGGGATCAAGTTTTACATAGGAATATATTGAGAAAATCTTTAAACTTTCTTCTAAAAGAGTATGACGCCAGGAAAGGTCAAATTAAAATGGAAGCATCCTCAGGAAGTGAATATTCTTTTTTGTTCAAATCATGGTCCCCGGGGGAAGGGTAAGGCCACAGTAGGGGGGTCAAGTTTTTCATAGGAATATATAGAGGAAATCTTTAAACTTTCTTCTCAAAAACTATGACGCCAGGAAAGCTCAAATTAAAATGGAAGCATCCTCAGGATGTGAATATTCTTGTTTATTCAAATCATGGTCCCCTGGGGTAGGGTAGGGCCACAGTAGGGGGATCAAGTTTTACATAGGAATATATAGAGAAAATCTTTAAACTTTCTTCTAAAAAAGTATGACGCCAGGAAAGCTCAAATTAAAATGGAAGCATCCTCAGGTAGTGTAGATTTTAGTTTGTTCAAATCATGGTCCCCAGGGGAAGGGTTGGGCCACAGTAGGGGGATCAAGTTTTACATAGGAATATATTGAGAAAATCTTTAAACTTTCTTCTAAAAGAGTATGACGCCAGGAAAGGTCAAATTAAAATGGAAGCATCCTCAGGAAGTGAATATTCTTTTTTGTTCAAATCATGGTCCCCGGGGGAAGGGTAAGGCCACAGTAGGGGGGTCAAGTTTTTCATAGGAATATATAGAGGAAATCTTTAAACTTTCTTCTCAAAAACTATGACGCCAGGAAAGCTCAAATTAAAATGGAAGCATCCTCAGGATGTGAATATTCTTGTTTGTTCAAGTCATGGTCCCCGTGGGTAGGGTAGGGCCACAGTAAGGGAATCAAGTTTTACATAGGGATATATTGAGAAAATCTTTTAACTTTCTTCTCAAAAATTATGACGCCAGGAAAGCTCAAATTAAAATGGAAGCATCCTCAGGAAGTGAATATTCTTGTTTGTTCAAATCATGGTCCCCTGGGGTAGGGTAGGGCCACAGTAGGGGGATCAAATTTTACATAGGAATATATAGAGGAAATCTTTAAACTTTCTTCTCAAAAACTATGACGCCAGGAAAGCTCAAATTAAAATGGAAGCATCCTCAGGTAGTGTAGATTTTAGTTTGTTCAAATCATGGTTCCCGGAGGTAGGGTTGGGCCACAGTAAGGGGATCAAGTTTTACATAGGAATATATAGAGGAAATCTTTAAACTTTCTTCTCAAAAACTATGACGCCAGGAAAGCTCAAATTAAAATGGAAGCATCCTCAGGTAGTGTAGATTTTAGTTTGTTCAAATCATGGTCCCCGGGGGTAGGGTAGGGCCACAGTAGGGGGATCAAGTTTTACATAGGAATATATAGAGAAAATCTTTAAACTTTCTTCCCAAAAACTATGACGCCAGGAAAGCTCAAATTAAAATGGAAGCATCCTCAAGAAGTGAGTATTTTTGTTTGTTCAAATCATGGTCCCCGGGGGTAGGGTAGGGCCACAGTAGGGGGATCAAGTTTTACATAGGAATATATAGAGAAAATCTTTAAACTTTCTTCCCAAAAACTATGACGCCTGAAAAGCTGAAATTAAAATGGAAGCATCCTCAGGTAGTGTAGATTTTAGTTTGTTTAAATCATGGTCCCCGGGGGTAGGGTTGGGCCACAGTAGTGGGATCAAGTTTTACATAGGAATATATAGAGAAAATCTTTAAACTTTCTTCTCAAAAACTATGACGCCAGGAAAGCTCAAATTAAAATGGAAGCATCCTCAAGAAGTGAGTATTTTTGTTTGTTCAAATCATGGTCCCCGGGGGTAGGGTAGGGCCACAGTAGGGGGATCAAATTTTACATAGGAATATATAGAAGATATCTTTAAACTTTTTTCTAAAAAACTATGACGCCAGGAAAGCTCAAATTAAAATGGAAGCATACTCAGGTAGTGTAGATTTTAGTTTGTTCAAATCATGGTCCCCGGGGGTAGGGTTAGGCCACAGTAGGGGGATCAAGTTTTACATAGGAATATATAGAGAAAATCTTTAAACTTTCTTCTAAAAACTATGACGCCAGGAAAGCTCAAATTAAAATGGAAGCATCCTCAGGTAGTGTATATTTTGGTTTGTTCAAATCATGGTCCCCTGGGGTAGGGTAGGGCCACAGTATGGGGATCAAGTTTTACATAGGAATATATAGAGGAAATCTTTAAACTTTCTTCTCAAAAACTATGACGCCAGGAAAGCTCAAATTAAAATGGAAGCATCCTCAGGTAGTGTAGATTTTAGTTTGTTCAAATCATGGTCCCCTGGGGTCGGCTAGGGCCACAGTAGGGGGATCAAGTTTTACATTGGAATATATAGAGAAAATCTTTAAACTTTCTTCACAAAAACTATGACGCCAGGAAAGCTCAAATTAAAATGGAAGCATCCTCAGGTAGTGTAGATTTTAGTTTGTTCAAATCATGGTCCCCGGGGGAAGGGTAGGGCCACAGTAGGGGGATCAAGTTTTACATAGGAATATATAGAGTAAATCTTTAAACTTTCTTCTCAAAAACTATGACGCCAGGAAAGCTCAAATTAAAATGGAAGCATCCTCAGGTAGTGTAGATTTTAGTTTGTTCAAATCATGGTCCCCGGGGGAAGGGTTGGGCCACAGTAGGGGGATCAAGTTTTACATAGGAATATATTGAGAAAATCTTTAAACTTTCTTCTAAAAAAGTATGACGCCAGGAAAGCTCAAATTAAAATGGAAGCATCCTCAGGAAGTGTATATTCTTGTTTATTCAAATCATGGTCCCCTGGGGTAGGGTAGGGCCACAGTAGGGGGATCAAATTTTACATAGGAATATATAGAGGAAATCTTTAAACTCTCTTCTCAAAAACTATGACTCCGGGAAAGCTCAAATTAAAATGGAAGCATCCTCAGGTAGTGTAGATTTTAGTTTGTTCAAATCATGGTCCCCGGGGGAAGGGTAGGGCCACAGTAGGGGGATCAAGTTTTACATAGGAATATATTGAGAAAATCTTTAAACTTTCTTCTAAAAAAGTATCACGCCAGGAAAGCTCAAATTAAAATGGAAGCATCCTCAAGAAGTGAGTATTTTTGTTTGTTCAAATCATGGTCCCCGGGGGTAGGGTAGGGCCACAGTAGGGGGATCAAGTTTTACATAGGAATATATAGAGAAAATCTTTAAACTTTCTTCCCAAAAACTATGACGCCTGGAAAGCTGAAATTAAAATGGAAGCATCCTCAGGTAGTGTAGATTTTAGTTTGTTTAAATCATGGTCCCCGGGGGTAGGGTTGGGCCACAGTAGTGGGATCAAGTTTTACATAGGAATATATAGAGAAAATCTTTAAACTTTCTTCTCAAAAACTATGACGCCAGGAAAGCTCAAATTAAAATGGAAGCATCCTCAAGAAGTGAGTATTTTTGTTTGTTCAAATCATGGTCCCCGGGGGTAGGGTAGGGCCACAGTAGGGGGATCAAATTTTACATAGGAATATATAGAAGATATCTTTAAACTTTTTTCTAAAAAACTATGACGCCAGGAAAGCTCAAATTAAAATGGAAGCATCCTCAGGTAGTGTAGATTTTAGTTTGTTCAAATCATGGTCCCCTGGGGTAGGCTAGGGCCACAGTAGGGGGATCAAGTTTTACATTGGAATATATAGAGAAAATCTTTAAACTTTCTTCACAAAAACTATGACGCCAGGAAAGCTCAAATTAAAATGGAAGCATCCTCAGGTAGTGTATATTTTGGTTTGTTCAAATCATGGTCCCCGGGGGAAGGGTAGGGCCACAGTAGGGGGATCAAGTTTTACATAGGAATATATAGAGTAAATCTTTAAACTTTCTTCTCAAAAACTATGACGCCAGGAAAGCTCAAATTAAAATGGAAGCATCCTCAGGTAGTGTAGATTTTAGTTTGTTCAAATCATGGTCCCCGGGGGAAGGGTTGGGCCACAGTAGGGGGATCAAGTTTTACATAGGAATATATTGAGAAAATCTTTAAACTTTCTTCTAAAAAAGTATGACGCCAGGAAAGCTCAAATTAAAATGGAAGCATCCTCAGGAAGTGTATATTCTTGTTTATTCAAATCATGGTCCCCTGGGGTAGGGTAGGGCCACAGTAGGGGGATCAAATTTTACATAGGAATATATAGAGGAAATCTTTAAACTCTCTTCTCAAAAACTATGACTCCGGGAAAGCTCAAATTAAAATGGAAGCATCCTCAGGTAGTGTAGATTTTAGTTTGTTCAAATCATGGTCCCCGGGGGTAGGGTAGGGCCACAGTAGGGGGATCAAGATTTACATAGGAATATATTGAGAAAATCTTTAAACTTTCTTCTAAAAAAGTATGACGCCAGGAAAGCTCAAATTAAAATGGAAGCATCCTCAAGAAGTGAGTATTTTTGTTTGTTCAAATCATGGTCCCCGGGGGTAGGGTAGGGCCACAGTAGGGGGATCAAGTTTTACATAGGAATATATAGAGAAATCTTTAAACTTTCTTCCCAAAAACTATGACGCCAGGAAAGCTGAAATTAAATTGGAAGCATCCTCAGGTAGTGTAGATTTTAGTTTGTTCAAATCATGGTACCCGGGGTTAGGGTTGGGCCAAGGTTTGGGGATCAAGTTTTACATAGGAATATATTGAGAAAATCTTTAAACTTTCTTCTCAAAAACTATGACGCCAGGAAAGCTCAAATTAAAATGGAAGCATCCTCAGGAAGTGAATATTCTTTTTTGCTCAAATCATGGTCCCCGGGGGAAGGGTAGGGCCACAGTAGGGGGATCAAGTTTTACATAGGAACATATAGAGGAAATCTTTAAACTTTCTTCTCAAAAACTATGACGCCAGGAAAGCTCAAATTAAAATGGAAGCATCCTCAGGAAGTGAATATTCTTGTTTATTCAAATCATGGTCCCCTGGGGTAGGGTAGGGCCACAGTAGGGGGATCAAATTTTACATAGGAATATATAGAGGAAATCTTTAAACTTTCTTCTCAAAAACTATGACGCCAGGAAAGCTCAAATTAAAATGGAAGCATCCTCAGGTAGTGTAGATTTTAGTTTGTTCAAATCATGGTCCCCGGGGGAAGGGTTGGGCCACAGTAGGGGGATCAAGTTTTACATAGGAATATATTGAGAAAATCTTTAAACTTTCTTCTCAAAAACTATGACGCCAGGAAAGCTCAAATTAAAATGGAAGCATCCTCAGGATGTGAATATTCTTGTTTGTTCAAGTCATGGTCCCCGTGGGTAGGGTAGGGCCACAGTAGGGGAATCAAGTTTTACATAGGGATATATTGAGAATATCTTTAAACTTTCTTCTCAAAAACTATGACGCCAGGAAAGCTGAAATTAAAATGGAAGCATCCTCAGGAAGTGAATATTCTTGTTTATTCAAATCATGGTCCCCTGGGGTAGGGTAGGGCCACAGTAGGGGGATCAAATTTTACATAGGAATATATAGAGGAAATCTTTAAACTTTCTTCTCAAAAACTATGACGCCAGGAAAGCTCAAATTAAAATGGAAGCATCCTCAGGTTGTGTAGATTTTAGTTTGTTCAAATCATGGTCCCCGGAGGTAGGGTTGGGCCACAGTAGGGGGATCAAGTTTTACATAGGAATATATAGAGGAAATCTTTAAACTTTCTTCTCAAAAACTATGACGCCAGGAAAGCTGAAATTAAAATGGAAGCATCCTCAGGAAGCGAATATTCTTGTTTGTTCAAATCATGGTCCCCGGGGGAAGGGTTGGGCCACAGTAGGGGGATCAAGTTTTACATAGGAATATATAGGGAAAATCTTTAAACTTTCTTCTCAAAAACTATGACGCCAGGAAAGCTCAAATTAAAATGGAAGCATCCTCAGGTAGTGTATATTTTGGTTTGTTCAAATCATGGTCCCCTGGGGTAGGGTAGGGCCACAGTAGGGGGATCAAGTTTTACATAGGAATATATAGAGGAAATCTTTAAACTTTCATCTCAAAAACTATGACGCCAGGAAAGCTCAAATTAAAATGGAAGCATCCTCAGGTAGTGTAGATTTTAGTTTGTTCAAATCATGGTCTCCTGGGGTAGGGTAGGGCCACAGTAGGGGAATAAAGTTTTACATAGGAATATATAGAGGAAATCTTTAAACTTTCTTCTCAAAAACTATGACGCCAGGAAAGCTCAAATTAAAATGGAAGCATCCTCAGGTAGTGTAGATTTTAGTTTGTTCAAATCATGGTCCCCGGGGGTAGGGTAGGGCCACAATAGGGGGATCAAATTTTACATAGGAATATATATTGAAGATATCTTTAAACTTTTTTCTAAAAAACTAAGACGCCAGGAAAGCTCAAATTAAAATGGAAGGATCCTCAGGAAGTGAATATTCTTGTTTGTTCAAATCATGGTCCCAAGGGGTAGGGTAGGGCCACAGTAGGGGGATCAAGTTTTACATAGGACTATATAGAGAAAATCTTTAAACTTTCTTCTCAAAAACTATGACGCCAGGAAAGCTCAAATTAAAATGGAAGCATCCTCAGGTAGTGTATATTTTGGTTTGTTCAAATCATGGTCCCCTGGGGTACGATAGGGCCACAGTAGGGGGATCAAGTTTTACATAGGAATATATAGAGGAAATCTTTAAACTTTCTTCTCAAAAACTATGACGCCAGGAAAGCTCAAATTAAAATGGAAGCATCCTCAGGTAGTGTAGATTTTAGTTTGTTCAAATCATGGTCCCCTGGGGTAGGGTAGGGCCACAGTAGGGGAATCAAGTTTTACATTGGAATATATAGAGGAAATCTTTAAACTTTCTTCTCAAAAACTATGACGCCAGGAAAGCTCAAATTAAAATGGAAGCATCCTCAGGTAGTGTAGATTTTAGTTTGTTCAAATCATGGTCCCCTGGGGTAGGGTAGGGCCACAGTAGGGGAATCAAGTTTTACATTGGAATATATAGAGAAAATCTTTAAACTTTCTTCACAAAAACTATGACGCCAGGAAAGCTCAAATTAAAATGGAAGCATCCTCAGGTAGTGTAGATTTTAGTTTGTTCAAATCATGGTCCCCGGGGGAAGGGTAGGGCCACAGTAGGGGGATCAAGTTTTACATAGGAATATATAGAGAAAATCTTTAAACTTTCTTCTCAAAAACTATGACGCCAGGAAAGCTCAAATTAAAATGGAAGCATCCTCAGGTAGTGTAGATTTTAGTTTGTTCAAATCATGGTCCCCGGGGGAAGGGTAGGGCCACAGTAGGGGGATCAAGTTTTACATAGGAATATATAGAGGAAATCTTTAAAGTTTCTTCTAAAAAACTATGACGCCAGGAAAGCTCAAATTAAAATGGAAGCATCCTCAGGTAGTGTAGATTTTAGTTTGTTCAAATCATGTTCCCCTGGGGTAGGGTAGGGCCACAGTAGGGGAATCAAGTTTTACATTGGAATATATAGAGGAAATCTTTAAACTTTCTTCTCAAAAACTATGACGCCAGGAAAGCTCAAATTAAAATGGAAGCATCCTCAGGTAGTGTAGATTTTAGTTTGTTCAAATCATGGTCCCCTGGGGTAGGGTAGGGCCACAGTAGGGGAATCAAGTTTTACATTGGAATATATAGAGAAAATCTTTAAACTTTCTTCACAAAAACTATGACGCCAGGAAAGCTCAAATTAAAATGGAAGCATCCTCAGGTAGTGTAGATTTTAGTTTGTTCAAATCATGGTCCCCGGGGGAAGGGTAGGGCCACAGTAGGGGGATCAAGTTTTACATAGGAATATATAGAGAAAATCTTTAAACTTTCTTCTCAAAAACTATGACGCCAGGAAAGCTCAAATTAAAATGGAAGCATCCTCAGGTAGTGTAGATTTTAGTTTGTTCAAATCATGGTCCCCGGGGGAAGGGTAGGGCCACAGTAGGGGGATCAAGTTTTACATAGGAATATATAGAGGAAATCTTTAAAGTTTCTTCTAAAAAACTATGACGCCAGGAAAGCTCAAATTAAAATGGAAGCATCCTCAGGAAGCAAATATTCTTGTTTGTTCAAATCATGGTCCCTGGGGGTAGGGTACAGCTACAGTAGGGGGATCAAGTTTTACATAGGAATATATAGTGAAAATCTTTAAACTTTCTTCTCAAAAACTATGACGCCAGGAAAGCTCAAATTAAAATGGAAGCATCCTCAGGTAGTGTAGATTTTAGTTTGTTCAAATCATGGTCCCCGGAGGTAGGGTTGGGCCACAGTAGGGGGATCAAGTTTTACATAGGAATATATAGAGGAAATCTTTAAACTTTCTTCTCAAAAAATATGACGTCAGGAAAGCTCAAATTAAAATGGAAGCATCCTCAGGAAGCGAATATTCTTTTTTGTTCAAATCATGGTCCCCGGGGGAAGGGTAAGGCAACAGTAGGGGGATCAAGTTTTACATAGGAATATATAGAGGAAATCTTTAAACTTTCTTCTCAAAAACTATGACGCCAGGAAAGCTCAAATTAAAATTGAAGCATCCTCAGGATGTGAATATTCTTGTTTGTTCAAGTCATGGTCCCCGTGGGTAGGGTAGGGCCACAGTAGGGGAATCAAGTTTTACATAGGGATATATAGAGAAAATCTTTAAACTTTCTTCTCAAAAATTATGACGCCAGGAAAGCTCAAATTAAAATGGAAGCATCCTCAGGAAGTGAATATTCTTGTTTATTCAAATCATGGTCCTCTGGAGTAGGGAAGGGCCACAGTAGGGGGATCAAATTTTACATAGGAATATATAGAGGAAATCTTTAAACTTTCTTCTCAAAAACTATGACGCCAGGAAAGCTCAAATTAAAATGGAAGCATCCTGAGGTAGTGTAGATTTTAGTTTGTTCAAATCATGGTCCCCGGAGGTAGGGTTGGGCCACAGTAGGGGGATCAAGTTTTACATAGGAATATATAGAGGAAATCTTTAAACTTTCTTCTCAAAAACTATGACGCCAGGAAAGCTCAAATTAAAATGGAAGCATCCTCAGGAAGCAAATATTCTTGTTTGTTCAAATCATCGTCCCCGGGGGTAGGGTAGGGCCCCTGGGGTAGGGTAGGGCCACAGTAGGGGGATCAAGTTTTACATAGGAATATATAGGGAAAATCTTTAAACTTTCTTCTCAAAAACTATGACGCCAGGAAAGCTCAAATTAAAATGGAAGCATCCTCAGGTAGTGTATATTTTGGTTTGTTCAAATCATGGTCCCCTGGGGTAGGGTAGGGCCACAGTAGGGGAATAAAATTTTACATAGGAATATATAGAGGAAATCTTTAAACTCTCTTCTCAAAAACTATGACGCCGGGAAAGCTCAAATTAAAATGGAAGCATCCTCAGGTAGTGTAGATTTTAGTTTGTTCAAATCATGGTCCCCGGGGGAAGGGTTGGGCCACAGTAGGGGGATCAAGTTTTACATAGGAATATATTGAGAAAATCTTTAAACTTTCTTCTAAAAAAGTATGACGCCAGGAAAGCTCAAATTAAAATGGAAGCATCCTCAAGAAGTGAGTATTTTTGTTTGTTCAAATCATGGTCCCCGGGGGTAGGGTAGGGCCACAGTAGGGGGATCAAGTTTTACATAGGAATATATAGAGAAAATCTTTAAACTTTCTTCCCAAAAACTATGACGCCTGGAAAGCTGAAATTAAATTGGAAGCATCCTCAGGTAGTGTAAATTTTAGTTTGTTCAAATCATGGTCCCCGGGGGTAGGGTTGGGCCAAGGTAGGGGGATCAAGTTTTACATAGGAATATATTGAGAAAATCTTTAAACTTTCTTCTCAAAAACTATGACGCCAGGAAATCTCAAATTAAAATGGAAGCATCCTCAGGAAGTGAATATTCTTGTTTGTTCAAATCATGGTCCCCGGGGGAAGGGTAAGGCCACAGTAGGGGGATCAAGTTTTACATAGGAATATATAGAGGAAATCTTTAAACTTTCTTCTCAAAAACTATGACGCCAGGAAAGCTCAAATTAAAATGGAAGCATCCTCAGGATGTGAATATTCTTGTTTGTTCAAGTCATGGTCCCCGTGGGTAGGGTAGGGCCACAGTAGGGGGATCAAGTTTTACATAGGAATATATAGAGAAAATCTTTAAACTTTCCTCTCAAAAACTATGACGCCAGGAAAGCTCAAATTAAAATTGAAGCATCCTCAGGAAGTGAATATTCTTGTTTATTCAAATCATGGTCCCCTGGGGTAGGGTAGGGCCACAGTAGGGGGATCAAATTTTACATAGGAATATATAGAGGAAATCTTTAAACTTTCTTCTCAAAAACTATGACGCCAGGAAAGCTCAAATTAAAATGGAAGCATCCTCAGGTAGTGTAGATTTTAGTTTGTTCAAATCATGGTCCCCGGAGGTAGGGTTGGGCCACAGTAGGGGGATCAAGTTTTACATAGGACTATATAGAGAAAATCTTTAAACTTTCTTCTCAAAAACTATGACGCCAGGAAAGCTCAAATTAAAATGGAAGCATCCTCAGGTAGTGTATATTTTGGTTTGTTCAAATCATGGTCCCCTGGGGTAGGGTAGGGCAACAGTAGGGGGATCAAGTTTTACATAGGAATATATAGAGGAAATCTTTAAACTTTCTTCTCAAAAACTATGACGCCAGGAAAGCTCAAATTAAAATGGAAGCATCCTCAGGTAGTGTAGATTTTAGTTTGTTCAAATCATGGTCCCCTGGGGTAGGGTAGGGCCACAGTAGGGGAATCAAGTTTTACATTGGAATATATAGAGGAAATCTTTAAACTTTCTTCTCAAAAACTATGACGCCAGGAAAGCTCAAATTAAAATGGAAGCATCCTCAGGTAGTGTAGATTTTAGTTTGTTCAAATCATGGTCCCCTGGGGTAGGGTAGGGCCACAGTAGGGGAATCAAGTTTTACATTGGAATATATAGAGAAAATCTTTAAACTTTCTTCACAAAAACTATAACGCCAGGAAAGCTCAAATTAAAATGGAAGCATCCTCAGGTAGTGTAGATTTTAGTTTGTTCAAGTCATGGTCCCCGGGGGAAGGGTAGGGCCACAGTAGGGGGATCAAGTTTCACATAGGAATATATAGAGAAAATCTTTAAACTTTCTTCTCAAAAACTATGACGCCAGGAAAGCTCAAATTAAAATGGAAGCATCCTCAGGTAGTGTCGATTTTAGTTTGTTCAAATCATGGTCCCCGGGGGAAGGGTAGGGCCACAGTAGGGGGATCAAGTTTTACATAGGAATATATAGAGGAAATCTTTAAAGTTTCTTCTAAAAAACTATGACGCCAGGAAAGCTCAAATTAAAATGGAAGCATCCTCAGGAAGCAAATATTCTTGTTTGTTCAAATCATGGTCCCTGGGGGTAGGGTACAGCTACAGTAGGGGGATCAAGTTTTACATAGGAATATATTGAGAAAATCTTTAAACTTTCTTCTAAAAAAGTATGACGCCAGGAAAGCTCAAATTAAAATGGAAGCATCCTCAAGAAGTGAGTATTTTTGTTTGTTCAAATCATGGTCCCCGGGGGTAGGGTAGGGCCACAGTAGGGGGATCAAGTTTTACATAGGAATATATAGAGAAAATCTTTAAACTTTCTTCCCAAAAACTATGACGCCTGGAAAGCTGAAATTAAATTGGAAGCATCCTCAGGTAGTGTAGATTTTAGTTTGTTCAAATCATGGTCCCCGGGGGTAGGGTTGGGCCAAGGTAGGGGGATCAAGTTTTACATAGGAATATATAGAGAAAATCTTTAAACTTTCTTCTCAAAAACTATGACGCCAGGAAAGCTCAAATTAAAATGGAAGCATCCTCAGGAAGTGAATATTCTTTTTTGTTCAAATCATGGTCCCCGGGGGAAGGGTAGGGCCACAGTAGGGGGATCAAGTTTTACATAGGAATATATAGTGAAAATCTTTAAACTTTCTTCTCAAAAACTATGACGCCAGGAAAGCTCAAATTAAAATGGAAGCATCCTCAGGAAGTGAATATTCTTGTTTGTTCAAATCATAGTCCCCGGGGGTAGGGTTGGGCCACAGTAGGGGGATCAAATTTTACATAGGAATATATAGAAGAAATTTTAAAACTTTCTTCTCAAAACCTATGACGCCAGGAAAGCTCAAATTAAAATGGAAGCATCCTCGAGAAGTGAATATTCTTGTTTATTCAAATCATGGTCCCCTGGGGTAGGGTTAGGCCACAGTAGAGGGATCAAATTTTACATAGGAATACATAGAGAAAATCTTTAAACTTTCTTCTCAAAACCTATGACGCCAGGAAAGCTCAAATTAAAATGGAAGCATCCTCAGGAAGCGAATATTCTTGTTTGTTCAAATCATGGTCCCCGGGGGAAGGGTTGGGCCACAGTAGGGGGATCAAGTTTTACATAGGAATATACAGGGAAAATCTTTAAACTTTCTTCTATGACGCCAGGAAAGCTCAAATTAAAATGGAAGCATCCTCAGGTAGTGTAGATTTTAGTTTGTTCAAATCATGGTCCCCGGGGGTAGGGTAGGGCCACAGTAGGGGGATCAAGTTTTACATAGGAATATATAGAGAAAATCTTTAAACTTTCTTCCCAAAAACTATGACGCCAGGAAAGCTCAAATTAAAATGGAAGCATCCTCAAGAAGTGAGTATTTTTGTTTGTTCAAATTATGGTCCCCTGGGGTAGGGTAGGGCCACAGTAGGGGGATCAAGTTTTACATAGGAATATATAGCGAAAATCTTTAAACTTTCTTCTCAAAAACTATGACGCCAGGAAAGCTCAAATTAAAATGGAAGCATCCTCAGGTAGTGTAGATTTTAGTTTGTTCAAATCATGGTCCCCGGGGGTAGGTAGGGCCACAGTAGGGGGATCAAGTTTTACATAGGAATATATAGAGAAAATCTTTAAACTTTCTTCCCAAAAACTATGACGCCTGGAAAGCTGAAATTAAATTGGAAGCATCCTCAGGTAGTGTAGATTTTAGTTTGTTCAAATCATGGTTCCCGGGGGTAGGGTTGGGCCAAGGTAGGGGGATAAAGTTTTACATAGGAATATATAGAGAAAACCTTTAAACTTTCTTCTCAAAAACTATGACGCCAGGAAAGCTCAAATTAAAATGGAAGCATCCTCAGGATGTGAATATTCTTTTTTGTTCAAATCATGGTCCCCGGGGGAAGGGTAGGGCCACAGTAGGGGGATCAAGTTTTACATAGGAACATATAGAGGAAATCTTTAAGCTTTCTTCTCAAAAACTATGACGCCAGGAAAGCTCAAATTAAAATGGAAGCATCCTCAGGTAGTGTAGATTTTAGTTTGTTCAAATCATGGTCCCCGGAGGTAGGGTTGGGCCACAGTAGGGGGATCAAGTTTTACATAGGAATATATAGAGGAAATCTTTAAACTTTCTTCTCAAAAACTATGACGCCAGGAAAGCTCAAATTAAAATGGAAGCATCCTCAGGAAGCGAATATTCTTTTTTGTTCAAATCATGGTCCCCGGGGGAAGGGTAAGGCTACAGTAGGGGGATCAAGTTTTACATAGGAATATATAGAGGAAATCTTTAAACTTTCTTCTCAAAAACTATGACGCCAGGAAAGCTCAAATTAAAATGGAAGCATCCTCAGGATGTGAATATTCTTGTTTGTTCAAATCATGGTCCCCGTGGGTAGGGTAGGGCCACAGTAGGGGAATCAAGTTTTACATAGGGATATATAGAGAAAATCTTTAAACTTTCTTCTTAAAAATTATGACGCCAGGAAAGCTCAAATTAAAATGGAAGCATCCTCAGGAAGTGAATATTCTTGTTTATTCAAATCATGGTCCCCTGGGGTAGGGTAGGGCCACAGTAGGGGGATCAAATTTTACATAGGAATATATAGAGGAAATCTTTAAACTTTCTTCTCAAAAACTATGACGCCAGGAAAGCTCAAATTAAAATGGAAGCATCCTCAGGTAGTGTAGATTTTAGTTTGTTCAAATCATGGTTCCCGGAGGTAGGGTTGGGCCACAGTAGGGGGATCAAGTTTTACATAGGAATATATAGAGGAAATCTTTAAACTTTCTTCTCAAAAACTATGACGCCAGGAAAGCTCAAATTAAAATGGAAGCATCCTCAGGATGTGAATATTCTTGTTTGTTCAAATCATGGTCCCCGTGGGTAGGGTAGGGCCACAGTAGGGGAATCAAGTTTTACATAGGGATATATAGAGAAAATCTTTAAACTTTCTTCTTAAAAATTATGACGCCAGGAAAGCTCAAATTAAAATGGAAGCATCCTCAGGAAGTGAATATTCTTGTTTATTCAAATCATGGTCCCCTGGGGTAGGGTAGGGCCACAGTAGGGGGATCAAATTTTACATAGGAATATATAGAGGAAATCTTTAAACTTTCTTCTCAAAAACTATGACGCCAGGAAAGCTCAAATTAAAATGGAAGCATCCTCAGGTAGTGTAGATTTTAGTTTGTTCAAATCATGGTTCCCGGAGGTAGGGTTGGGCCACAGTAGGGGGATCAAGTTTTACATAGGAATATATAGAGGAAATCTTTAAACTTTCTTCTCAAAAACTATGACGCCAGGAAAGCTCAAACTAAAATGGAAGCATCCTCAGGAAGCGAATATTCTTGTTTGTTTAAATCATCGTCCCCGGGGGTAGGGTAGGGCCACAGTAGGGGGATCAAGTTTTACATAGGAATATATAGAGAAAATCTTTAAACTTTCTTCTCAAAAACTATGACGCCAGGAAAGCTCAAAGTAAAATGGAAGCATCCTCAGGTAGTGTAGATTTTAGTTTGTTCAAATCATGGTCCCCGGGGGTAGGGTAGGGCCACTGTAGGGGGATCAAGTTTTACATAGGAATATATAGAGGAAATCTTTAAACTTTCTTCTCAAAAACTATGACGCCAGGAAAGCTCAAATTAAAATGGAAGCATCCTCAGGAAGTGAATATTCTTTTTTGTTCAAATCATGGTCCCCGAGGGAAGGGTAGGGCCACAGTAGGGGGATCAAGTTTTACATAGGAACATATAGAGGAAATCTTTAAACTTTCTTCTCAAAAACTATGACGCCAGGAAAGCTCAAATTAAAATGGAAGCATCCTCAGGAAGTGTATATTCTTGTTTATTCAAATCATGGTCCCCTGGGGTAGGGTAGGGCCACAGTAGGGGGATCAAATTTTACATAGGAATATATAGAGGAAATCTTTAAACTTTCTTCTCAAAAACTATGACGCCGGGAAAGCTCAAATTAAAATGGAAGCATCCTCAGGTAGTGTAGATTTTAGTTTGTTCAAATCATGGTCCCCGGGGGAAGGGTAGGGCCACAGTAGGGGGATCAAGTTTTACATAGGAATATATTGAGAAAATCTTTAAACTTTCTTCTAAAAAAGTATGACGCCAGGAAAGCTCAAATTAAAATGGAAGCATCCTCAAGAAGTGAGTATTTTTGTTTTTTCAAATCATGGTCCCCGGGGGTAGGGTAGGGCCACAGTAGGGGGATCAAGTTTTACATAGGAATATATAAAGAAAATCTTTAAACTTTCTTCCCAAAAACTATGACGCCTGGAAAGCTGAAATTAAATTGGAAGCATCCTCAGGTAGTGTAGATTTTAGTTTGTTCAAATCATGGTCCCCGGGGGTAGGGTTGGGCCAAGGTAGGGGGATCAAGTTTTACATAGGAATATATTGAGAAAATCTTTAAACTTTCTTCTCAAAAACTATGACGCCAGGAAAGCTCAAATTAAAATGGAAGCATCCTCAGGTAGTGTAGATTTTAGTTTGTTCAAATCATGGTCCCCTGGGGTAGGGTAGGGCCACAGTAGGGGAATCAAGTTTTACATTGGAATATATAGAGAAAATCTTTAAACTTTCTTCACAAAAACTATAACGCCAGGAAAGCTCAAATTAAAATGGAAGCATCCTCAGGTAGTGTAGATTTTAGTTTGTTCAAGTCATGGTCCCCGGGGGAAGGGTAGGGCCACAGTAGGGGGATCAAGTTTTACATAGGAATATATAGAGAAAATCTTTAAACTTTCTTCTCAAAAACTATGACGCCAGGAAAGCTCAAATTAAAATGGAAGCATCCTCAGGTAGTGTCGATTTTAGTTTGTTCAAATCATGGTCCCCGGGGGAAGGGTAGGGCCACAGTAGGGGGATCAAGTTTTACATAGGAATATATAGAGGAAATCTTTAAAGTTTCTTCTAAAAAACTATGACGCCAGGAAAGCTCAAATTAAAATGGAAGCATCCTCAGGAAGCAAATATTCTTGTTTGTTCAAATCATGGTCCCTGGGGGTAGGGTACAGCTACAGTAGGGGGATCAAGTTTTACATAGGAATATATTGAGAAAATCTTTAAACTTTCTTCTAAAAAAGTATGACGCCAGGAAAGCTCAAATTAAAATGGAAGCATCCTCAAGAAGTGAGTATTTTTGTTTGTTCAAATCATGGTCCCCGGGGGTAGGGTAGGGCCACAGTAGGGGGATCAAGTTTTACATAGGAATATATAGAGAAAATCTTTAAACTTTCTTCCCAAAAACTATGACGCCTGGAAAGCTGAAATTAAATTGGAAGCATCCTCAGGTAGTGTAGATTTTAGTTTGTTCAAATCATGGTCCCCGGGGGTAGGGTTGGGCCAAGGTAGGGGGATCAAGTTTTACATAGGAATATATAGAGAAAATCTTTAAACTTTCTTCTCAAAAACTATGACGCCAGGAAAGCTCAAATTAAAATGGAAGCATCCTCAGGAAGTGAATATTCTTTTTTGTTCAAATCATGGTCCCCGGGGGAAGGGTAGGGCCACAGTAGGGGGATCAAGTTTTACATAGGAATATATAGTGAAAATCTTTAAACTTTCTTCTCAAAAACTATGACGCCAGGAAAGCTCAAATTAAAATGGAAGCATCCTCAGGAAGTGAATATTCTTGTTTGTTCAAATCATAGTCCCCGGGGGTAGGGTTGGGCCACAGTAGGGGGATCAAATTTTACATAGGAATATATAGAAGAAATTTTAAAACTTTCTTCTCAAAACCTATGACGCCAGGAAAGCTCAAATTAAAATGGAAGCATCCTCGAGAAGTGAATATTCTTGTTTATTCAAATCATGGTCCCCTGGGGTAGGGTTAGGCCACAGTAGAGGGATCAAATTTTACATAGGAATACATAGAGAAAATCTTTAAACTTTCTTCTCAAAACCTATGACGCCAGGAAAGCTCAAATTAAAATGGAAGCATCCTCAGGAAGCGAATATTCTTGTTTGTTCAAATCATGGTCCCCGGGGGAAGGGTTGGGCCACAGTAGGGGGATCAAGTTTTACATAGGAATATACAGGGAAAATCTTTAAACTTTCTTCTATGACGCCAGGAAAGCTCAAATTAAAATGGAAGCATCCTCAGGTAGTGTAGATTTTAGTTTGTTCAAATCATGGTCCCCGGGGGTAGGGTAGGGCCACAGTAGGGGGATCAAGTTTTACATAGGAATATATAGAGAAAATCTTTAAACTTTCTTCCCAAAAACTATGACGCCAGGAAAGCTCAAATTAAAATGGAAGCATCCTCAAGAAGTGAGTATTTTTGTTTGTTCAAATTATGGTCCCCTGGGGTAGGGTAGGGCCACAGTAGGGGGATCAAGTTTTACATAGGAATATATAGCGAAAATCTTTAAACTTTCTTCTCAAAAACTATGACGCCAGGAAAGCTCAAATTAAAATGGAAGCATCCTCAGGTAGTGTAGATTTTAGTTTGTTCAAATCATGGTCCCCGGGGGTAGGTAGGGCCACAGTAGGGGGATCAAGTTTTACATAGGAATATATAGAGAAAATCTTTAAACTTTCTTCCCAAAAACTATGACGCCTGGAAAGCTGAAATTAAATTGGAAGCATCCTCAGGTAGTGTAGATTTTAGTTTGTTCAAATCATGGTTCCCGGGGGTAGGGTTGGGCCAAGGTAGGGGGATAAAGTTTTACATAGGAATATATAGAGAAAACCTTTAAACTTTCTTCTCAAAAACTATGACGCCAGGAAAGCTCAAATTAAAATGGAAGCATCCTCAGGATGTGAATATTCTTTTTTGTTCAAATCATGGTCCCCGGGGGAAGGGTAGGGCCACAGTAGGGGGATCAAGTTTTACATAGGAACATATAGAGGAAATCTTTAAGCTTTCTTCTCAAAAACTATGACGCCAGGAAAGCTCAAATTAAAATGGAAGCATCCTCAGGTAGTGTAGATTTTAGTTTGTTCAAATCATGGTCCCCGGAGGTAGGGTTGGGCCACAGTAGGGGGATCAAGTTTTACATAGGAATATATAGAGGAAATCTTTAAACTTTCTTCTCAAAAACTATGACGCCAGGAAAGCTCAAATTAAAATGGAAGCATCCTCAGGAAGCGAATATTCTTTTTTGTTCAAATCATGGTCCCCGGGGGAAGGGTAAGGCTACAGTAGGGGGATCAAGTTTTACATAGGAATATATAGAGGAAATCTTTAAACTTTCTTCTCAAAAACTATGACGCCAGGAAAGCTCAAATTAAAATGGAAGCATCCTCAGGATGTGAATATTCTTGTTTGTTCAAATCA